>NC_133302.1:10034102-10369726 GCF_005239225.2 Populus alba
CCTTGATAATGGAGTTATAGTAGCCTGGCATGTGGAATGCTAAGCAAACCGTGTCTGCTGATTTGTGTATTGTTCTCATTGATGCCTTTTGTTGTTCCACCATCACCCACATAGTGCTTGGCACAAGCAGCAACTTTTGTTCTGTGAGAAGCCCCCAGATCATCAGGATTCAGGAATTAACAAATATTAGAGTGAATTCATCCAAAGATTTTACAGAAACTATGAAATCAATTACTATGAATAAAGATCCTCTCCCCTTAATGATGTGTTTTCTATTTGTTAAAATGGACTTGATAGCTCAGTGAAATGAAGGGTTGGGGGAATGAGAAATATCTTAGTACCGCACTGGAGGTAGCTTGATAACACCAATTATCTACTTTTCATACTTCCCCAGTTGCCTAATTGCCTTCCCAGCCAAGAAGGGAAAGAAACAAGATAAACAAAGAGAAGGGCCACCAAGTGTGGAGACTGGAGATCTCAGCAAGTTGATCCTAAGAGTCAAAACTTGGAAGTTTGATAATACCAAGTGGGCATATTTTATCTTTATCCTTTTGAAGCTTTTCTGCTGTTTTCTTCACAGGTTCCTTTCATATGCTAATAATAATAATAATTAGTGGAAAGCATGTCTCAACTCTCATGCCACCAACAAGGGCTTCAACCTAACACAAAGTCCAAAAAGGTTTCCATCAAATGAATAATTAACATATCCATTATCTGATGAAGCTAGCAGCCGATCCAATCCATCCTCTAGGGGGGGATACGGCACTTAGATTCCTCTAATTAGTCCAAGTGAGAAATGATCTCATTTTCTTTTTCAAATTCAGACACCAATGATAGAGCTGTTGACTGATTCCACGTTTTAAATAGAGCAAATCAAGTTTACGGACCAAGCATGGAATCTGATAGCGTGGATCAAAGTCAAATTTACTATATAAGCACACGAAATTCCTAATGTTCTGTGAAAATTACTATTTACTCCTTGGGACAATTTTTCTTCGTTGTTTCACGGCGATTATGGAAAAAGCCTCCGCTGTTGAGGACTTGAGAGAAAATTTACACTATCTAATTATTGTTCTTGGAAACTTAAGTTAACTGCAAGCAATATAAATCTTATATGCAAAAGAATGTAACATGAAGATTCCTTACTTTCCAGCAACGAAGGGAACACCCTTTGGGGAGTTAGCAGGGATGTCGCCTTGTAATCCTGATACTATCTCAGTCATTGCTTGAACAAGCTTAGGATCTTCACTGTAGCTTTCATAGCACCGACCCCATCTTGGATCTCGACAAACCTGTATAGCCAGAAGTAATAGAGGAAATCAGAATTTAAGAGGAGATGATTTTGGTTATCTGAACAGCTATTAGTAGCTGGATTAAAAAGTTACCGCAATACAAGGTGCAAAAAACATATGGAATGCCTGTAGCTCTAACTTCAAGTGCAGTTGCAGCTCCAATCCTCTTAACTAGGTCAGGGTCCCTGCTCGATGACATGCAGGTTTAGTCATGAACGCCAGATATATGCTGAGACATATCGTTACATCAAAAATAAAATCCATTACATTTTCATTTTCTTCCCCTGGTCCCTAATGTCTTGCTACAGTTTCAGCAGATGGGAATAATAAGAAGAAGAAAATGCAATTATTAGTTACATGTCAAACATCTAAATTAGCATTACATCACAGAATTGATCAAAAGTATAAACCTAAATAGGCATCAATAGCAGACTAAAAGCCAGCCGTAAAACTGCAGGGACAAATGAATATATAATCCTATCTGCTGATAGAGATGCACATCATCATAGCCTATTGTGGATGGATGCAGATGTCATCATATCACTACTTTCCTTGTGAAATCTCCAAGGAGATGAAAAGGGGACCAAGTTTTCAATGGACGACACTCGTGATAATGATTGCTGTCTCAGACTGAGAATTTAATCATCCTATCTCAAAGATGGCCCGTCCTCTTTCTTGGTTACTTGGCAGACAAATATGACCAAATGAACTTCTTTCAGATAAAATTTCAGGATCTGGATAGCCTTTGGTAACTGATAGAAGATTTTCTTTCTAGATGAAATATCAAATTAATTTGAACAGAACTTAAATGTATCTACACTGATTGCATGAAGCAGAAAGAAGAAAAAAACTTCAGTTCATAAACTGATGGTTAGTACGAGTGAGGATTAATCTTCACTTGCCTGGTAGCTCCAAGCCCAACATTGTGAGGAAATATTGTTGCCTTGTAAACATTGTTATGTCCATGAACAGCGTCGATTCCATAAATCATAGGAATTCCTAATCGGGTCGATAAAGCACCCTTTTGAAATTCGTTCACCATGTTAATCCAAGTCTCAGCAGAAGCCTGTTTAGAGGGAACACTCCCTCCTCCACTCAGTACACTCCCTGCCAAAAAAGGAAACAGAATTCTTCAGCTGTCCTACACAACACAACCACATAACGTAACGATTCCTTAACCAAGTAAAGGCAAGAGTGAAGCTCTGCTTACCAATGAAGTAGTCCTTCATCACCTCAGCTGATGCAACACCGCGTTCAATCTGGGTCATCTGGCCAATTTTCTCCTCTAATGTCATCCGGTTCATCAAGTCCTTAATGCGAGAATTTAAAGGCTTTGTTGCATCTTTATAGATCATGTATTCTGCTTCTGCCAAGGCTGCCCAGATGACAACAAGCCCAAGCAAGAAGATGGGAGTTCTAGCCATTTAGATCTTCCTGTAATGACACCAAAGTAGAAAATATAAAATACTGTAATGGAATACTTGTTTAATAATAGTAAAGAACTTTCACTTTTAACAGCAACACGCAACAACTGCATCTGATTCACTCTGCCTCTAGCATTAAAAGAAGCAAATCAAACAACTCCCATCACTTGAATGAAGCGCATACACACACATAGTTGTCATTTGTTTTACACATTTTCGAGAGAACCAAACAGTTGAAACAATGCATTGCCAGAAAGAACAGAAACATGGAAATGAGAGAGAAAACTCAGGACTTACAGATAAACAACAAGAACCCAATAACCTCTCTGTTCTGAGAGAATGAGGGAGAGGTCAAGTTTTGGAACTTGGAATGCTATGGGATGGAGGTGGCATTTATAGAATGTTCATCTCTTGATTTATCACTCTGTGCTGTTTCTGTTTTCTGCTCATCTACTGTTGTTTTTCTTGAAGGATTTTATAAATAAAATAAATATTCATTATCCAGGACAGGACAACTGTACAATTCCATCTTGCACGTCGCCCACCATTTTTTTTCCTTATATTATATTTACTAAGCAACAAAAAATTTTGGTCAAAAACAAGGATATACACTCTCCGTATTATTTGAATATGAAAATGTAGGTGTTTTTAGAGTATTTTTTATTTAAAAATATATTAAAATAATATTTATTTTATTTTTTAAAATTTAGTTTTGAAATCAATACATAAAAAAAATTTAAAATAAAAAAAATTCAAAATAGTGTTTTGAAACTACTTTCTTTTATTTTCAAGATGGCCAAAATTTGCAATAGCACATTGTTTTGAGTAACTTGATAAAATAATATTGAATTGTTTTTTTAGTATTTGGCCATTGGATTTTTTGAATTTTTTTTATTTGATAGAAATAGATATTTTACATACTTTTTTAGTCATTGTGCTAACCCCATTAAAATTTTGAAACTTTTTATAAATAATACATATATATATAAATGGGATCATATATTTTTTAATATATTTTTTAAATAAAAAAAAACACATTAATTGGGAGTGTTGTTGTAGTTGCTTTTTCAAAGTGTTTTTTACTTGAAAATACATTAAAATAATATTTTTTTTATTTTTAAAAAATTATTTTTGATTCCAACGTATTAAAATGATTTAAAAAACATTAAAAAAAATAAAAAATTTAATTTTTTAAAAAAATATTTTTAAAATACAAAAAAATAATGGTGAGATACCCGTTTATCCTCTGCAACCAAATATGGGATCACAAAGTATCATCGATTGTGTATTGCAGCTTTTGGTTCATTTCAGAAACTGAATTTAGTGGGAATTCTCTCACGGCTCTTTTCTTTTCTTTTTTTCTTTTAATTCAGAAACTGAAATATATATATATATATATATATATATATATATATATATATATATATAGTTTAAACTCCAACTCTTCTTTGATTAAGTTAAAGAATTATATATATTTTTTTATATATGTTTGCTTCCAAGATTAGAACAATAAATTAAATACATAACTTATAATTAATTGAGAACCTCTCTTATTAAAAAAAAAAAAACAGATAAATTTAAAAATTTATATGAATTTGTTTGTCACATATCAATATAATTTATTTATGATATAATCTAATAAAAGATAATCACTGTTTACTATTGTAATTGATCGATGAAATTGGATTTGCTGAAGTTTCAAATTCGAATTTATTCTTTAATCACAGTTCGATGAGATCATGAAACCGTAAGCTTATTCTAATTAGTTGGATTAATTTTTTTTTTAATATAAAAATATATTCAAGCTTTGTTAATATATTTTCTAACATAAATTTTTTTTAATTATGAATTCAAAATTTTATGCATATTAAATGATATTTTTTATAAATATTGAGACAATAACATGAAGACTAGTATTTTTTTTCAAAAATCATATTATGATAATAATATATTGATTTGATCTAGATCAATCTAGATTAACTTCTCATACCAGTGACCCGGATTATAAGATTATGATAATCTTATACGAAACATATCAAAACAAATCATGAAGTCTAATTCTCAATATTTAACCCGATATTAAAGGATGAAATCGAACAAAAATATTTAATTAAAAATGACAAAATAATAACCCGAGTGAACATTGATTAACTTACTAAACCTGCAGTCCGGGTCATGATCCACTAGGTTTATTAATTTGTTTTCTATTTTTTAATTATAAGATAACAAAAATAAATACTCGTAAAATTAACCACCAATTAAATGTCGTGATGTTCATCTGAGACTGATAATTCCATAGAAACCAATTCAAAATAAATCTCAAAAATCAATTTAAAATCAATCAAATTTGGTTGGATTTGGGTGGCCAGCATGCCTAGACCTCTAAAAAAATAGACCAATGATTTTCTTCTCTTTTTAAGAAGAATCTAATGACTTTTTGTTTTTCTCTCAAACCAAGAATTTAAAAATAAAAAAAAAAAATTAAAATTAAATTTTTAAAACTAAAAAGGATCGAGAATGTATTAATTGGAAAGTAGATGAACCAAGTGAACTTTTAACGTTAGTTTTTAAATTACCACTCTAGTTTTCCTTTGTTTTTCAAGGGGGTCCTAAATCATTAAATCTTATTATTTTTTAACAAATCAGAAGTAATTGACAATCAATTTAGCCATAAAAGAATCCAATTAAGGAGAAAAAAAGGTTTCAAGAAACAAAATGAAAACGAAAAATCATTGCTTCCATTCACATTCTTGATTTTTGGGAGGGTATAGAGTGAAATATGCACAGTAAAAGCACCAATTTTTCAAAAGAAAATCTTGGATATTTTTTATTAACACCCTTAAAAAAATTGGAAAAGTAGCATAAATGGGAAAATAGTTTTAAAAAACACAGCACAGCTATATATAAAAAACGTTGGTTCGAAAATTGTTTCTTTCAAACAAACGCCCGTCCACCCACCATCTTAAAGAAAATGTTGTGTGGACCAGCATTTTTTTATAAGAAAGTGGTGGTCCGATCGGTTTTTGTTTTTCATATATAAACCCCATTCTCTCCTTTTCTTCCCGGAAAAAAAAAGCTGACGCGCCCCCTCCCCTCCGCTAAAATTTAATAGTGAGTTTGAACCTGTGTTTGCTGAAATTAAAAATTTGTTTTTTTTTAAAATTGAGTTCGGTTTGTATTTTTTGGATCGTTTTGATGTGCTGATGTTAAAAATAATTTTTAAAAAATAAAAAAATATCATTGCATGTATTTCGACACGAAAAACTATTTAAAAAGCAACCACACTGCCAAACACACTCTAAAAACTTTCTCCGGTGATATCTTCTCTCTAAACACAGCCAAAAACATCCATTCTCTTGCTTTCTCACACCAACAGCTCGTCTTCTATTGGCCTCCTAGCCTCCTTTCTTCTTCTTTTTTTCATCAAAAACCGCCGCCTCCTCCCTCCCCTTTAATTTTATAGCATGGTGTTCTTTCAAAATAACATTGTTTAGGAGTGTGGATATTTTTTTAAAATATTTTTTTTATTTTTAAAAATTTATTTTTGATATTAGTGTATTAAAATAATCTAAAATTATTAAAAATATATATTAATTTGAAGTAAATAAAAAATAAAAAAAATTAATTTTTTTTAAAATATTTTAAAAACATAAAAATAAATAGTAATATGACTAAACTTTTTTATTTCCCTCGCATTCAGCAGACAGACACTCTGATCACGACTCCATTTGTATGATACACGACAGTATAGCTAAGCACATGATAGGTGTCAAAAGGCTTTAGAATTCATTCCAAATGTCCAAAAAGTGAAAAATATTAGAATTTCAATGGCGTGCAAGTTGTAGATAAACCATGCCATAAAACTACTAGGGCACGAAAGTGACGCTTTTTTTTAGGGGTTTGTTTATTTTTTATATTTTAAAAATATTTTTTTAAAAAAAAAATTATTTTTTTATTGATTTTAAATTAATATATTTTTAATATTTTCTAATCATTTTAATGTGCTAATGTTAAAAATAATTTTTAAAAAATAAAAAAAATATTATTGACATTCATTTTTAGCACAAAAATTTATTTAAAAAAATAACTGCAATTATATTACCAAACAAGCTCGACCACATCGTGCTTTGAATAATATATTGTGATATCCTTTTCACTTATATATTTTTCTTAACCTTGAAATATGTCTTGCTCAATAAAATATCTCAGGTAATTCTTGGAGGAGGAAGGGAGTTTTCATATTGTTTTAGAAGGATAGAAGAAATTACAAGCTAGTATGGTATTGTGATAACAATTATTTTTTAAAGTATTTTTTATTTGAAAATTTATTTAAATAATATTTTTTAAAAAATTTATTTTTAACGTTAACATATTAAAACGATTTGAAAATACTAAAAAAATAATTTAAAGCAAAATGTTTTTTTAAAAAAAATTCAATTTTAAAAAACAGGATCTAAAACCTTCGTGCTAATCATTATTTATTTCTTTTAAACAAGATTTTGAAAGGTGATTTCACTACTGAACGTACCCTATGATGATCGATGAATCTTTGTAAATAAGAGAAATTGATGAACATAATTGATGATATAACTAATGGCATAAATAAATTGGGCTATACAATTAAATTCTCATAATTAAAAACAACATAACTTTTTATTTATTTATTTCAAGTTTCACCAAATATCTATACAAAGAAAATCAATGGCGATTTCAAGTGGTGGAGCTAGGATAAGGTGTTGTCAAAAGTCTATGTTTGTGATGAGTTGAACTATAAAAGACCCACGATTGATGGGCAAGAATTCACCCACGTTTTGTATTGCGTTTCATACTGGGAGTGAGCAATTTTTAATTTTTTTTTATTTAAAATTAATTATTTTTATATTTTTGAATGGTTTTAATGGGTTCATATTAAAAATATTTTTAAAAAATAAAAATAAAAATATTATTTTAAAATATTTCTAAATAAAAAATACTTTAAAAAACAATTGTTATCATATTCTTAAAATATTTCCCTTTAATATTAGAAAGTTTGGATATGTGAATGAGAGTTACAATAAATTTAATATTACAACAACCTATATCAATAGTATACTAATATAATACGAGAAATTTAATAATTAATGTTATTACATATATCACAACTCATAACTATTTGATAAATTTAATGTAAGAAAAAATATCAAAATATTAGCCTTTTAGCATTATGTTTTTAGGTTATAGTTTTCTAGTATAGTTTCATTTGAGTTAGAAATGCTAATGAATCATTTATATTTATATTGAATTATTTCAATATGATACATAGTACTAGCTCATGTATTTTTTCATGTATTTGCTTTTTGTTTCTCATCAATTTTAGTACATATTATTAATTTGATATAATTGATTTCATTACATATTGAATAATAAAATAGTTAAATTATTAAGAAAATACTAAAGGGTGTAGTTAAATTAGTGTAGACTATAGTCACACCTATAAAATATTATTTATGGGGATAGTGTGTTTTTGTTTTTTTGTTTATTTTTTTTTCTTTCAATTTAACCCTTCAACAATTCAATCTTTTTTTATTATTATTATTATTAGGTTATTGTGAGAATTGTACTTTATAATATTTTTTTTATTTTCTTTCTGTTAGGTTACATACACATCTCAAATTGATTTTTTTTTTAATTTCAACCTTTAACATTATATTTGTTGGAAGGGAGGCTTTATAATTTTTTTGATTTATTTTATATGAATTTATCTTGATTTCATGATTTATATTATAGATTTAACAGGTTAAATGGACGAACTCGAGCCATTTTTTTTACTACTTTTTTTAATTTTTTTTTTTTTCAACTTCATCCTTCAATAATGAGTTAGTTAGAAATTGAGTTTAACAAGTTTATCCAAGTTGACTCTATTCAATTTCACCCTCCAATAATTGGATACTTTTTATTTAGTTTTTTTTTTAATTTTATCTTTTAAAAATTAGGCTGTTTGGAAATTGGACTTTGCAATTTTTTTTTTAATATTTTTTATATGGAGTTATCTCGATCTCATGAATTTAGTTTTTTTTTTTTCGGTTCCAACCTTTGACATGAATCTTTTGTAAATGGAGCTTCTTCTTCTTCTTCTTTTTTTTTTTTTATAAAACTATCACTGATCTTATGACCTATGTAGTGGGTTTAACAAGTTAACCATGGTTGACTTTTGTTTTTTCTCTCTCTTTTTTTAATAGATTTTATTTTTTATTTCATCCTTCAACATTGAATTAGTTGGAAATTGGGCTTCATGATTGTTTTAATTTGATTTTTATGGGGTTATCGCATTATCATGAATTAAGTTATAGATTTGACATGTTAACTTAGGTTAACTTGAGTAGTTTTTTTTATTTAATATTTATTTTTAATTTTTCTTTCAATATTGGGTTGATCATGAATTGATCTTTATAATTTATCTTCATTTGCATTCTATAGGGTAATCATGGTCATATGACCCAAATCATAGATTTAATAAGTTAACTTAGGTCAATCTAATATATCATCGTCTCAATATTCAAAAAAGAATGTCATCCAATACATTGTTGTATTAATATTTCAAAAATGTCATCCAATATACATCATATATTTGAGTTCATGATTCTTGTTTTGTATTTATTTATTAGAAAACAGATCAACAACGAATGAACATTCTTTTACATAAAAATAAAATTGATCCATTCTAAAGCGCAACAGGGACCAATGATCTAGTTCATATACTAATAATCACATATAGAAAATTTATTATTATTAAAAATATATTATAAAAAATACTAGATAAAACATTTTCGTATTCCATGGTAGCCATTTTTTTTTTCATCCTAGAATGTTTTATTTTCTAATTGTAACCTTCTGACCTAAATTAATGGCCAATTTACTAAAATTTGCCAGGAAAGAAAAAATTCAACAAAAAAAATTAAAGTGTAAAACAAGGAGAAATCCCTTGGTCAATCTCAAATTTGCTAGAAAAAGTTTTGTTTAGTCCATATACTTTCCTTTTTCCAACTTTGTAGTCCCTTTATTTCCAATTTTAAGTTTTAGTCTAAAAGTTTATTTTCTTAACATTTTGATAATTTGAGAGAGAAAATAAAAAGTTGCTTGAAATTAGAGAAAGTTAGCGAATGATCACTGTTCAATGACAAAACTTGCAATTATCGATGTCAACTAGTTTTATTCGGTGAGGAAATTTTGATGATGGTATATATATATATATATAAACATGCCTAAAAATAGATCGAAGTTGCTCTCAGTGATGTGAGGAGGTCTACAATTCTTCCACTTCTCAAAATCATCTAACTCAACATATCTTCTAGTAGGGTGAGTAAAAAAACTGAAAAACCGATTAAACCGAGAAAACTGAAAATACCAAATCGTGAAAAAAATAACTGAAAATACTTTTTTAAATAAATGATTGGTTTATATATATATATAGTTGTATGATATTTCAAAGAGATTAGTCTGATTTCTCTTATATTTTATAAGAATTAGCTGTATTTGTATCATGGTTTTATATATATAAAAGAATCATTTGTTATTAGCAACAATAATTAGCTGCTAAGATAAAATGAATGAAAACTTTTAAGATAAAAAGGATAGTTGGTGTAAAACATTTGCATGCGTATCAATCTTTTATTTATATTATGAAGATTAGCTTTCCATTTTAATATTTAAATATCATTTTTTTCTCATTAGAAAAAAAAATATTAATAATTAGATTTCATAATTTGTTTCAGTTTGCTTTCTATAATAATACTATAATCTCAAACAAACATCTTGACTTTAGGTTATTGCTTAATTTCTTAAGTATCTATTTTTTATAATATAATTAAATAAAAAACTATTTCACAAAAAAGATTATTAAACTCAATAAAGTTTATGATCCAGGTTATGAGTTTAAAGAGTTAACCCAAGTCGATCCAACATGTCGCCGACTAATGTTAAGGAAAAAAAAAATGTCTTCTTGAAATTTTTTTAAAAATCCAAACTAATTTTTTATCGATTATTTGGGTTACTTATGGACCCGTCAAATCAACTAGATCATGTCATGACAACTCTCAGACATTTTGATTTGAAGTCTAATCTCTAGATCGACTTTAATGTTAATATCAAAGAATTTCCCGCATCTTAGACATTTTTTTTTGTATTCAATTATTTTGTGTGTCTAACTTGTAGTATTATAGTATGTACTTGTTATTTAATTGTTCCACAAACATTTAGGAATTAGTGCTGATTTATAAAGGCGTAATTGAATAATCATGTTGTGAAAACTTGTTGTCTCCATGAAGTGAACGCGAGATAAAGATAATTAATATATCCTAAGCTCGTGAATCTCAAGATCATATATAGTTCTTCATGGATGGCCTAATCAGTATAAAAATTGTCAAGGTTTCTTAGATGAAATTTATCAGGAAAGAAGAAGAAGAAGAAGAAGCTAAGCCAATTAAATATAGGAAACTTGACTATGGACCCAGCAGATTCCATGCATGTGAGCTGAAGTAAGACGATGATGATAAGATTAAAAAACAAATAAATATATATTTATTCTTGGAAAGGAATAATAAGATAAAATAATTATTTTTATATAATGTCTAGGATGAATAAAACAAAAAAAATAATTCATAGTTTTGAATTCCACGAATTAAGTTTCCTGGCCGAAAAAAAATAGGTCAGATTAAAGCGATTTTGAAGGATCATGTCGACACTGTAGCAGCAGATTTGTTTTAAGAGAAAAAAGTATGAGGAGAACATGCTAATAATATGGATAGCTGGCTTCCTTGAGAATATTTGGGAGTGGTTATGGTTTTTTTTTTAAAGTATTTTTTTTTTAAAATATATTAAAATAATATATTTTTTATTTTTTTAAATTATTTTTAAAATTAACGCATTAAAATTATCTAAAAAATATAAAAAAATATTAATTTAAAATTAAAAAATAAAATAAAATTTAAATATTTTTTTAAACACTTAAAATAGTATTCAAAGGATGCCAATGGCGGCATTTGACGGGATACTAATCCGAAATCTCTTCTATATATAAACTATTAAATTATCACAGAAATGAAATACAAGTCAAAGCTCATTTTCCGTCCTTCAAGGTTGTCGTGTCTTTACATGCTTGCATGTCGCTTGCCGGATCGATTGTCTATGTGTCTCTTTTTTAAAATTATTTTTTTATTTGTTTTAAATTATGCAAAATTTTAAACACACGTGCTAAATTGTTGTTGAAGTATCACATACCCTACTGCATTTATTAACTTTAATGACTGAAATTTATATAGGTATTGATATTAATTGTCCATCGGTATGTATATTACCGATATAATTACGGACAAAAACAGCCTGTTTGAAAAACTCTCACAACTCTTAAAGTGAATTTTTATATTTTCATCAAAGATTATTCATTATTTATATCAAATTTATATAAAATAATAATAACAACATGTATTAATTAACTATGTTAACTAAATTGTTTGTATAAATATTGATTTAGCTTAAACTTATTCAATTTATTTTAATAGTACTCTTGATTCATTATCAATTATCTACATAAATTTAAATTTTTATATATTTACTGAAAATGTCAACTTGGCAATAAAATTAACAAAATATAAAACAAACCCATTAAATAAGCTAATATTTATTTAATCATAAAATATCTAAGTCAGAAATTTGATATTGTCAAATTTCTAGTAGTGGGTGTTTACTTGTTTTATAGTTTTTTCTCATACAATTCTGTTATATAAATTTATAATTTATACATATTATGATTTATTTTAGATTTTATCAAATTATATTTCTCATACTAAATTGTTGAAAGGAAAGTTTTATTTAACTTAAAAAAATCTAAAAACAAAAGGATGAAGAGCTAGAAGAAGCTTGGAGCATGTTCAATATATAATGGATTTTCTTCAGCCTTTTTTTAAGAGAACGAAACATGAAAAAAATAATTTGTGCTCAAATACAACTTTTTACACAATAGAATAGGAAAAAAAGTTTTTTTTTTTTTTTTCCAATTTATCAAATTAAGTTATGTCTTCAAAACCATACCCAATTTTCCTTCTCACAAAAGAATATACATAAAATACACTTCTTAAATTAATGAGTTTTTTTGTAAAAAACAAATCCTTGTCTTTTTTATATATAATTAAAACTATAAATATGTACATGATTTCTATATTTTTCTCTAAACAAAAAATAATGTAATTTGAAAAAAACTTTTAAAATTAAACATATATTCTTCAGGAGGCCTTTGATTGGTTCTTTTACCAAACTAATATAGTTTCCGAAAATATTTCAGTATATAAAACAAGATAGAGAAATATTAAAAAAATAACATAATTATATTTTAATTGCTAATAAAAATCACGGTTTTATTAATAAATCAATAATAAAAATAATGGTTGTCTGATTAAGAGAAGATCTAAAGGGGTTAATTGAAGCATAATTATTGCACCTAGATGAGTTAGAGCTAATCTCCGTTTAAAGTAATATAATATATCGTAGTAGTAATTAAATAGTATAGAAAATTTTAAAAATATCAGTAAAACAATGTAATTTTAAGTGTGTCATATGATAAAGAAATATTTTTAAATATTAATTAATAATATTTTTATCATTTAATATATAATTGAAGCATACATTGCCACATATACAGATAAAAATGAAAATAAATTGATACCAAATTGAAAAAAGAGAATATTTTAATTGTTTAAAATGCATATTGAATATTGTTTTTGATAAAAAAAAAAATCAAGAAAATCATCTTTTATAAAGGACGAAATATCTACATCAAATTGTTTAAGTTTGCATTATGTATTATTTGTATCCTTTATTATTTTCTTAATTAAACTCTTCTCATTAGTAAAATTACGAAAACAAGTGATGCAATAATATTTATTTTAAAAACTAAGAGTAATTAAGAATTTACATTCGATATATCTTATATTTCTTAAAACTTTATTACCTTTTTGTTTTATTAAAATCTTATTACCTTTTTTGTTTTATTTTAATATAGAAAATTTTCAAATTAAATTTTAATAAATAAAAAAATTAAACATTGATATCAATTGGAAAAAAAAATAAAGCACTAAAAAAAATTATATTAATATTGGATTAATCACTTTAAATATGTTTGTGTGTGTGTGTATAATTCCATTACTGTTTAAAACATTATAAAAACAGTTCAAATAAATATAATTGTAATAAATGCAACTACAAGAAAATAAGAATATAATAATATAATCAAATCTTTAAACAAATTGATTATATACGAATAATCAAAAGACTAAATTTGTAATGTCGAAATGATACAAATTTAGAATTGAGAAGTCATGTATTTATTATGTTTTTGGTTCAGTTTTTTTTTCTTGATATAAGGTTTGAATCTTATCATGGATTTCTTTAAGGAGGTGGGATATAAATCTATGTCTAATTAGTCTCATTTACTCAATTACTCTAAATATAGTAGCAGTGGAGGTCCTTCAGTATATATGATAAAAACACAATGTTGCGTAGCATTTCTATGGTCTCATAACAAGAAAAATGAATAATTTCAAAGGAATATTTTTGTTGATGAAAAAGCTTTTCATCCTTTAGTAAAAATATATTCGATGAATTTAATTATGGAATAGTGTTGTCCGCCAGAGTCGTGTTAGTGATTTCATATCCATTAGTAATTTTGTTGTTGATTTAATCACTAATAGTTAGCCCAACAAAATATTATTATTAGCGATAAAAATATGTAACAATTGATTTATGTTGGCATATCATTTGGTAAATATTATCGACATACCTGTCAAATAACCCGTCGGTAATACATCTCATCTTTCACATGAATACTTGACAAAATCATTGATAAAGACATTTTTTGTGTGATTTCATTGACACATATATCAAAACACTTAACAACTCTTTGTTATTTTGTTAGAAAAACTAGCATGTTTTACTGACGGAACAACCAATAGAGTTTTTATGTCTATTGGTGATTCTGTTGATAGTGTATTTTTTTTTTAAATGCTATAAAAAAAAAGTAACATTAAACATCATTAAATAATATTATACAAAAAAATTTAACTTGAATAATATGTTTAAAATATATTTAACTGTAAAAATCAATTGTAAATATTTATGAACATTGAAAAGAGGCTATAAATGGAGGTGGAGGGAAAGAAAAATCTTATAAAGATCCATAAGAGGAGATAATGACTAGACATGTATGGAGTCATCTCCTCTCCTCACATTGCTTTCTTTTTTGTTCTTCACACTTTGCCTCCATTTCAGCCCTCAAAGCACCAGTTCATTGTTCAACCAATTGCTCAATGGCTCGTGATGGGTGGACACGTGCTAGATTGTGGGTTGCCTATAGTCGAGACACTAAAATTTGACCTCATATTCCAGGTTGTAGTCATAGAGATACTATAAACCCGATTCCTATCGGGTCCAACGATTGCTCAGCCTCCAACAATAGCTCTAGATCGTATTTCAAATGGGTTGAAGGGTCTTCCTTGTGTTTGGCATGCATGCCAGTGTTATATTGTTCCTAAAAAAGAATATAAGCAAGTTAAAGATATAGATAAAAAACATTAGTCCAAACAAAGTAAAAAAGGTTTAAGAGATGACTTATAATAAATGCCCTAACTTTGCTATCCACGAACGGTTGCACCCTTTTTTGTTTATCCTCCCTCCTTATACGTGTTTCCATGTATAACTTCATCGGAGTTAGATCACGCCCAAACTATATAGCCTTCAAAATAAATTCATAGTTAAATGTTATCACAAATAATAACTACTATTTTAAGAAAAATATTTGAAATTAAAACAGACTCTCTTACCAAGCGCTTTATATGGTTAGTAAAAGGAAGCGACCTACCTGTATGCTTGCTAATTGAACTGTAAGTCTTCTTATTTTTGTTTAAGGACGCACTCCAAGAACACCTCCTAAAATCCTCTGACGTGAACAACTCTAAATGTTTCTCTTAGTTGCTCTTAGTGATATAGGTAGGTATACAATCCTTTCACTTCTCAAAATCATCCGACTCGACATATCTCCTAGCATAGATGTGCGTGTCATACCAGAAATCACGCAATTTGGTTTAAAAATTCATTAAACAAAAATATATAATAAAAAAATATTACAATTCAATAAAAAGTTTTAAACTTCACACGTTAAAATTTACCTAGTTGTATTGTGATTTTTCTAGAATGTCTTGCCACCTTAAAGTTTGCCTCATCCTATAAAATTTTTTTCTTGTAATCATTTTCATGAAAGTATTGATTATATATGTATTAACCTTAAACTTCCCCTATCAAGCCTCAACCATAGGTATTTATTCAGGATGCTCTTTAAGTTGACTTTATTAAAACAAAGGAACTTTCATTGATGATTTCATGGTCGATGTTATAGTTCACACAACTTTCATATTTGCAAACCTGAAAATCAATTAATTAATAGTGGACTATATAAATACGTGATCATTAATTTAATGGTGTGTTCAAATTAAACAAATTTTCTTACATGCTTATCCAGCTTCCATTCCACTATTAACTTGCTAGAATATAAGTCTCTAACAGATGGGATGCCAAATCTCCAACTTGTAGTCGACGAGCCTGTTTCATTAGAACGTGCATTAGGTGTTTGTTCATGAATTGCACCTTAATGCATCGTAGGTTTAGGATCACCACTGCTTAAAGATGTGCAACCACACCATTTTGACCCTAAGCTTTTCCTGGATATCTAAAAAATATAACTAAATAATTAAGAATATTCAATTAAATTATCAATCTATGGTTTATGGATTTTTATGGTTATGCTTTTCCTTGGCAATAAAACCTTATATTCAATTGAAATTAATTCTTGCATAAACACGTGATAGTTATAACTTTCCATTCCATATAATATGCATTTCTTCAAGTTCAACAATCTAGCTATGTTTGAAGCATATTTATCAAAAAATCATAGACTCTTGAGTCATTCATACACAAGATATCATGCTTTTTTATATATATAAGGCAAAGGTGACTTTGGGCTTTGCCACTCATAAGCATCATTAAGCAACTCTATATTCTGATGATCACAAAATAAAGCTATATTCATTCTAGCTTTTATGCTGTCCTTTTTTTTTTTCCCTTCAATGTCCATTACCGTGTTAAGAATGTTTACAAACACATTATTCTCAATATGCATAATATATAAATTATGACATAAAACATTAGTCTTCCAATATAAAAGTTTCTAAAAAACACTTTACTTTACCCATTATGAATTATACCAAAACTTAAAAACTTCTGCTTACCATTAAAAATTGAATACAATAGCCTTCCTCATATTGCTAAACAACAACATAAAATTCTTCACTCGACAATACTAGAGGTGCAATATTCATTTCAATTTTACTTTTCAAAAAGTTTTTATTTTTTAATTTTTTGTATTGATAATGACTTTATAAGAACTTCCAATGACAATAAAAAAAAAAACCCTTATTCTATTCATTAAGTTAAAGTTCTTATTGTTTTTCATATAATAAGGATAAACTGATTTTTCATGTATATGCTATTTTAAAACTATTATATATATATATAAGAAAATCAATTATAGTACCCATCAAAGTTAAGATTTACAAGTATTTACTTTTTCCTTCAATATTTTTATAAATTACAACTTAAATGCCATTGTTTATAATAGTTATAATAATTTATATAAGGATTTGAATATGCGAAAAAAAAATAATCAACAAAAATGTTCTAAAAATTACAGGACTGCTGTTATAATTGGATTATGACTAATTTGTCTTTTTGAATAAAAATATACAACTGTCAACAATTTAGAAAAACAAAAAGCTGTAGTTGTCACCATCACCCTTTTCTCCTTACTGGAATCCGGTCAAAGTTTGAAAATAAATGACTAGTGCCCAGCTAATGCTAGTGACAGGATCATCTTCCTCGTTAAAAGTGTCTAGTTCTGAGATAGAATTGTTTGAAGCGTTCCAAAGATAAATCGTTGGTTGTTTCAAGAGGTATTGCAAGCACGTTATCGCTGCCCCAATCTAGCAAATTAAGTAGATATCAGAGTTTTTTTTTTTTTTTTGGAATCTAACATAAAAAAAGAAAGATAAAGTAATATTTTAAAAGTCATAGGTCATGTATGTGTTTTTTTCATAATTTTAAAATCTGGACCGGCTTGATGGGTTGATTCGAGACTAACCCAGACATGAGACCGGTCCAGGTCTAAGCTAAAACCCGTTTGGGAGTTGGCCCGGTGAAACCCGGTTGATCCGATTGGTCGACTCGGGATCTGGGTAAACCCGACTGAGACCCAGTCTACTGTTTATATATATATATAGGTCAAACGATGAAGATGAACGTCGTTTTCCCTCCATGGCTTAGTTATTTCTCCATTTATTCCTGCCTCTACACATGCAATTCGTCTCCAGTCGTCTAGCTATTTCTTTTGATATAAGCAGCTTCTCTCTTCTTCTCCCTGTGGCCAATATTAAATATTGTCTCTTGCTCACAACTGATAGGTTTTGTAATTAAAGAGATTTGTTCTTTTTTTAATTTTTATTTTAATATTAAAGTTAGTATTTAAAAGAAATTATTAAATTTGCATCCTAACATGGGTGTTTCTAAAATTAAAAAAAAACTTGATAATTATTTTTTTTAAAAATCATAAAATTATTATTGATTTACAGTCATTGATTGAGCCTTGTTTTAAATATTTTAAATTTGTGTTGTTGGATGTTTTGTTTTAAATATTTTAGAATTTAATTTTGATTTGTATTTTGGATATTAAATTAAATTTATATTGTTGGTTTATAATTTAAATTTAGTTGCATTGTAATTAGTTAGATGTTTTATGTAAGTGTTTTTTTTGGACCCGTGACCGGATCACTGGACCGGGTCGGGTTTCAAAATTATGATTTTTTTAATTATTAATATTTTTTTTTATGATTAACTTGTGTGTATCTAAATTAATCTCACGGATTCTAAAATTAATGACCATATAAAGTTCCAATAACTCTAAAGTTTATAAAACTTAAATTGATGATATCTAGAAAATAAATTTAAAATCTAATCAATTGGACTGCACCTCGTAAATTTACATGCGTGTGTGTGTTTTTTTAGATTAATGTTGGTGTCTAGGCTAGTTTGCGTGCATCTCAACTAATCCCACGGGTCCTGAAGTTAATGATCATGTAAGCCTCCAGTGACCCTGAAGTTTGTAGGACGCGAACTAGTGATCTCTAAAAAATAAACTCAAAATCTGATCAATTAAGCTATACAGATTTGATACGAAGGAAGTAGTGGATTGATGATATGAATGTCAAGTTGACTCCTATTATGTAGTGCAGAATAATTATAATATTGGGTGCACTCTCTGTTGGTTAATGCTACAAATATTTTAAAACAGCATCAATATTTCATTTTTCATTACAGCATCTCAAATATGTAAGGGAAATTTGATGCAAAGTTCCAAACAGGAATTAAAGTATATATACTTGACATTAAATATATTATTAATATTTCTGATAAAAGAATCATTCATACATGTCTTGTATTGTATTGTTTGTCTGCGAATCTTTGATGTTAGTTAATGGAGAATATTTCTCTGTGTTGGAAGGGAAATAACTGGGGAGAAGAAACAAGCGGGATGTATTACTACTAGTGTTTTTCTCAAATTAAAAACATTGGACTCCATCATATTGGGTATTTCTAATCAAATTCATGCAAATGAAAAGCTTATAACACTTCCTACTCTCAATTGTTTATGTTATTTGTAACTTTTTAAATTATATTATTTTTTAAAATATTTTTTATACTATATTATTTGATTAATTTTTTTAATAAGATAAAAAAATCTAGAAATCATCCACCAAGTTAGGGGCATCCAATGTCATTTCTTGTCTCTGCAAAATCGATTCCAAACATCCCATCAATTTAGAAAGAATCAGCAATTACATGTGAAATCTAAAAATCCCTATCGGCCTATGCTATTAAAAGTTAAACCCATGATTCTAAAAGTATATAAAAACAAATAAATTGGGCAATTAGCATTCAAAACTAAAAAAATTAACAAATTACATAAAAACAAAAAATTTTGGTAAAATAATAAAATTTGACTATATTACATTTCAAAAACATGACATGGTTAAACTATGCTATTTTTTGTTCAAATAATTGACGGGTTCATAATGATTAGTGAAATTGGTCGATTAATTCCTAAAATAACAAGGAAAATCTCAAAATTATCAAAATCAAGGAGTTTCGATGAGATTTTTAATATCTAAAGATTTAACAGTCCACATGGTGACACAATGGCCTTTAAAGGGAAGATGTCATCCAGAAACTCATGTAAATTCTTGAGAATGATCCAATGATCGGATTAAAATTTATGGTCATTTTGTGACAAAACTTTCTTTTAGGCCTAAAATTATCCCAATGATCCATAAATACATCTGCTAGACTACATACATAATCTATTTAGGGAAGATTTTCATTTTGTTATGACAAATTCACAATTTATTACTCAAATTCACTCACTATTGTGTGAACAATAACTTTTTAAAATTTTAATTGAAGTATATTTTTAAGTCTACAAGTGGACAAAGATGTGTATTTTGACTCATAAAACATATTTGAAAAAAACAAACCCTCATAGAATTATGATTTTTGTGTGAAACAGTCGATTGGTGAATACAATTGGATCTAACCAGTTGACAAGTTAAGGTAGAAGATTGAAATTTGACCATATCCCCATATGGTCAAACTATATTATTTCACCCTATATTTTTAAAACAGTGTTATTATATTAAATTTGTATGTTTAGAGTGCTAATTTTACAAAGAAAACAAAAAATCCAAAACAGACGAGAACAATCACGGACCTGTGGGATGTGTCGTTGGGGCTTGACAGGTTTAGAATGATGAAAAGATGATGACGATGAAAACAATGGATAGGGTCTTCTAGGGTGGGTGTTTGTTCTTCGAGGCTAAAATTCATCTCCCGTTCATATTGAAAGGCCTCTGCCAAAAGCTTCTGGTATAATCCAGAATATGTTTAGAATATTCTAAACATATATATTTAGAATATGTTTTATTCTCTATGGCTTTCCTTCCTTCAACGAGCATGTAAGGTTTATAATCCATGTCCATAGCAGACCTATTTGGTATAAATCGACCAAACTATCCAGAACAAGAAAATCTGAATTAGAACCCTAAAAGAATATAATCATTTGCAACTGTACAATTATTAATTAATCTTTAACTTGATAAGAATATCCTTAAATAGCACTAACTTACTAGAAACCCAAAATAGAATATAATCTTGCTTTGATTCATGTTTGATTTTCTGTTAGTGGAGAGGGAGAGAAAAGTCATGGAAAAGAAAAAATGATGGGATTTATTTATACATTGGAGGTAATATTATGTAAGTGTATTTTTTATTTTTCTTATCAAAATTTAAATTTTATGTTTCTAAGGTGTACTTTCTAAAATTAGAATGAAAAGTGTAATCAAGTGCAAACCTAGAAGAGGTTAGACTCATTTTCTATATTTCAAATTACTTAAAACGTTTTTCTTTACTCATGAAATGTGCATATATAATCCAAAATAATCCTTTCTAATTAATATGTTATGCTAGAGAATAACAATATTAACTATATCTTGAGATCTCATCTGACAGCTTAAGTTATCGAGTTAAATTGATTATTTGACATGGTATTAGAGCCTTGGTGACTAAGCGGTCACGAGTTTAAATCTCAGCATTCCCATTTATTTCATAAAAAATCAAGTACAAGGTAATCTGAGTCAATGTAAGTTTCAAGCTCTAATTAAGGGCTTTTACTTGAGGAGGTGTGTTAGAGAATAATAATATTAATTATATCTTGAGACCTCATCTAAAAGCTTAAGTTATTGGGTTGAATTGATTCTTAAACATGTTTTAACTTGATGTGATTGTTCTTTCACTTCTCTAATTCTTTGTTTTCTGTATATTAAAAGTAATTTGAAGAGTGAAAGTTATTTTTTATAATGTTTTTCGTTTTAAAATATATTAAAATAATATTTTTTTATTTTTTAAAATTATTTTTGACATTAGAATATTAAAATAATTAAATATATATATATATATATATATATATATATATATATATTAATTTAAATAATTTTTTTTTCTAACCACGACGATAAACACTGCTTAAATTCATACCAAGTAAAAGGTAATATTTTCTCCTGTGTATGTAATCATTTACGTAATTATTGTATAATAACCAAAAAAAAAAGTGGTCAATCACATGAATATTTCTCCCTTCCCAACATTTTACCAAATGAAATCCTTTTACCAAATGAAATCCGTCATATCTTGTTGCTTAATTGAGCAACATATCGATGTAATTTCATCACCACTTTACAAAATTAATAAATATATAATATGTTGCATACTAATTGTCATAACCTAATTTTTAATCATTTTTATTTTATTATTATTACTATTATTTTATTTACTGAAAAATGATAATAAAAAAAATAATGATGAAAAGCAAATAAAAAATAAAGAATAAATTAAGATTGGGTTAAGGGCAACATGATTAGAAGTTTTGGGGATTAATTAAACTTTGGAATTGATTCATTCAAGGGTTTAATTGGAGAATTGATAAGTTTTGAGATTAGTTGAGTTTGGAATTAATTGAATTAATGAAAATCAAGGGTTTAATTGGAGAATTGACAAGTTTTTAGACTTAATTGAGCTTGAAATTAATTTATTCAGGGACTTAATTGAAAAACCATCAAAGTATAGGGCTGATTCTGGTCAAATTTGCAAGAAATTAAAACCCAAGGACAAATGTGTAAATGACGCTGAGATGTAGGGGTTTAATTACAATTTACCTAAAGACTAGACTGCAAAAATTCAAAATGTTAAGGATCAAAACGCAAATGGCCATTAACATCAGCACTGTTCATCTTCTTCACCCGAAAATAAGAAGAAAACGCATGCCTTTATTGCATTAAAATGCATGCAACCGCATGGCATTCTCTGGTTATAAAAATCAGAGAAGGAGAACCAGCACCAGGTTAGAGGGGGCCGGGAGTGGAGAAAATAAACAGACTTTCGTTCCTCTGTTTCTTCTCAAGGAAACAGAGGAGGTTAAAGAAAAAAAACAACGAACAGGAGGAAAAAAGAGCAAAACCGGGGAAAAAAAGAGGAGAGAAGGAGGAATCACAGAACCGGGGAGGGAGATTATACAGAGGAGAGAGCAAATTTTGGCCAGCTACTGCACCTTCATCATCGCCTTCTTCCAGACCAGTGCTAGCCGCGACTATGGTTGCACCCCCTTCCCCCCAAATAGACAGACACTAGGGCAACCAAGGATATGCAGAGAGAGAGAGAGAGATTGAGAAAGACAAGGGATAACTCAGCAAAACAAGGAAAGGGACGTAGAGAGGAGGCCAAGGAGAAGAAGGGACTGGGCTAAAAAAAGAGAGAGAAGGAATAAACGGGGAGAGGCAGAAGATGATACAGAGGAAGAAGCTTGAAAAAAACGAAGAGAGGACCAACGTCACCACCAACTGCCTTTTCTTTAGCACCAGCTTCCAAAACCAGAGGAAGAAGCTAAAAAGGAGAGAGGAACGAGCAGTTGGCAGAAGGAATACACTGACAGAAGGGAAACGAACGAACATAGGGATCTTGAGGCTGAAAAATCCAGATTGCCATTTCCTGCATCAGGTAAGTTACACTTTCCCTTCTTGCATTTTAATTACAAGCTCCTGTAGCAGGCGTGCGTGAACTGCTCAAGCACGCCTGCTAGTAAAAAAATAGCCAACCGGGTCAAGCCTGTGACCTGGTTAGGCCTGCTAGGTCCAGCCCAACCACATGGGCTAAGTTGGGCCCATTCAAAAAATAAAAAATAAAAATAAAAAAATAAAAAGTATGTATACATAAATAAAAATAATATAAATTTATTGGTTTATTCACTTACTTCAGAGTCGGGAATAAAAATACTGGTTTAAATTTATATTATTTTCATTCATTGTATTTTATTTTATTTAGCTAGAAAATAAAAAAAAAATATGCATGTGTAAAAATAATTTTTTTTATGTGAATATTCACTAGCACCAGAGTCAGGAATATTATAATCAAATTATCATAGCATAAACTAATAAATATTTAGCAATTTAAGATAAAACCAACAATGTAGTCTGCCTCAGGCAGAATGCTTAAGGGTTGATAATATCTTCCCTTTTATGTAATCAATTCTGAACCATAGAATCTCTGTTGACCAATTAGGGTTCCTAGTTACCGTAATACTATGTGACGACTCCTTAAACAAGACATTCCCCCCTAAAAGAACAAGATGTCAGAAATCTGTTCTTTTTCCATAATTCAACATAGATTATTTTTAGGGCCGCCGCGATGTCCGGTGCGATACCAATCTTTCAAAAATTACCCTTTACATCTTGAATTAACATTAACATTGATTTATTAGAAAAATAAAAAACAATAATGTCTTGATATAAAGAACATTCACTCAAGATCAAATCTCACAAAGCCTGTACTCTCTTCTAGTTCCATCTCTCTCTCTCCCTCTCCCTCCCTCTCTCAAACAACTGCAACCACGAAAGCACCACAACCAAACTCACCACCATTAAATAGATTCTATTAGCTTATATATAATTTTTTTTCTTTTTGGTCCTTAATATTCTCCTCTTTAAACCGAATTAAGCCCTCGGTCATTTATCTAAAAAAAATTCACTTCATCATAATTTCAAGATTCACTTAAGGGAAAAGTATCAATGTTGATGATTTGTGGTTCTTTGAATTTTAGTTCTTAAATTTATAGTTGTTTGGTTTACTAATTTGATTTGATGAACAAAATTATTTATATGTGGTTTTGTTGAAGATTACAGTGTTATAGATTTAGAGTTTTTAGATTTTAGATCTCAAATTTTAATACTTTCTTTATTTATGAAATTGAGATTTTTGTGATTTGGTATAAGAAATTCATTTATACTGGAATTTGATGGAGGTGGCTATGTTTTGGGTTTGAGTTTCTTTCCTTTTAGAGCTTCATTAGATCCCATGCTACTCTGTTATTCATATCAATTTTCTTTTCAACGTAAAAAACTATAGGAGTCACTAATGTTTTTATAGTATAAAATTTTTTAAACGTGTGAAAATTGATTTGATGTAATTCGGTTATCTTGACAGCTTCAAAGGCAATTTGGATGATCTATAAAAATATAATTTGAATTAAAATAAATATTTAAGGTGAGATTTTCTTAATAAACATGACACAAAAACATATTGGATTGATTTGAGTTAATATAAGTTAATATGTCAATCTGCATACCAAGTTATAAGATTATAATAACCCCATAAAAAATAAATTAAAATAAATCACAAAATTTAATTTACAATAAACTCAATATTGAAGGATAACTGGAAAAGATCAATTAAAAAAAAACTTATAAAACAACTTGAGTTAACCTATCAAACTTATGACCTTGATCACGAGATTGAAATAACTCAAAAGAAAACAAATTAAGTCTTGGTGGCCTAACATGCCCATGCCTTCTAAAAAAATAGACTATGCATGTGAGCCTTTTAGCCCAACTTGCATGTTCGGTCCTAATTTTTTTTTTTTATTTCTTCAAGGGATGGATATCCACCTAATATTTTTTTTTTAATATAAATAGATAACACACAATCTTTTATTTAAAGAATATCTAGTGACCGGAGGATCACGGGAAAATCAGGGCTTCATTTTCTTTTTATTAAAAAAACTTATTTTTTACCCCAAACATTAAACATTAAGAAAACACACTAAACACCTTGAGAAACCTATTTTTGGCACTATTTTTGTAGTCGAAATAGTATCAATGATGAAATTTGTCTATGATAGAATCCAACAACTCTTTCTCTTCTTTCAAATAAAAAGGATTGAAAATTATATACTTAAAGAAAACCAAAACAAGAAAAAGCTAAATGGTATTCGTAGAAAGCGAGCCTCCTTGCCCTAAAACAATATTTTGTCGATGATAAGAGCCTGATCAGTTAATTTATATGATTCTGCAACACCATTATTTTCGCCACTGGTAGAAGATCAAATGTGAACAATATGCAAGATATTTAATCAAGAATGAATTTGACTGTATACAATATTGTAAACTGAGCATGAAATTAAGGTAATAATGAAATAAGCAATTGCAGTTAAATCGGTAGAAGAAACAAAATTAGTCGAAAATTCATTAAAAATATGTAATAGTTATAAACCTGGGACGGTACTAAAAAGGACTACTACCTATGTGTGTGTGCGTGTGTGTCTATAGAACAGCTTATACACATAAATAAACTAACCCGCATGATGAATGCATATAGATATATGATCTCAGGCCCCAGTTAGGGTTTATACTTATGAAATCCATAACACAGATGAAGCAGACCTTTTAACAGACCAAGAATCAAAATATTTGCTTAGGGCTAGAGGTGTTTGAAGAGCAGATTAAGGGAGATTTGATGCAAAGTTCCAAACAGGAATTAAAGTATATAAACCTGACATTAATTATATATATATATATATATATATATATATATTCTTAATATTTCTGATAAAAGAATCATTCGTACATATCTTGTATAGTATTGTTTGTCTGCGAATCTTTGATGTTAGTTAATGGAGAATATTTCTCTGTGTTGGAAGGGAAGTAACTGGGGAGAAGAAACAAGCGGGATGTATTACTACTACATGTGTTTTTCTCAAATTAAAAACATTGGACTCGGTATTTCTGATTAAATTCATGCAGTCGTACAAATAGATCAATGAAAAGCTTAATATGTAGCAGTAACAAAGGAAAGGAATATGGAAGGATGTCAGCAGCCATTCGAATATTGAAGTGCATGGTAAGATCAAGATCAGTGAATTATCAGTTCAAGCTCTTCACGTTAATGATTGAAAATAAAGCAACAAAATGCAATAAACAATCTATTTATACAGACTTAAACAGGTACAAAGATGTGTTGTTTCAGGACCTTGAAAAAGGTTGGGATTAGGAGCATACCTTAATTAGGGTTCTTGTAGCCAGTTACTAAAAGAAAAGCAAGGTGTAAGGAATGAAGCCTGGTCCGAGATCATTTTATGATATTTTCCAAATATAATTACTTGCAAGATCAAACCCAAAAATTAACAACAAATAAGGGATAATTAAGACTACTACAGATTAACAGGTAGGACACAGGAGAGATATAAAGAGAGGAGTCAAATGGATCTTGAACCAAACCCTATGATCACCAGCACTTCCTACTCTCTTGATGCTAAAATCAGACAAAGGGGCTGCAAAGACACTCAGTAATGAAAACCTAACAGTAACAGAGACTAAGTTAGCGGGAGAGACAAGGATCTTGGATCAAACTTCATTCCAAACACCCCTTTTCCATCTTTCATGGTTCCTTCTCTATATAACTGAGTCATGATTTCTTTCTCATGACTCGGCAACCAAAACCTAACAAGGCTGAAATATACTCAAGTCTCTATATTATCTTCGTCTTTATAGTTACAGGCACACAATACCACACACTCTCGCCCACAAAATGATAAAGAAATAGAGATGAGACGAAGGGATCAGTAAATGGAGGTACGAGAAAAGATAAACAAAGAGATAAAAGTGGTAAAACGCATGATGGACTGGTCATTGTATGAATAAAATAATGAAAAGGCTGGTCGGTTTTGGAGGGATGATGTTGTCTTCTTCTAAGGAGCTTTTCATTAGAAAAGAAAGTGAGTGGCTTTGGAGGCCTTTACAGGCTCTCTCTGTGAACGGAAAAAAAAAATTAAAAAAAGATTTAGCACTGAAAATAACGAGGACCCAAAGAGAAGCATGGGAGAGGAGACATGGGCCTCCACAATCCCCTATTTATTTATATTATTGTTAATTTTTGGTTATTTATTTTAGTTATAATTTGAGAAAAATAGCATTCATTATTGTCCTATCAACCAAGTTATTTTGAATGACTGGAAGAGGGTGATTTTTTATTGAATAAAGTATGGAAACTATCTCAAAGCTTGTTAAAGCATGATCAAGTTCGGCTTTCCAGCCAATTTACCATATATGAACATAAAAAAATCAAGGCTAGAAAAGGGGTCACAAAAGACTATAGAGTAGGTTGTGAAGTCTCGAGAAAAGCAAATCTTGTAATAGTGGAATAGCCAGAACATTAAGCACGATGTGTGAGGAAACTTAGAAGATGAAAGCTTAGAAAGAAAAGTGCTATGAGCAAATTAAAAAAGAAAAAAAAAAACGCATGCAATCAGTATTGAACAAAGTAGGTGTAGGATTATGATTTAGCGACTGACCGACCAAAGACGCTAATAAAAGGAGAAACACTTGGTAGATGCTAATACCAAACAAAGTGAATAAGTACCAGTTATGAAATTCTGCCATGTGAATAAAATTATAATTTAGAGAGGCTTTAACTGAGTAATTTCTTATGCCCTAAATGACCTTCAATGTTAATGGCAAAGCTTTTTGCAAGATAATCACTATAAGTTTGCATTGTTTGTATTATGTGAATACTAGGAATAATTTGGTATATGAGGAAAAACAGCCTATTTAGAAGGATGTCTAATGACATCTATTATATTTTTCCGCAGGTTGGATTAGAAATCTAAATGTTTTATTTTGTTATGCAGGATTGATTCTAGTTGGATTTTTTGGCTGATATTCTATCAATAAGATTGATATATATATATATATATATATATATATATATATATATATATATATATATATATATATCATTAGACTTTAGCCTTGGCTACAATCTAAGTAGCTAAAGCTCTGCTTCTTTGTTCATGTTTCCTTATATTTATATATTCTTGATTTCATAAATAAAAAAAAGATGACAGAAAATAAAAATTGAGGTTCAAGCTGCTTATAGGCAAAGATAAAGAGATGAGCATTAACCAACAAGAAAAAGGGAAATTAAGCAATAGTAAGAAAATGACATAAAAAAATATAGACATTTTGTCAATATAATTGATGGTTTCACTTGACATCCTGGAGAAATAACATTGTATTTTAAAGATAAGTGTCAAATAATTAATTCAACCCAATAACTTAAGCTGTTAGGTAAGGGTTCAAGATATGTTTATATTATTCTCTAACACACCACCCTCAAATGAAAACCTTTTAGGCTTGAAACTTATAGAGACTCACACTACCTTTTGCTTAATTTTTATCAAATAAATAAAGATAATGAGATTTGAACTCGTGACTGCTTAATCATCAAGGCTCTGATACCATGTCAAATAATCAATTCAACCCAATAGCTTAAGCTGTTAGGTGAGGGCTCAAAATATAATTTATATTATTTTGAGTTGAAGCACAACTTATTATTGATTAAAGGGCTTACATAATCAATAGTCATCTTTTGTATTTATATGACTAGGGCAACATACATTAGTTATTGTGTAGTGTAATACACGGGATAAATCTATATAATGAAAGTACAATATTTCCTATATTAAAACACTTTCCATAATACAACCCCTCAAGTTGAACCGACCACATAAAGCTTGGACTACAAATAAGTAAAAGCAGTGTGAGGAAGTGGCTTAGTAAAAGCATCAACTAATTGGTCTTTGAAGGATATAAAGTGAATTTATATCTCCTTTTTAGCCACTCTATCATGAACAAAATGATAATCAACCTCAACATGCTTTGTAAGTGTATGAAAGATTGGATTAACAGATAGATACGTAGTACCTAAGTTATCGCACCAAATGGTGGTAACAAAACTGAGCGAGCAGCAATGCATTGCTTGCCAAATTTCCATGAAATGAGAGTGGTGCCGAGAAAGATAATATAGCCACTAGTAGACTTCTGATCATCGATGCTCCCCGCTCAATTAACATCAGTAAAACCATAAAGTGATAACAAGGAACCATGAGTAAGGTGAAGACCAAAGGAAGACATACTTTTCAAGTATCGTAGTATATGTTTGACATTAGCCCAATAACTCTTAGTAGGAGTATGCATAAACTAACAAACCTTATTGATAACATAATATATGTCTGATCTAGTAAATATGAGATACTGAAAAGCACAAATAATTTATCAAAAATGAGTAGGGTTTGAGAATGGCTCACTAGTCTGTAGGTCACTTTTGAAGGAAGACGTTGGTGTATCAATAGGTTTGCACGATGACATAACACCACGACTCAAGATATTAAAAGCATATTTGTGTTGACTAAGCATGAGATCCATACTGGTAGGAGTGACCTCAATCCCTAAAAAATAGTGAGCATTACCTAGATCTCGGAGTTTGAATTATGAACTCAACAGGATAATAAAGCATTGAATCAAAGTAAAGTTACTACCAATAAGCAGAATGTCATCCACATAGACAAGCAAATAACATATATCATGATTCACATTTAAAATGAATAAGGAGGTATCAACCTTGGAAATGTGGAAGCCAACCGATATAAAAAGTCACTCAGTTGTTTGTACCAAGCCCATAAGACTTGTTTTAAACCATAAAAGGACTTGTAAAGGCAACAAACATGAGTTGGCAAGGTAGGGTTGACAAACCTCGTGGGTTGTTGTATATAAACAACCTCCTAAAGTGAACCATTGAAAAATGCATTATAAATATCAAGTTGTCAAATCTGCCAATGGTTAGATACGGTAATGGCGAGGACTAGGTGAATAGTTGTCAATTTAACAATAGGACTAAAGGTTTCTAAGTAGTCGATACCTTTATATTGAGTGAACCCTTGCGCAACCAAACATGCCTTATAACGTTCAACAATACCATTAGCTCGACACTTGATTTTATAAACCCAATGACAATCAACAACATTCATAGAAGGCTCAAATGAAACTAAGGACCCAATACCATTGGCATGTAAAGCTGTAATCTCAGATCTCACACCATAATGTTAACACAAAAAAACAATTAACTTCTTTAAAATTCAAAGGTTCGTGAGTAGAGGAACATGTTACCCATGAGTTGGGAGGCAGCATAAAGGAAGAAGCTGATCTTAAGTTGACAGACTTATGTTGTTGAGGACACAACACCATAGGGTGCTGTTGGGAAACCACTAGAGCAAGAGAGTTAAAAGAACTGATGGACATATGCTGCTGTGGAAAGGAGTAGCTGGAAAGATCAATACAGAGATCTGAGCTCGTCGATGACTGAGCAAGGACCTTTGAAGGAGAGACAGGGCCTAATAGTGAAGCTAGGGGGCAACAAAAGGAGGAGAATTAGATGTTGTGATGTCCAGAGCAGTAAAACTTCAACCTATATAATGATCAATAGACATAGTTGCAATTAGTGGTAAGGGGTTGAGGTGTGTGTAGGGAGGATTGGTGTTTCGAGTAGGTTTTTCGATGGTAAGTATGTTAAAGTAGGAAGGTGTGAGATAGGGGTCGACAATAGGTTACAGTTGGTTATGGAAAAAAATATGATCATACTTAAGAAATGGAAATGATTGTTCATGAAAGCGAACATGATGAGATATGTAAATATGATTAGAAGGCAAGTCAAGACAACGATAACCTAGATAATATGAACTATAACCTAGAAACACACGAGGAGTAGAATGATAGTCTAACTTATGAGTATTATATAGTTAAAGAAATGAAAAGCAAAGACATTTAAAAGTATGTAGGAAACTATAATGTGGTGGTTGATGAAATAGACATTCAAACGAAGATTTGTTTTGTAAGACCGATGTCGGTGTATGATTAATAAGTGACCAAGTAGTGTATGTAAATCCTGAGAAAAAAAAAATCAAGGCTGGATTAAATTAAAGAAAATAAACTAAACTAAAAAGAAGTGGGGGAAAAACGAATACACTTAAAGAAAATGTGGCCTAAATGCAAATAAGAATTATTATAGAGCATAAGTACTCCTCTTCTCACCAAAAACAAATCTGCAGATAACGTAAAGAAAGAAAAGAGGGACTTTTTATATTCATTTTTACAAATCAAGAGAGAAACACCAAAATTCAAAAACCCATCCAAGATTAAGGGTTATAGGTAAAATAAACACTAGTGAAAAAGGGATTAACAAGAAGAGAATAGGGGAGGGCCGGCTGTCATTAGTAAGAAAAAGAGGGATCAAAACTTTGATTCGTACCGGGTAAGGTATTCTAAACCTGCTCTTATGAGTCATTTCAAGTTGATGCCTGAATGTTAATTTATAGATTTGAGTTCTTAGACTTGAATTGAGGAAAAAGTATGAGTTGCTAAATTAAAGAACTTTATGTGTTGTTTGTAAATGGAAAGGTTGACGAATATGGACATTTTCGTCTCTTAACTTTCAGAGAGATTTCAGGTAGGAGGATGAAAGAATTAGGATCAAGTTCCTCATAAAAATTATAGTTTTGAGTGTTGGCTAACTAATGAAATTAGTCTTGCTCAATTTGGAGTTATAAAACTCCAGCTATGGGTCACCAATTGAGACTGGGTCATGACAGGCCCTATAAAGTAGGTCTAGTTCGTTGATGAGAAATTTTGATTGTCTTAGAGGCAGAATTGGGTTCTCCTTCTTGCAGAGAATTTGTAGCCTCATGTCTTAGCTTTCCAACAAGACTAATCTCGCTTGAATTGGAGTTCTATAACTCTAAATATAGTTAAAAATCTGAGGAGACGTCAGAGAGTAACAGTTCAATGTCTAGACAGTAACAGCTCAAAAACAAGACAGTAACAGTTCAAAAACAAGACAGTAACAGTTCAATGTCTAGACAGTAATAGTTCGGGATTTAAGCAGAAATAATTCCTATATATATATATATGAATGATAACTGCGGTTGGACAAAGAATGACAATATTAATGGGTGAAATGAGAAAAATGTAAAATATTAAGAAATGACTGAAAGAAAGACTTATTGGTTGTTGATATGTTTATAATAAAACATATCCCTGAGTGAGGAGAATTTATGACATAAACCTGTGAATTGCAGTAGGGACTACAAATGTGGTGCAACAACAGCAAGGGAGCATAAGTATAGCTTATATTTTAGGCAGGTGAATCGCACCTATACTTCCAAGTTAATTCCATAATTTATTTATATTACCGATGTGAAATGTGAATTATTGAATGTATGTGTATTCAAGGTGAAAAGTTGTTATGTGAATTACCAAATGATGAAAATATGAGAAGTGCGATTTGAGGCGTAAACTAGCATACATTTAGTGTATGTTAGGATCCTAGGTAAGGGGATCGCCACAATTAGACTAGCATACATTTAGTGTATGTTAGGATCCCGGGTAAAGGGATTACCATGTATTGGCTAGCATACATTTAGTGTATGTTAGGATCCCGGGTAAGGGGATTACTTTGCATCGACTCATATAGGGTGATGATGATGATACCAGTGAAATTGGTATCAATAATGTGATAAGCAAAAATAATCATGTTTGATCTCATAAGGTCTGGAATGAAGGTTGAAAGTGGTAGAGGGAACAATTATTAATAGTTAGATAAGAAAGGGATTCTAATAAAAACTAAAAGGGAGAAGTGAATGAACTATGAATGCATTTTACCCTGTTGAAATTGTTAAATATTCATGTTGTTATATTTATTGTAATATTCACCTTTCAACAATATGTATTTTGTTTCAGAATCATCGCATGCATAACAAGAGTAGATCCTAGTTTTTGTTCCCTTCTTATTATCTAGGTTCTAGGGAGTATACCCTTGTGTTTTGTAAACATGAAAATGTTTGTATAGCTTAATTTGTATAATTAATGTTTAAACTTGATTGAATGAAATTAACCATGTAGTTCATATAACCATACTTCATGCCTATGTAATTATATTTATTTATTTTCATCCATCCATAATGATATTTTGTTATATAATGCATATCATAAATATTGTGGTTGATAGGTGTAAGTATAAGTGTGGAAACCCATAATGATTAGGTCGGGAATTAAGTTATGAGATGTGAGCGATTAAAAGTGTAAATAGATTTCATGTCAATAACTTGGGACCTTTCAGTATAGGGGGGCTCCGTTGAAATTCTAGTAGATTTTAATACGAAGACCATGAATATATATATATATATATATATATATACAAAAAAAAATTTGTTTTTTTTATTGACATGAGATTGTCGTTTTATTCCGGAATGGGGGATGTTACAATGTAAGACCAGTTTCGACAATATAATAGTTACGACGCTCAACAATACCATTTTGTTCATGTATATGTGGGCATATGATGTGATGATGAATACCAACAGTTTTGAAGAAGGAATTTAATTTATGATATTCACCATCCTAGTCAGTTTGAACCGATTTTATTTTGCAAGAACTGTTGTTCAACCAAGACTTAAAATTGATGAAACATGTTAAACACATCAGATTTTACACTAAGAGGATAAAATCAAATAAATTTTGTGTGGGCATCCACAAAGATCATAAAGTAACTGAAACCATCAGAACATAAAATAGGAGCAGGGCCCTAAACATCACTAAAAATAAGTTCAAGAAGAGCAGTTGTTTTGCCACCTGTAGATCCTAATGACAGACGTAATGATTTTCCTAGCGAACATGTTAGACACTGAAAATTTAAAGGATGAGACGTATAAGTGACCTTTTTATTTGACGATAAGAAACTCGAAACCCAAGAGCTTGGGTGACCGAGTTAACGATGTCAAACATCAGCAAAAATAGATAAACTAACAAGCAAAAAAGCTTGGGGCATAAACATGGTAGAAGACTCTAAAAAGATGTAAAAGTCATCTTTACTCTAACTAGAAAGCAGAACCTCCTTGGTTATGAGATATTTAACATATAAAATAGAAGAGTGAAATTAAAAAAAAGACGTAGTTTTCACGACAAAATTGTTAAACAAATAAGAGTGAAAGATGAAAATGTCTCGCGGGTTTTCTTGTTTTTGTGATATTTTGAGAGTTGAATAATTTTGAACATTGCTTTTTATTCAGTATAGTCTGTTCAACTCCTCCATTCATATCAGATCATTGGAATATAATGGTAACTTTATCAATTTCAAGATGTAATGTTTAATTTATGAAAGAACATAAACAAATAAAAAAACAAACAAACTACAAAAGATTTAATGTAATTAATAATAATAAAAAAAAACAAGTTAATTCATCACCCAACTAACAAAATAACAATCCCCCTTCGAACCTTGTAATTGCTAATATGATGGCTACTGAAAGCTTATATGGTCATTACTTTCAAGACTCGTGGAATTAGTTGAGGTACGTACAAACTGACCCGAATACCAATGTTAATTCAAAAAACAATAATAAAAAAAATAACAATCCCCCAACACAATTGAAAAAAAGAAAGAAAGAAAAAGTTGAAAGTGACTAATCAAGAATTTATTGAAATTTCTCCCTCCAAAAAACCTCCCAAAAATTGTTCGTGCAATTCTATTGTAAGTGGCTTTTTTGTATTTGGCTTTTCCACAAAACACTCGAACTTCTTCTGCACTGAAGGGTCCGCATATTTTATATATTTTTTAATTGTTAGTTATTTTTTTATTTTAAAAAATTATTTTTTATTTTTTTATTTTATATTAATTTTTTTAAAATTTTTTAATAATTTTAATATATTAATATCAAAAATACTTTTTATAAAAAAAATATTTTAATATATTTTAAACATAAAAAAATATATATTTTTAAAAAATCCCCACCTAACTTCCAAATACCTCGTATTCTTTCAACTCAGAAAAGCAAAGGAGTGGCAAGTTCCATTATTGTCCACATGATTTATTTGACTGATCATGGCTTCCCTTTTCAGCCAATGGGGGGTCCTCCCACTTTCTTTCCTATCGGGGACATGCATGATTCCTTTCTATTGTGGGTCCAGCAACACTATGCTGTTTCATTGTCCTTCTTTAACCACAAGAACATTTGAGAAATTACGGTTTTTATATTTAAAAACTATTTTTTATTTTAAATTAATATTTTTTTTAATATTTTCAGATCATTATTTTAATATAATAATACCAAAATTAATTTTTTTAAAATTTTTTTTTTAATATATTTTCAAATAAAAACTATTATAAAAAATATTTTAAAAAATAATTATTATTACACTTCAAACACAAATACTTTAAAAAATAATCATCATTATTATCGCACAAAGTTCACATAACTTTAATAACTTGTGACGATTAGAAATCATGACTAATGCAACATAAATAAATTTGAAGTTGATATCTAATGTAATCGGATGATAAGTTGTAAATTTGATGGTGTTTAAGTTTATTTATGGTGGTGTTTAAGAGTGTAATAATAACAATTGTTTTTTAAAATAATTTTTATTTTAAAATGTATTAAAATAAATTTTTATTTTTATTTTTTAAAAAATATTTTTAATATTAACACATTAAAACGATTTGAAAATATAAAAAAAATAATTTAAAGTAACAAAAAATAAAACATTTTAATTTTTTTTCAAAAATGTATATTTTTGTAATCCAAAAACAAAAGGATCTTATTGTGCCCCCAAAAATGCAATGCTCTCGGGCATCATTATTAAGAAAAAAAAATTCACTAATAAAGTATTGTTATTCAGATTTTAAATGTCCTGAGAGATATTCAGAATTCTCATTATTTCTCTAAATTTCAACTGAGAATGATGTAAGAAAATATATTTTTAAAACCAGAAAAAAAAAAAAAAAGGAGTTTCAATTGAGAATTATAACAAGCCTTACACTGCACTGTAATTGTAAAATGAATCACACTTTTCCATTCAATAACTTGTAATCTTTATACAGTCCTAAGAGCTTAATTGCAGGAATTCAAATGTTTGTAACTGACTAATATTGATTACAGGAATTCAAATGTGTAACTGACTAATATTTACATACATAATTAATAGCAATATCTTCAGGAATAACCGACTGATTCTGCAGTTATGAAGAGCACACAATCTGGCATTTCTTCTGGTGACAGCTACGCATCAGTATCCTTGATACGCCCCCGCAAGAACGGGCTACCATCAGATAGACCGATCTTGTTACGTAAGAATTCTGTTCGTTGCCTAGAGAGGGGCTTGGTGAGCAGATCAGCTAGTTGATCAGAGGTGTGGACATGATGAACAGCAAGAACATTCTTCGCAACCAAATCACGGACAAAGTGAAGGTCAATCTGTATATGTTTCATCCTAGAATGCTGAACAGGATTAAAACTCAGTTGTGTTGCACTCAAATTGCCACATAACAAGAGTGGTGGTTGAGAAAGAGTGAACTGCAGCTCTTGAAGCAAGGATAACAGCCACACGGATTCAACTGCAGCCATTGCCAAAGCTCGATACTCTGCTTCAGTAGACGATCGGGCAATGGCACGCTGCTTTTTAGAACTCCAGGAAATGGGTGTGTTGCCAAGAAATAATAGATAGGCTGACGTTGATTTTCTGTCGTCCAAACTGCCAGCCCAGTCTGCATCAGAAAAACAAGTCAGTGTTGTCTTAGATTTGTTGCTAATAGTAACGCCATGAAAGATGGTGTTCTTCAAGTAGCGCAGCAATCTTTTTGTGGCCGTCCAGTGAGTCTGTGTGGGTTGATGCATAAATTGGGATAATTTGTTGACCGCAAAGCTGATATCAGGTCTTGTGAGAGACAGGTATTGCAAGGCTCCAATGACTTTACAGTATTCTGTAGAATCAGCAGAAGAAGAACCATCATGCAGTTGTAGAGGAGTCGATGTTGAGAGAGTAGTAGTAACATCCCTAGCACCTTCCATACTGGTTTTGGCAAGTAAATCACGGATGTATTTATGCTGAATCAGAAATAACCCAGCTGCAGTAGGGATAACCTCAACACCAAGAAAAAAATGCAGTGATCCCAAGTCCTTGATAGAAACTTTTGTTCCAAGATGATCAATAATACTTGCAACAAAAACTGAATCACTGCCTGTGGTAATTAAATCATCAACATATACTAAACAGTAGGCAAGAGTGGCACCAACATGATACACAAACAAAGAGGAATCAGATTTAGAATTGATAAAACCGAACTCTGTTAATGCATTTTTAAGAGCAGAATACCAAGCACGAGGTGCTTGTTTCAGACCATAAATGGCCTTAGTAAGACTGCAAACATAGTCAGGATAGTCTGGATTTCGGAAACCTGGCGGTTGCTGCATATACACTCTGTCAGTGAGATGCCCATGAAGAAACGCATTATTAACATCTAACTGTTTCAAAGACCAACCCTGCATCACAGCAATAGCCAATACAGTTCGAATGGTGACCGATTTAACAACAGGACTAAAGGTCTCCTTATAATCCACTCCGGGTCGTTGATTGAACCCTTTAGCCACTAACCGGGCTTTAAACCGATCAACTGACCCATCAGCATGCCTTTTAACTCTATACACCCACTTACAACCAACAGTATTACAATCGGGCGGAGGAGGAACCAATTGCCAGGTATTGTGACGCATTGAGGCAGTCAATTCTGAGGACATGGCTTCACGCCATCTAGAGTCAGCTAATGCCTGAGTAACACTTGATGGTTCTAATGAGGATGGAAGTGGATGTTTGGTAACAAGAAAGGATTTTTTGGGTTTATAGATGTCATTCATTGACCGGGTGACCATGCGATGAACTCGAGACTCAGTGGTAACAGGAATTGGAAGACTAATTTCAGACATACTAGGAGCATGCAATTCAATTGAGGAATCTGAATTTAAAGGCAGGGGAGGAGGCGAAGTACTTACATGGTGAGAAGACGGTGCAGAGGGTGATCCATGCTCAGACACTGGTAGGTTAACAGTACCCATATCCGGAGACTCACTGAGATCAGTAAAGGAAAGTTTTGGCAACGAGATCTGGACTGATGAGTTGTGTCCAGTAGATGAAGCAGGAGTGGAACGGCGATGATCATCTTGATGGAAAGGAAAAGACCCCTCATGAAAAATGACGTGGCGCGAGGTGATCATTTTTTTAGTGGAAATATCAAAACATAAGTATGCATTTTGGGAAAGACCGTAACCCATGAATGAACACGGTTTTGATTTTGGCTCAAGTTTATGCTGATTGTATGGTCGAGTTAATGGGTAACAGAGACATCCAAATTGTTTGAGTTTGAGATAATTAGGCTTTTGATTGAATAATTTTTCAAACGGAGATTGATTATTCAAGGAAGCAGTAGGCATTCGATTAATGAGATAGGCAGCAATTTGAAATGCATAAGGCCAATAAAAAAGCGGCATGTGGGCATCAGTGAGTAAAGTCAGACCAGTTTCAACAAGATGACGATGTCGCCGTTCAGACATACCATTTTGTTGAGGAGTGTGGGGAGCAGTGGTGTAGTGACCAATTCCATGAACAAAAAGATAAGTTTTTAGTGCAATGTATTCCCCACCATTATCAGAATAAAGACTTTTAATTTTGGTGTTGAATCGATTTTCCACAAGATTACGAAATTGTGGAAAAATGGTCTGAACATTTGATTTATGAGTCATGGGATAAATCCAAATATATTTGGTATAATGGTCAACAAAAATAACATAATATTTTGAGCCATTAATCCCAATATCGTGAGATGGTCCCCAAACATCTGTATAAATCAATTCAAGTGGAGAACTGCTAGTAAATCCATGAGTGCTGAAAATCTGACGATGGGCTTTATTTTGAGAACATGAAGTGCATAATAAGGAATGACCATTTTTATTGGTAGATAAAGAAAAAGCATGAATAAGATGATTAACTAATTTGGACGATGGATGACCAAACCGTTTATGCCATCCATCGGGTGTGGTACGTTCATGAACATAGGCAACAATATTTTTCTTGGAAAGTGGTAGATGCTCCGGAAATGGGTACACGCCATCTTCACAAGCGCCTTTGAGCAGAATCGCTCCCGTGATCCGATCCTTCACCAAAAAATAAGTAGGATGAAATTCAATGGAAACATTGTTATGCTTGGTGAAATTATGAACAGAAATAAGATTTTTATGAATGGTGGGAACACAAAGAGTGTCACGTAAATGAAAAGTATGATTGAACGATTTAAGAGACAAGGACCCAATGTGAGACACAAGCAAACCTGTTCCATCACCAATTACCACCTCATCAGTACCATCATATTCAGAGTTAATCATCAGATTAGACAGATCCGTAGTCATATTGTGAGATGCTGCGGAATCAACAAGCCACTTGTGATTTTTTTGTTGAGAAGAGGCGGCACAATTTGCAGTGAAATCAGAATTTGACATTTTTGGGCATTGTTTGGTAGTATGACCCATTTGATCACACCATTGGCATTTCGGTTTGAATCTTCTGTGACCCGAATGAAATGAATTATTTCGGTGAGACCCACTTTGGTCACGAGGAGGACGAGAATTAGCTGGGGGACGCCATTTAGGTTGTCTGAAATTAGGCAAAAATTGAGAGGACTGAGGACTCCACCGATTTGAGTAATTAGCAGTGGGTACAAACGAGGGAGCAGATTGATGATCAAGACGCCGAAGATAGCTTTCATGACTAACAAGAAGATCATGTATTTCTTCAAACTTCAGAGAAGTCTCACGGGCACGAATAGAAGATGCAATTTCTCTGAATTCAATACCCAATCCATTGAGTATGTATAAAGTTAAATCATCATCTGAGATCGGATGATCAATAACTGCTAGTTCATCAGCAATTACTTTGATGCCGTGCAGGAACTCAGTAACAGTGCGAGACCCACGAGTGCTCAAGGTTAAATCTTCTTTGAGCTGCATAACACGAGTTCTAGATTTGCCCGCATATAAACGGGCAAGTGTTGTCCAAGCTTCATGGGAGGTTTTATAGGCAGTAAGAAGAGGAGTAATGGTGGTGGAGGTGGAGGCAAGGATGGCGTGTAAGATGAGTTTGTCTTGACGAATCCAGTGGGAATTCGCAGCTTTGGATGCAGTGAAATTCAGAGCATCAATGGCAGGACATTGGTGTATACCCGTGACAAAATCAATAAGGTCATAGCCAATGAGTAAGGCTTCAAATTGAGCCCTCCACTGCGGAAAGGTGGAGGGGATGAGTTTTTCATTGATTGTTGTGGCTGCATTGATTGTGATGATGGGTGAGGTTGGTGATTCGGTGGATGATGAAGGGTGAGAGGTCATGTTGCAGGAAGCAGATAAAGAAGGTAAGAAGGATGAATACTCGTTAGAGTGTTTTCAGCTCTGATACCATAACAAGCCTTACACTGCACTGTAATTGTAAAATGAATCACACTTTTCCATTCAATAACTTGTAATCTTTATACAGTCCTAAGAGCTTAATTGCAGGAATTCAAATGTTTGTAACTGACTAATATTGATTACAGGAATTCAAATGTGTAACTGACTAATATTGATTGCAGGAATTCAAATGTGTAACTGACTAATATTTACATACATAATTAATAGCAATATCTTTAGGAATAACCGACTGATTCCGCAGTTATGAAGAGCACACAATCTGGCATTTCTTCTGGTGACAGCTACGCATCAGTATCCTTGATAAATTATGTAAAGAGTACATATAAATTTGCACTAGACTCCCAGCAAATATGCACTAAAAAATTACAACAAGTGATACTCGATCAAGGCAACAAAAATAAAAAAAATTTTAAAAAAAAATCAAAAGCATTTTTATAATCCAAAACACAAACGGATCTTATTGTGCCCCCAAAATGCAATGCTCTAGGGCATTCTTCCTGCAGAAAGCTCCTGAAGAGTTTTGTTGTGGTTTATGTGATTTCCCTTAGATTAGCTCTTTTGTCTGATTAAAAAGTCTTGTTACCATATTCATTAATTTCATAACTTATTTTTCTAGAAATTACTAATTTGAGTTTTATAAATTTTTAGAATTACTGGAAGTTTAGATAATTGTTAATTTTTAGGGTTTATAGAATTAGCCAAAATATACATAAATTACATCAAATATCCACATTAATTTTTTTTAAAAAAAGTGTTGCTAATATGAAATCCTACTGCATCTCTATTAAGAAAGAGCCATCCCTCGCGAAATTCTTAAAAAAAAGGAAAGAAATTCACTAATTTCTAAAAATAGTTAAGCTCCTATTTTTTCATTATTAAGAAAAAAATTCACTAATAAAGTATTTTTATTCAGATTTTAAATATCCTGAGAGATATTCAGAATCCTCACTATTTCTCTAAATTTCAACTGAGAATGATGTAAGAAAATATATTTTTAAAACCATAAAAAAAAAAAAGGAGTTTCAATTGAGAATGATGTAAAGAGTACATATAAATTTGCACTGGACTCCCAGCCAATATGCACTAAAAATTTACAACAAGTGATACTCGATTAAGGAAACACAATTCTGGCACTGCTAAAGCAATTAACCTCCAACTCAAATCACCACCAAATTGTTCATATTTTGAGACAACTATGATTTTTAGTGTATCAAAATCAAAACTATCATTCAAGCTCATGACTTCATGAAAGTAGTGGAAAAACGCATTACAAAAGCCACAAATCCATCAATAGAAAGAAAAAAAATAAAGATTATAACTTACTTGAGGGTGTAACTTAACTGTTCAAATCACGAGTTTGTTCCCTCGAGATCACCGATTTAAATTTCACAAACCTCAAGATCATTAGAGGTTTATATAATTATTAACTTCAAGACCCGTGAGATTAGTTGAAGTGCACACAAATTGACCCAGACATCTACTTTAATAAAATAAATAAATAAATAGAGACTATAGAAGGCACAACCACTACCTCCACACAATTGAAAAACTCATTTGAGTTCCAAAACATGTGTGATGAAAGTTCGCAGACAAAAGATGCTGATGCACTTTCCAAAATTCGTCAAGGTGTCTCAGACACGATCTTCCTACGAATCATGAATTCTTCATCGACAAAGCAAGTGTGGGGCATGTTACGAGATGAATTTCAAGGTTAATATCATTGTCTATCTCAAGAACAGAAGCGTCACCAAAGTCATACCAGAGATTACCCCACTTGAAGCATGGTCAGGACAGATACCTTCACTCAGACATCTAATGGTATTTGCTACCTGCATATTCCAGCAAAAAAAAAAAAAAAAAGGGACAAGCTGGAAGCAAAAGATGAAAAAGGAATTTTCTTAGGCTATAGCTTGTTTTCATCATAATTCGCTTAGTAATATAGCATAGTCATATGGTAGCTCTTCTTTTTTCCCCTCACATTTCGATTTCCAACTGTTTCCACATAAAGAAAAACTTGGGGGTAATCTCCTCTTGAAAGCTTCGGATTTCAAACGAGAAATTATTGTGAAGGTCGTATACTATCCATCAGCAAAATGTGTCGAACGTGCATGGTATTGGTGTGAAAAACACAAATTCAACACGCAATAAGCTCAAAAATCAACTCTTCCAATGTATTTCAATCAAGGGTGTCAATTCTATTTTATTTTGTTTAAAATAATCGAAACATTCCATAGCAATTCAAAAAACAAAATAAAACAGAATAATTTTCATCTCATTTTAAATCTCGGTTCGTTCTGGATTTTTCGGCTAAATTTCGGCCGGAACATTCTGGTTTCATTCCACATGTTCCGTTCCACTTTTAAAAAGTCGTTGAATCAAATTGAACCTTGTTCGATTTCATTAATTAAACCACCCAAGTATAAAAAACTCATTTTCATTACTATTTTCAATAACAATGATATTAATTTTTTAAAATTAGATTTATCACTAATATATATGGTTTATATTCATGTTGTTTTTTTCATGTTTATATTTTATAGGAATTTGAGCAAAACAAAGGATGTTTTAGATTCTATTAGCCTTGATAACATTGACCTAACTTTATATTTAAAATATTTGTGTTAAAACATTTTACTTTCATAATATTTTGATATTTTGTTTTAAGTTAAATTATTTTTATTTAATCTTAACTATTTAGAAATATTTTAAATTTTAAAATTATATTTATTTAGCATTATATTTGTATTGCATAATTTATAATTAAATTTATTTTGAATTTAAATTATGTTTGTTGAATATATATATGAACAGTACAACCCCAAAATTACATGTCAAAATACTTTAAAACTAAAACATTTCAGTCCAATAAAAAAAACAAAATATCTACCAAAACAAAATTCACAACCTTAAATTTCAACTTCTATTAATCCCTCCCACGCTGACTTTCAACTGCTACAGTTAGCAGCCGTGACAGGGATTCTGAAAGGGGCACGAGGGCATCATCTGATCTTCACAGCCATCGCCAAAGGCTGACATAGTTCATACAGCTTTCACCCGATGAAACGTTTAGCATCATTTGCGAGCACGCGCATCCTAAATGAGTCTGTCCCTGTGAAATTCATAGTTGCTGGGCGTGACAGCCAATGCTCTGTTTTGGTCTTTTCCATAAACTGACATACAGAAACAGCTCTGAGATCTCCTGCCATCAATGTCCTTGTGAATTAAGATTTTCTTTCTTTTTTCTTCTTTGGCTTGAGTTTTTGGGATACATGTACGAATTCTTATACATACAAGGTTGTGATATCAGCTGAGTTGTCGGTGAGCAAGAATCAATCTGATTACAGGTTAGCATTTACCTTGCTGGACTGAACTTAATCTGAATAGTAACTTTGAAAGAGACATCTATTCTTATCCATTCTATGGATTTGATATTTTAAGTCCACATGAAAGAAATGCCACAACAATTTTCTTCTTTTTCATGTGACTGGCGAAGGAGCAAGCAGAGGAGGATATGTCAAGCACAGTTGGAATTTTAAAAAAGAGGAATCCGGGTCTTTTGCTAAGAATTGACAGCAGCACCACAGGCCATAACCAATAGCTCTTGTAAAATGCGACACAAAAATTTCACACATCAATTATTACAAACACTGAAAAAAAAAATCCCAGCTTGCCTATCAAATTTATCCTACAACAGACTTCCATTTCAAAACAACTCTAGGATAGTTCAAACAAGACGAAGAAGATAACAAAGCCATAATTGGTAACAGGTTCTCTCTTGGTGAATTTTGGTTGTGACTTGGAAACAAACAATGTTGCAAACTGCAAAATTACAAGGAAGCCATAGGCATAGAATACCCTTGGAACCAAAGAATATTGAAAGATAAATAAGTATTTAATTGAATTGACACGCATGAACCAAACCATAGACGAATGCATTATGGGGACACTGCACAAATTGCTCTCATCCTTCATACCGAACCAGAAACTCCAAATTCTATATATCCTTTTCTCCAAATTTGGTGATTAGAGCAACATAGAAGTTAAATGCATGCAACAATACGTTTGATGGAGCAATTTCAGCTGACACTGAATTTCTGGCTCATACAGCAATTGGAGATTCCTGCAATTCACAAAATAAGGATATTTACGCTTCATGGAGTAATTATTTACTTTTTCTCTAATTTGCTCATTTTACTGATATATATATATATATATATATATGGTGGGTCACTTGAGAAATGGTTAGTAGTAATTTTAATTACGTGTTTGGTGTTGTTAAACACTATTGATGAATTTTAATGGAGAAAGTAGATGAAAGATTTACCAATAGTTTCACATGGTAGAGGGAGCCTCAATCTAAACCCAGATATAATAAGGGATCTCTATCCAAATAAACTATAATTCAAATATATTTCCATAAACAAGACTAACCAAATAGATTTGATATAAAAAAAATTAACAAATTCACTCTCCTCATCTTAAGCCTCAATCAAAAACTAGTTGAGGGATGGTTACAGCGGTTTGCTTCTCCATTCAGTACTGTTATGGGCTAAAATTCTTTTAGGTAGTTGTGATACTAAAGGTCAACCCCCTAAACTTTACAACTCAGAACCCAACTTCCAATTATAACATTATTACTTATTCAGAAAAATCCACTCTGAGAACATGTATGTACCACCACATAACAATTTTCTCTCCCTCTCATTCCCTACCCAAACAAAGAAAATACTTCAACTTCCATTTTCCAATTATGAATCCAACCAGGGAGAGAGACTTCCCTTCCCTTGATTCCCTTCCTCCATGAAATTCCCAAACGCACTAAAAATGCTTCTATTATCCTCCTCTATGATGCATTTGGGTGTCATTTTCTCGCTTTTATATTGGTGGTTCTTAATTTTGGGGTTTAGCCGGCCACCTCCTCTCCTCTCTCCCAATGCTTCAATTTGACGATTAACTTATCCTTGACAATGCCAGACTACAACTAACAATAAAGCTTTTTGAAAATTTGTGTCACCCTAAGCACATGAATGGTTTCATGGCCTTTTGACATCAGCATGAACGCTATGCAGGTTCTAAATTTTTAGTGACATTGAACTATGAAGATATTATAAGTTATGATCATTATCTATGAATAAATATATATAGAACAGATTATTTTCAAAGTCCATCTAATATGCTAGCTCCGCAAGTAGAACCTACCTTAGCAGTCAAATTCGAAACAGCCAAATTGAACTTTTCTCTTGTTTTTGTACCGGCGACCTGCCCAGCCCTCGCCACCTTACTAAAGGCACCATTTAGCCAGGCTGTTCCAGCACTCACATACCTGTCTCGAATCAAAACAGAACTCTAGTGTTTCAATTTTTTTCTTTCCCGGTGTTGATTCACTTCTTCAATTACATTATTAAAACCAAAATCAAATGCCAAGGATAAAATTGTAGTGAAAATAAACGAACATCAAATAATACTAATTGATAAGCCAAAGATTGTTTAGAGGAGAAAGAAAGGGCTGATATTGATGATACAAGGAAGGTAGAATGTAGGTAGATCACTTTTGAAGTCATCTGACCAATTTCAAAAAAGCACGAAAATTTTTTGTATTTTTCTAATAGGGTTTGTTTCTACCTAGAGACAGATCTCATCAAGGATTCAATAGAACAAGAAAAGGGCATTCGACCAGATTTAAATGTGTGCAATAAACATGCAAGATGCATCCTCAAAATAAAATTCCTAGAGATGATATGTGACAGTGTATAATACTATTGAAATGGGAAAGTAAAGGAACAATCCTTGACAAAAATATCTATAGCAGTTGCCAGTTTACTGCTGTAAGTATTCTGAATCACCAGAGAAACTCCTTCAAGCAAGTTAGTAAGCGACTGGGATTATTACTAAAGCTAGAATGACAAGACTCACAAAAAGGCTCTAACTTAGTAGAAAGTAGTTTATTCTTAAAATATATATATATATATATATTGGATTTGAATTAATTCTCAAAATCACAGAATTATGCATTGTGTGATATAAAAAAATAAAATAAAATATAAAAGACATCAAAATTCATTTTATAAGTTATTCCACCAAAAGATGAAATCACTACTTCTAAACTTTCCACCACATCTTCCATGATGCAGTCAACTTTAGAAACAGCAAAATCAGAATTGTTGAAGCATGTTTCTTCTAATATCCATTGTTTTGAAACAACAAGAAACAAGGAGCAAGGGAAACATGCCTTGAGGGTGGAAAAATCAGAAAGAAAGACATCAACCAATCCATTCAAACAAAATGCTAGTGTCAACACATGAGAAGTAGAGAATATAATCTCAAAGAAGAGAGTCTACCTGCTTGATTTTACAGCTGATCCTGTGTTATTTAGCTTCCTTTCTGCTGCAAATATCGCTGCCATTGTTTTATCCGACACATGAAGCCTTTGGTCAACAGACTTCACTTTCTCATTAACTACCGAAATTCCAATCGTCAATTTCTCTGTTAGCCCAACTCTCTGGTCAAAAGAAGTTACCTTCTCAGATGCACTCGCACTCAATCGATGTTTCTCATCAAATGCCTTGGCCTTATTCATTGCATCTTGGCCAATAGCCGAACCTTTTGCTAGCACACTCGTGACTACTTCTTGTGCCCTGCTGACATAGACTCTTCCACTGCCCGAAGGGCTAGTTTTCCCCTGCTAAGAGAGACAGGACAGCTTTAAGATAATAAAGTTGAAAGCCAAATTTTTAAGGCCTAAATCACTAAACAAGAACCAAGGGTATCTTATATACCCCAAATCACCATAATTGTTTATAAACAAACAGGCCCATGGTGAGACAAAGACACAGGTCGCAAACCGCAAACCACCTATCACCCTAAAGCACAAGTAAAATGGCTCCTGGCTACTAAAGACAAAAGAGGTAAGAATATTGACGGTCAAGATTCAACTCACTCAATCATAAAGATAAGCAAGAAGCAACTAGGTATCTCCAGTATTTAATCAAATCCATTTGCAAATAAAAGACAACACCAATCACAAATATGATTGTTCCATAGCAGCAAAAGGAATTTTATTCATGAAAAGTCTGTCACATCCACCATAAATAGATGGATATGTCTAAAAATATGTCAAGTAAGATTATTGCGGATGATTTTGACTACCTCAACATTTGAGGGGAAGTTTTCCGAAGGAACTACAGAGACAGCATTTTCCACGTTCCTTACTTCCTGCATAAATTGCACATTTGCAATCAAAGAACGGAAATATTTAGCAAAATCAGTTGAAAAGAGATTTGAGTAATGGGAAGGTGGAAAAACCTGTAGCTCACGATTCAGTACATAATTTTCAGCAGGGGTTATAGTCACTATCCGGTCTACTATAGTTGCTCCCTGCATCACAAACACACAACTCTGTTCACTATCATCGTGATTACTCATATGATCAATCAACAGATTGACTGGCACCCTCTGCTTTTCTCTATTTGTTCATGCTCATTGGAGCCCCTTTCCTTTCTAAGGGCATATCATTCTTTTATTAAAACAGAGATGATAACATAAGACAGACTGGCACCCTCTACTTTTCAAAGCAAAAGTCTTCGTCAAGGAAAAATCAAAACGAGAATCAATATACTTTCCATATTTAATACTATATTGAGAAAAAAGATGTACATTCACATCAGAATGGGAAAGAGTTAAAGAAAAGCATTCCATTGCTTAAAGTTTAGAGAAAAAGAAACAAAGAAACCAGTTCTTCAAATTCAAATTACAGGGATTAAAGTGCATCACATAACTCATCTGATTTCCCAATAGAAAACAACTCGGATATACAAGTAAATGAAAAGTAGTGAACCCACCGATAACAACAACGCAATTTCAAGTGCTTTTGGATCTTTGAATATAACAAACGCAGTTTTTGATTGCCCATTTTCACTGCACCCAACAAAACCACAACTTCAATTCAGCAAACATAACAGACAAATAACTCAAGCTCCAATCTTTGTGTATCTCAACTACAAAACCCTGAAATTAGTTTAGCATCATAATTCCACTTTTTTCTTCTTTAAACAAAAAGAAAGAAAGTCTAAAGAAAACACTCAAGAAACACTAGGAGTTCAAGACCCATGATGCAGTTTTGCATGTTCTTTCCAGTTTCCAACGTCTTCTCAGCAACTAAACACAAAAAGAAAAACATAGAAAAAGTACCGCTGGATGTGAATGTGTTCGATTTCGCCAGAGAAGGAGAAGAACTCGCGAACCTCTCTCTCACTTGCTAGATCTGATACATTCCTCACTTCTACTGTTCTTGTCTACATAAAGAAGAAATCATTATCTAAGATAAATAAAATAAATCAGAATAGAAGGTTACAAGAATAGAGTTATTTTTCTTTCTTACTGATTCAACAAACTTTCAACTCAAAACTACCCTACCTTCATTGCTGAAACAAGTATCTTTCTCTTCCGTTTATTTGTAGTTCAGAGAGGGAGGGAGAGGGAAGGTTTTGATAACTATAAAGAAGCAAGACACCAGACTGACAGGTTACAGTCAATGAAGAAGAATGTAAGCAGAGAGAGGATGTGGTGGTTTCATTATTTATTAGCCTTTCGTTGTGCTAATATTTACGTCTCCTGAAATTGCTCATTAATTCCTTTCTTTATCTGACAATTTTATTACCCTTTTCAAGTCGAGGAACAGTTTCATTGATGCTTCGTCTTATCTTTCAGTGCTTGCTGGTGGTTATGATAAATGTCTGATTTAATGTTTGCTACAGTCGTAGTTTTTTTTTTCTTTGTGGTTTTGAAAAAAATATATATATATATATTTTTAAATATATAATTAGAAAAAAAATGTACACCCATAGCATGAAAACAAATAAAATCTAAGTTGGTATTACAAGGTTTGTTTTATAGAATTATTAAGTCTATTAACTTTTTTTTTTTGTATTTTGTTATTTTTTTTAGTATCTTATTTAGTGCAGTAACTAATATTAAATATTGCTTTTAAAATTTATATATTTTAGTTGGTATGTTTTTATTTAAGAAGTGTGCCGCTCATTAAAGACATAAAATACATGCTTTTCGTGAGGTGGTGCACCTTGTAAACAAACAATTTGTTAGTGAGAAAGAAAATGATATTTTCATTATTAACAAAAAAATCTAAAAGAGAGAAAGAATTATTAAGTCCATTAACTTTTTTTTTCTTATTTTATCCACTTTTTTCAATATAATTCAAAATCTTTAAGCATGTTAAATTCAAATCATAGTATTGCAAGGTTTTGGGTTGTTTTTTTATTAGCTTATATTGATGTTGAGTTTTGCTTATATACATATAGGGACAAGTATTTGTTTAAGCATTGAAAAAGAATGATAAAAGGTTTTGTATCTAGGATTGATGCATGCATTAATTAGGTCATTTCTTTTTTGTAGTATTTGCGTTTAGGTCTGAATGAAACCCTAGATGTATGGTTATAATTTGGTTTATAGATCCTCCAATATCCTACTTAAGATAATACTCATAAGTTGGTGTTGTCTGTCTATTCTACTTTTATTAAATCTAAATTATTTTATGGCATAGAGGGAATAAGAGCTCTTTAAAAAGAAATTGGTCCTGTGATATTGACAATCTTGAAATGAACTTAACTAAACAATACCAATTTGTGACTGGATTATAATGAAGTCATAGTTTCTAAATTGACCAGTTATAAAATAAGCTAGCCAATGCAAATTAGATAAACCTAAGAACTCTCTAAGTTTTTTTAACAACATTACACTCTATAGTCCAATGGATAGAATCACCAAGAAAGGCAACAACCTTAGTAGCTTTAAATGGCCTTCATCTTCATAAGCATAGGATAGAGTATCGTCTAATTAAAAATCAAAATGCAATGATCTCCTTAATATATATATATATATATATATATATATATATATATATAATGACTTGACCAAAATAACAATCATTCTTCGAAAAAGCGAGCATCGCATTTGAAGCTTTAGATAGGGTGAAGTATTTTAGATGTCTAGCAATAGACATCTAACATTGTTACAGTTTTCAAATACAAGATTCTTTAGTTGGAGAGAAGTACTTTATATATAACATTGTTTCTCCTGATTTTCCAGTAGAGTTATTGACTCTATATATTGATGATCACCCATCAAGACTAGACTCATCTTAAAAAGATATGAGTTTGTGGTACTAAACACAAAAGAAAATAAAAGTGTTAAACATCTTGAAGCAACAAAGAATTTTATGTAAATATTTGCCAGGAATAGTTGCCTCTAGCTGGATTTTACAACCGATAAAATGTAAAAAAGCAAAGTCCTCTTTGATTTTGTGCTTCTTTTATGCTTCCTTCTCTTAAGTACTTTTCTTTATATTAATTAGTTAATTAATTATTGATAATAGTATCATCTCTCTCACTTATTCATTAACTCACTTTACTTTTTCTCATTTAAAGCTACATGAATGTTGGAAGTCCTCTTTCTCTTATGGGTCTTTTCCTTCTCAATTTCCCTAAAAATCATTTTCATTTCATTTCATTTATTAGGTACCATGTTTTTATTTTTATGGGAGTATCAAATTTTTATTTTTATAGGGTTCTTTATTTTTTTTATTTTCTATGATTTTTGTTTGTTTGGTTATTGAGAAAATGGTTAAAAAGAAAAGGATATATTTTTAAGTTTTAAAAATGTTATATAATTTAATTCAAGAAAATATAGTGTTGTGTTTTTAAATATGTTTTACAGATCAAAGAAAAACAAAACAAGATTTACATTCTTGCATGCCAGCAAAGAAATGGTGGTCAATTAGGTTAATTGTTTGGTAATTTATTCAATTTACTTTTTGTATTATTTGCATCATGCACCAAATTTTATTTGGTGGAAGTGAGAAGCATATTGATGTATCATAGGAAAAGAGACCATTTGATTCAAATTCCTTAGTAGCTTATAAAAGGCTAGGAATCGATTGGCTTTATAAAATATATTTTTAGGTTAAGTTATGACTACTTTTGGTACTATTATTGTGCTTTACAAATTAAAAAAAAAAAAAAGGTGATGAGTTTTCATGAACAAACTGTTTTATCAGATTTTTTAATAGAAAATGACAATTTTTTTTGAGATTTTTAAAGAAAACACCCAATTGAGATTTTAAAAGAAAAAAGGTTTTTTTTCTTTCTTTTTCACTAATTCATAAAATTATTTTAACTATTGAATTGCAAATTATGTATCAAAGCATGCTAATTACCTAAAATTAGGATACATGGTACACCAATTGACAATGGATAATCTAATTAACATGACATCAAATCTTGACACTCTTCAAAAGATACTCCTAATAAAAATTGCATTTGTTGATAAAGAATTATGCTCTAAACTCTCTCAGAATCTTGAACAAGCTTACATTATCAAGGTATTGAATTCTTGATATAGGGTTTTCATTTCCATGCAATCTTAATGGGATTGTTATTAAATTATGATTCTTGACATCAGTTTCTTCTATTTGTCATAATCATCAAATAATTTTACAATAGGTGTTATATAAAGGTAATTTTTTTAGTGTGCAGGATCTATTAGGTATTAAGTTTTTGGTTTGTCTGGTTATGAATGCAGAAGGATAATAAATGGATTTGTTGATTCTTGAATGGTTGAATTGTTATTTATTAGTCATCGATTGAATGATTTATGGTTGAGTGATAGGAGAGAACTTGAAGGTTCATTTTCTCACTCTAGTGGAAGGTATGTTTCTTCTTCTTATTTTTTGATATAATTTTCTCTTTTCACTTGGTTTTATTTTATTTTCATCATAAATACAATATTGGACAATGGTGTTAGAGAAAAAGATATTATGTTATGGATTGGTGATGATGTCTTTCGCTTTCATTTAGTTAATATTAAACCCTTTACTTTTTCTTTATTTAAATAAATTGTCAGCTAAATGCATTATATTATTCACTTTGACTCTTTTACTCTCTTTTTTTTTTTCATATTTTATTTTTTTAGAAACCTAGCAAGCAAGCATAAGCAGTGTTGTTGCACTAAGCATAAGCTTTACAAATATTTTTAGGCTTTAAGACTAAAACGAGTTGGTTTTCTTTATGTTTAGCTTCCATTTAATTATTTGGATTTTCCTACATGCTTCTTGATTTTTTTCCCCATTATTTTCCCTCTCCTTCACTCATCACAACTTTTATTGTTTTGCCTATGTATTTTTTCACGCGTTTGAAATCACCAATATTGTTTTAGGAAATCCAAAGTATTGACTACTTGGTTTTCTTCAGTTTATTGCATCCTATAATCAATGTATTGACATGATCAATTCACTGTAGTACCAATGACTATGCACTTTTTGAGAGCTATTAAAGGGATCATTATAATATTTTACGAAACCAGGCTTAGTTCCCTGTGTTGCTTTTCTATAAAATGATTTCTAAACAACCCCTCCTAAATAGCCTTATTTTTTTTTGTTTAACTAAGAAGGTCTATGCTTGCTAAAACATAAGTTATGTAAATTAACAACCGTAGTTGCTATTGGTTTTACATTTAGTTTGTTTGTAAAAATGCTTAGCAACTAAGTTTTTGCGTGATAGCTTGACATGCTTTCTTTGTCTCACCATTTTTTTTCTTGCTAGAATTTAGTAGAATAGAATTTTTATTATCTCAATTGACATTTGGAACCATTTCATTACAAAACTCAGAGGCAACTCGTAGCAAAGCATAGGTAACCTATCTAGTTATTAACTAGTCAGAGATTTGTAGTTGTGTAGATGGTATATTTATTTATAATTTTTTATTTTTACATAATTTTTTTAATTATAGATAAATGTTCTATTAATGATTGCATATCTACTTATAGAGAATATTTCAGTAAACAAAAAAGAAACCATCACTCAACACTATGATTTTATGGGATCCAATTATGCCTATATTAATAAGTGTAGAGGTGAAATTTTATTTATCGTAACAAGCACAAGTTTTATAGAAATGCCAAACCAAGATCTCAAATGCACTTAATCTCCATACTACACTATGAATTTCTCTAGCTAAGTTTCTATTTAACACTTAAAAAAATGCAAAATCATCATTTGAAAAATTAGGCTTAAAGCATAATTTTTTGGAAAATGTCTTTAATTCTAATGGGTAGAGGATTAGTCATAATCCTATAAGGATTTTTTTACTAGAAAAATCAATTATAACATTATAAAGTTTTCATTGCTTTATGTGAAGTGCTTATAAAATAAAGATTTGAATTTGTGTCATGTCATAACAAATCTCCACCATGGCTTAAAGTTTCTTAATAGCCAAAACTCTCCACCTTCATCATTGAGCCTTTTAACGTGACGTCATGATGATACTACTAATGAAAATCAAGTCCAAGCAATGTTTTAATTTAGACAATGAAAATGACTTTGTTAAAGTATTAGTTAGATTATCCTTGGTGTCAATTTTCTTCATAACAATATCACTCAAAGTAGTAATATCTAGAATAAAATTGAACCTAATATCAATGTTTTATCTTCTTATGGAACATATCAAGCTACATATATGACATTTTGAATATTACATTATATAATAATCACATCTTCATCTTAATTGAGCTCATTAAATAAACCTCAAAACTATATAGCTTTTTGAGTACTTCAAGCAGTACCAAGTATTCTAATTGTTGTAGACAATACCATAATATATTATAAAGTAGTCTTTCAACTAATAACAAAACTACCAATGTTATATAAATGTGTATGTGTGTATCTTTTGATAAATCTCTTTCGATTACGATCTTAAGCATAATTAAAGTTAATATAGCTATTAACACAACCAACTTGTCTCTCTTATAGCAAGTATACAAAATACCTTTTAAATGTTAAAAGATCCATTTCATAACCATACTAAGTATACTAAGTACTTGTCTCTCTTGATATTCCTTACTCATATTAGTTATGCACTTGATAACCACACTAAGTACATGAACTAAATTTTGATGAGTGCTTACCATAGTACACATAAGACTTTCTACTACTCTAGATATTATTGAACACGAGATATAAATTGCATATCCTTATATAACAACAAGTATTATACAACTAACAATTTGAAATGAGAAATAAGTAGCTACCAAAAGGTTTAGCATTTTGCATGCTAAAACACTTTTATAATCTCTCAATGTATTTTTTTTAATTAAGTACAAATATCCCCTCAACCTATCTTTTTTTATATCCATCCTAGGAATCCTTTTGGCTATTCCTAAATCATTCATTCCAAACTCCCTTCTAAGTTATGCTTTGACTTTAGAATTTATGAAAAGTCTTTTATAATAACAAACATATCATCCACTTACAATAATGAATACATAAAGGGGAAAAAAACCCTAGTCATACTTACTTCTACTATAACTATTACAAATTATAAAGGTACCAAACCACAATTGAGATGACTATTTAAGTACACATAATGACTTTCTTAGTAGGCACATATGATCTTCATTGCCATCAATCTTAAACCCTTTAATTGTTGCATATAAATATATCCATTCAATTCTCTATGTAGAAAAGTAGTTTTGACATCAAGTTGTTTTAATTTCAAGCTCATATAAGATTCAATGATAATAGAATTTTGATAGAACAATGCCTAACTTTAAAGAAAAATACCTCATTGAAGTCAACATCAACTACCTAATTATAGCCTTTTATAACCAACTAAGCTTTGTATCTAACATCTTTTAATTTTAAAAGACTATCATTTCTTTTGAAAATTCATTTAAAACTCACTGTTTTATTTCATTTTAAAGGCTTAGCAAGCTCCCATGTTTGATTTTTTCTATAAATATTTCATCTCTTTATATGTGATAACTAACTATTTATCAGAATCAACACTAGTAATTACATCTATATATAAAGAAGCCTCATTTATACATATATATTATTTAATAGATAATGCAAAAGCAACTATATTAGTATCATAAGACTAAGCAAAATTAGTATACATTGTTATTTTCTTCTTAATCCATGTTCCTCTTTCTTTGGTAATACCATATAGTACCTCACCCCCTATTATCAACTTGAATATCTTATACCTTTTTAGGAATATGTATTTGATCTGAATTATAGTGATCATAAATAATATTTTGCAAAAAGATTATAATCAATATTATCTAACTCCATTTACTTTAAGTTACTCTTATTGAAATAGAATTCATAACCACTAATTTCCTTGAATTGAATATTTTTATCTTATTAAAGGTAACTTCTGTAATAATAATAAATATTATTCCTTTAGGATAAAAAAAAAAAAAAACTAAAGCTTGTATCCATTCACTCCATATATTTAGCCTAAGAAAAAATAATTATGCTTTTGGTTGCATTTTCCATCATATATATAATAATAATAATAATAATAATAATAATAATAATAAATAAGTAGAACATATAAGAAATCTCAAATTAGAATAATCAGAAAGGCTACTAGACCTTAACTTTTCATGATTTTCAAACTCCAAAGTTGATGTAGAAGAATGATGAACCAAATAACAAGTTGTAGAAACAATTTTTGTCTAAAAATCCTTAGACAACCAACATTCAATAACATAATTTTTGCTCTTTTTAATAAAGTTTTATTCATCATTATATCTACTGGTGTCTATCTAACCATCCCATGTCTATTAATACTTTTTTTTCATATAAAACTCACCAATCTCTAATGAAAAAAAATACAAAACCATTATCTATCTTAAGTCGTTTCATCACTTTTCTTGTTTGTTTTTCAATTATGATCTTCATTTGCTTAAAATTATTAAATAATTAATGCATGTATTTAATAAAGTAAACCCAAATCTTGTTGAAGTATTCATAAATAAAAGTCATCATATATCTAATATCACATTTGAAAGAATATATATATATATAAAATTCAAAATACCCTTGGTTTTATGAACCACACCATCAAAGCAAACCTATTTGTATTTACTAAACTTTAAATAACTTGTACTTTGATAATTTAGTAAATTCTATTTACTCAACATACTCATTCCTTCCTCATTCATGTACTCTAGTCTCATATGCTATACTTGTTTACATATGAATTTGACATGTAGGATAAGGAAAGTATATCATCTCTAATAATTGTAACACCTTAGAAGATAGACATCCAATTTTCTTTTTATGATAATAAGTGCTTTTTGTTGACTCGTATAATTCTACCTTCAACAAAGTACTTGTACCTTTTATTATTAAGAGTACCTAAAGAAATTAGATTCTTCTTCATATTAGGAACATGTCTATCATTAATAAGTGTCCTATTTCATTATACATTTTAATATAAGCAATCTCGATTCCAATAACTATGATAGAAAATTATAACTCATTAAAACAATCTTATTACTAATAATCTCGTATATGTATAACTAACTCATATTGGGAGCAATATAAAATAAACAACATGTATAATTTATGTTTTTCCTTTTTCCATTTAGGATAGTTGGTCCTAAAGAGTCCTTTCCTTTTACAATAAAAATAGATCAAATTCATATTTCATGATTGGGATCTCCGACAATCAGTATTATTGCCTAAACCTCACTTTTTTGGTATACTATTGCTATAAATGCATCCCTTTAATTAATGTTAGAATTTTCACATAATTATTTCTCCATAAGATCTTTAGAAACTAAGAAAGACTTAACCTCCTTTAAAATTATGGCTTTTTTTTTTACTAAATAGAAACATAGTAGATAAAGAATATAACAATAATAGAGTTTGATCTTTATCATCAATTTCAACACCAACAAATAAAAATTAAAATAAATAAATTAAACTTATTAAGATGATATTTTATTAGTATAGCTTCTTTCATACACAACATTTATAAATGATGCTTCTAGTAGAGCTTGTTCATCAATGACTTGGTTATGTATAAGATTCCATCTTTTCCCATAAATCACATGTAGTCTTTTTAGCCATTTCTTCTCATTAAAATTCAATCTAATAATTAGAATTGGATCACTATAAAGGCTTTATCATCCACCTTACCTTTTTTTATCGTTCATCTATTATCATAGTCATTTTTTTATTATTTACATTTTAAAAACTTTATTTAAACCTTTTTAGGAAAGAGTTGTTCTCATCTCACATAGGCTAAAACTAGTGATTCATGAAGATATAGTGATTTATATAGATCAACCATAAACAACAAACTTAGAACATAACTATCAATTTATTGAGGATCACACATATAAATTTAGAGAATATCATAATACACACACGTGAGAGCGCGCACGCCTTTATATATATACAAAGAATAAAGTCTTAGAGAACTCTAAAATTCATGAAAGGACAATTTCATCTTATTGTTTTTTAGTTATTAACCATCAATTGAATCTATTATAAACATAATTATTATAATCTCTTTATGAAATGCAACCATTTTAATATCTTGAACATAACAAAAAGTAATGTCCTAGTTAGACTTTTAACTCCACAATGTAACAACGAACAACTAATAAAAGTTTATGTTGATATTTAAGAGTATAATAGAGATTGTTTTTTAAAGTGTTTTTGTTTGAAAATATATTAAAATGATATATTTTTTTAATTTTTAATATCAATATATCAAAAAAATCCAAAAATATTAAAAAATATATTAATTTAAAATAAAAAAATTCAAAATTTAATGAAATTGAAGTTGTACCACAACCCCAATCAGGATCTTAATTCATAAAATAAATCACTCTAATTAATTTATCGTTTACAATTTGCATTATTTTTATTTTTTTATCTCGAATAAATGACACACTGTCCTTCGAGCATCCTTCTTTCTTTGCACTTAAACTCAAATTCTAGACTTTTCTTCAATTGTTGATAAACCATAAGTTAATTCGTTGATCTACAAATTATGATGGGATTTGAATAGAATCATTTCATATTATTGAAATTTTTATGATTTTCACCACCATATTGAAAACCAAAATTTAAAAATAATCAACTCACTTATTACAATGGTGTATATATATATAAAAGAGAAGTCATTTTAGAGTTTATTTGGAAACATGGTTCCATGTAATTCTAAAAATTTTAAATTTTTTTAATTTAAAATGTATATTTATATTTTTTAAAATTATTTTGATATGTTATTAAAAATAAAATTTAAAAATAAAAAAAAAATAAAAAAAACTTTAAAAATCAATCGTTTCCCCCATTTCTTTCCACACACGCTATTAAATTCGTTCGGTGGCCATTGGTCAATTATGCAAGGAGACATGTAACTTTACCAGCATTGGACTTTGAGTGCTTAACGGGACATTAGTTGGACTTTTTGTCCCCTCCTTTGCTTTGGAAAAACTGAACCAAACTGTACTATCTTTCATTATCCTTCACGTGTTGAAATAATACATGTTTCTCAAGGATGTGTTGACATTGTGCTTTTGAATTTTTTAAAAAAAAATTAATTTTTTTTTTTTTTTTTAAATTAATATTTTTTTAAATATTTTTAGATAATTTTAATTTACTGATATCAAAAATTATTTTAAAAAAATAAAAAAAATATTATTTTAATGTGTTTTGGAATGAAAAACATTTTGAAAAACAACTGTTATCATTTCTAAACACACTATATCTAAGGGTGCAGTTTAACTATAATATATCCTGAGTTTACTTTTTAAAGTTTTCAATTTGAGTACTATAAATTTTAGAATTACTAGAGATTTATTTGATTGTTAACTTTAAAATCTTAATAATTAATAGAGATATGCGTAAATTAACCCTAATACCCACGGTTACCTACAAAATAATACATGCTTTCTATTTTCCCACACTTCACGTAAGACTTTGGGTTGCCAATTTTTGGGTACAATAGGAGTATATATTTCAACATCAACAAGACCATACCAAGATCCTCTTCAAAAACAAAATCATCCCACATGGAGGGACAAGTAATTTCATCTACTTGATAAGAATCCCACATGTTTCCTCTAAGAATAAGGTTGCCTAAATTTAGCACATGGAGAGGATCTTCACCCATAATATATAGTTTATCGAAACTAATTAATTAGTCCCCATAGTCTTAAAAACTATATATTCAATTATTGTGTTTTTGAATCCGCGTATAGCTTGATCATGAGTTTAGAGAAAAATATAAAAAAAGAACATCACGCGAGAAGGTTAATGAGAAAAGAAGACATTTTGTGGAGCAAAATATCACTAAATTAAGTATGATAATTATTGATTAAATGACTAATTAATTAGTTTATAAAACCTGGAGGGGCATATTTATGATTTAATTTGAAAAGAAAATGATATAATTTCAAGATTCAAACGTTGCTAGCAAGACTGCTGGAAACCTTATGATGGAAATGGACCCAGAAAGGATGAAGGGAATGAACCGAAGAAGCACAGAAGGGAGGGTCAAACGAGGAAGATCAATTTTCTGTCTTAAATAGTCAAACCGCATCTAACACCAATGATTTTTCTTTAATCAATCTACTTCTTTTTAGATTTTAGATCTCTAAAAAAAAAGCTAAAAATTAATATTAAAGAAAGCCTAATCAGTAATTAGCGCAGAGAGAGAGAGAGAGGTAGCATGCAATCATTGCTAACAAGCAGCCGCATGCAAAAGGGTATCTTTAATTTTTCATGTGAACGACCACAAAAATTAACTTTTCAGTAAGGATCCAAGCCCAGTTATATATTATAATCAGGCATTATTCAGGGCATTTAAGATTGTGTTTCAAATGGTTTTTTTTAAAAAAATATTTTTTTTTGTTTAAAATTATATTTTTGAATCATTTTAATTTGACGATTGTCAAAAATAAATTTTTTAAAATATTATTTTAATATATTTTCAAATAAAAAAAACACTTTAAAAAATAATAAATACCATATTTTCAAACACTTTTTTGGTCATGAAGAAGGTAAAAAGGAATCCTCGTCTTATTCTTTTTTTTTTTTGGGGTAAGGAACAGTCGATCAAAAATTAAATCAGTCAAATTAAACCCAAAAATTAAATCAGTCAGTCAAATTAAACCCAACTCTACTTGGAACAAACCCCAAATAGATGTATATAGCCGTAAGACTCATTCTGGGCCACCTGATTTTCAGCAATTAGACTCATTGATTTGGAAAATGAATTCCTTAATTTAACAAAAAATAAAAAACCCAACAAGGGAAAATCGAACAATCCAAAGCTTCATCATAGCCAAAATTTTGTTGGCTTTTCTAAAATACATTCATGCAGCGGAATTGATAAATTCATTTTAAAGAGTTTTTCTATAAAATATCATAGTCTTTATTTAAAAAAAAAATTACTTATTTAAGCATGAAAGAGTCTTCAAATTCACCAACAAAGATCTTTTGCAAATATCAGGTATCAACCACCAACCATCTTGGCTAAGTAAAATAATTTAGATTGTTGGAACCAAAAGATTAATTGATTATCCAACATATAAGTCTTGTTCTTAAGCTACTTGGATTTTTTAAAATATCATCAATAATGCCTTTTATGGGAACTTATAAAAAAAACCATTGATTGGTCTTCCAGAACTAGTTTATGAACATCCCTAATCACTGTCAAAGATAAATAATCAAATTATTCCTAGAATGGAACATATCATGGATCTTCTTATAGTTGTTAGAACATTTATTTTATTAGAGCTTCAACAATTCTTCAATAAAAAGTAGGAAAAGCTATGTAGTAATTTGATCGTTCTAAGTCAGAGTATGATTTCTTCTACGTATCCATTGGTTTAATGAGACAAGCAAATTTGGGTTTGGCGTTTGCCAACTTCATGAATGTAGTTAGTGCCTCAAGATTTTAGAAAGCTTTCAACAAATGCTAGCGGAATATTGGTTTAAATCATAAAACATATGATTTCTATTTGGCAACCGCCCATAAGACATTTACTAGAGAAACTCTATTATCTCCTCACTTAAAACTAAAATAATGATCTCAACAGAAATATCATTGAATTGATTATACTTTAAAGGATAAAAAAAATATACCATTTGTCAAAGAGTAAGAATGTAAGTTCTTATATATTAATTAAATTATTCATAGTAATAATATATTCTCTTCTATAGATGATATCTAGGGAAATAACCTCACAACCTTATAAGAATGGGATAAAATTAGTCTTCCTAGTATAATTACACAATTTACCTTTGAAGAAATCAAAGTCTTTTTAGTATGATTATATAATTTACCTTAAAAGGGATTGATATGATCTTCCTAGTGCGATTGCACAATTCTCCGATAATAAGACTGATACGACATCTCTTCAGGGCAGTAGCCCCATAACCTTCCAAGGATATGATGGACTTAGTCTTTTTAGTGTGATTGCATAATTTATCTTATAAGGGATTGATATATTTCTTCAATGATGGGATTGATATGACATCTCTATGGGGAAAAAGCTCCACAACCTTTCAAGGATGGGATAAACTCAGTCTCCCTAGTGAGATTATATAATTTACCTTAGAATGGATCAAAGTCTCCTTAGTATGATTGCATAATTTACTTTGGAAGAAATTAACATGGTTTCTCTAGTGCAATTGCATATTTCTCCAAGGATGAGATTAACATAACATCTATTTAGGACAATAGCCCCATACACATTTCAAGGATGAGTTGAACTCAGTATTTCTAGTTAAATTGCACAATTTACCTTAAAAGGGATTAAAGTCTTCCTAGTATAATTACACAATTTACCTTGAAAGGGATCAAAATTATATATCCAACATATAGACTTATTCTTAAGTCACATGATTTTTTTAAGATATTATCAATAAGTATTTTTCAAAAGCACAATTTCACACATATAGGACATGCCACGAGTAATCAAACCCATTATAGTTTAATAGACTTTTTATGAAATTTAGTTATGATTTAGAATTACATTTCTTTTATGTTCTAAAATGCTGATTAAATTATATTTTAGAAAATAATAATTGTTTTCAAAAAATTTAAAACCTTTCTATATAAAAAAACATTTATTTATAAATTTTTCAAAAGTATGGTAGAAATGCCCAAGTATATAGTTATTAAATTCAGCTAGACCCAACAGATTAATCTAAAAAACTAGTGTTTTTATTTTTTATTTTTTATTTTAACTCGGTCAATTCTAGTTGACTTGATCTAATTTGATCGAGACTTGATGAATTAGCTAAAAAAATTTAAAAAATAAAAATAATATTATTTTAGATAAAAATATATATACTAGTTGAATTAATAACCTATAAATTAATAAAAAAACCTCTGTACCTGAGCTTTTTTCAAGTATGTGAAAATTATGGCTCCAAGCCTTGGCCGCATATATTTAAGTTAAATGGTGTCTTGATGCTCAACTTTGAAACCAGAATTCTGACACTTTTGCTGTGGGTACCAAAATCTTGACCTTTTCTGTCCATTTCCTTGAAAATGAATGCGAAAAGATTCATGATTCTTGGGAAAGGTTAAACCAGTTGGTTCGATTCAAGCTTGAAAAGCAACCAATTAGAGAGAATTACAAGGCCATGTTTGGAGAAGAAATGACAATTCTTATCGAAAAGATGCAAGCCCAAGTGGGATCAAAAGTATTTGGAGCTTTATGACTCACATGAACGTGATGCTATCGTCGCAAGGGAAGCTTTTGGACAAGCTGAAGCTAACTAAAAGGCTCTTGTTGAGATTTTTGTCAGTCGAAAATCAAGTCATATTGTGCTCATCAAATAGGCTTATCATGAAAGATTTAGAAGGCATTTGGACCCATATATTATCAATCTTCAGCCACCCATCCATACCAAAAGGGAAGCTTGTTCAATGTTAAAAGGTTACCAAGTAATAAATACCGGATTCAATAATATACGTAGCATTTTCTGTATGTGTTATTTGAATATTTTATAAAAGATGATAGTAAAAGGAAGGCATCTATTGGCAATGCAACATGCTAATGGAGATTCCATGCCATTTCTCAAGATAATTATTATCCTAGAAGAATGATTATAATCAGTGTTCAATCTATATCTTAAAATATATTATTAGTATGCAATATTTCTCTATATGTATAAATGTCTATGCAACACATGCATTAAAAATCAAAAAAATATAAGCACATAATTTTTAGAAATATAACTTAACTGATCAAGTTTTAAATTTACTTTCTAAAAATTACTAATTCAAGTCCTCTAAACTTCAGGATCACTAGAGGCTTACATAATCGTTAATTTTAGAGTTCATGAGAATAATCGAGATAAAAACAAGCTGACCCGGAAGCATGCCTAAAGATTAAGAAAGCTGTGCTCATGAAAGGAGGAATAATGTGTCATCCACGTAGAAGGAAATCTTCGACAGCTGAAAGAAAACAGAAAGACACCAACCAACATAACACGTCAAAGCATCCAAAAAGGAAATATTCCTCTTCAAGAGTTAACCCAGAAGAAACCTCTTGGACCATACCTTATAGAATTTTCATATAAAAGAGAACAGGGAAAGACGCATCCTTCTCGAAAACAACTGTGTTTTTTCTTTCAAACATTTTTAGAGTGTATTTTAAAATATAATAATAATTGTTTTTTAAAATATTTTTTATTTAGAAATATATCAAAATAATATTTTTTATTTTTAAAAAATTAATTTTAACATCAACATATCAAAACGATTTGAAAATAAAAAAAAAATATTAATTTTGAATTATAAAAAAAAATATTTTTTAAAAATATTTTTAAAATAAAAAAACAAAAAATATTTTATAAACAAAAGAAGTAAGCATTGAATAAAAATCATGGCTGGAGCTAACGTCAAGCCCTCTTACGAGGATTCTGAACCCTATTGCAAGTGGAGAATAGAAGATGGACGGGACACTCTTGAGATTCATCTCCATGGTAACAAGATTTTCATCAAATTCTACATTAAATGTTGTCTGAAATAGTAAGATCTCTTCATGGAAATCTCTTGTCCAATGTTACAGTTAAGGAAGCTGAGATGGCTATGATACAAGAGATAGCAAAAGTATGTAGAGGTGGGTCATCCTAAATTATACTCCATAATATAAAATTTCCCATTTTCCTGGCAGTGATTTTATCACAATAAATTCAAAAGCAACAAATTATCTAATAAATTATAAAATTAGTAATCAATAATAATTTGTATTGTTCATTCTATATGCATAATCTTGGCATTTTGAACTATGACATTTCATTATTATTATATGGTTTTGGTTCAATCATTGGACCAACCGAGACCATTTCCTTATAATTAGTCCTCCATTAAATCACCTGGTTTCTTCAGCAGTGAGTTACCCTTTGATCTCACTAGAGTTTTTGAAGCATGTTCTCCAAATTCTCGTCAATAAACAAATGATGACAGACTTGAGAGGCTTTTGTTTGTTTCTTGTTTCTTTTTCTTTTTTATGACAGAGACTTGAAAGACTTCTCTAATATTCCAATCAAGCTTCATGGCTTGAACAGTAATCAATCATCTAGATATAGTCGTCCATTTTGTGTAGATTCCGACCTCCTAAATTAGTTTTTGCACATGGTGAGTCAAAACAAATATTAAGAAAAGGAAAAGAGAAATACAAGCAAACGTATACCCAAAGAAAATTAAAGGAAATCATTTCCTTTGAAACAGAAAAAAGAATTCATTCTTCTCCAAGATGAAACTCAAAAGGAACCTCCAATTTGTTTCTCATGCATGTGTCTCAAAACCAATGTATAAATAACAGCTCATTTCATTTAGTCAATCAAGAATCCACTTCTTCATCAATCTCCTTGATTCAAGAATAACCCTAGAGAAAGCCAAAGAAGCCCTCAGATGGAAACCAAGGTTGAAGAAGCCCTGAACCTCTCTTATGATGATTTTGAGCCCTTTTGCAAGTGGACAAGAGAGGAAGGACATGACAAACTCGAGGTCCATGTACAAGGTACTTCATTTAGTTGAACAGAACTTATATTTACAATCCTTTTATTTATTTATTTATTTGTCTGTTTCCATAGATTTCAAAATGGAACACATGAGCGTCCAAATAGAGGAACCTGGTGTTGTGACAATTACTGGAGAGAGACCTCTCGATGACACTCGCCGGAGCCGGTTTCGTAAACAAATCAGAATTCCGAAGGATAGTAAAACAGATGAAATTCAAGCAAACCTTTACGGGGATGTTCTTCATGTAGTTGTGCCTAGGAAAACTCCTGCACTTCCTGCCACAAAAAGCTGCACCAAAACTAGTACAATAACTGCATCTATGCCATCAAATTATTTGTTTGGCTTAATAAAGAGTGTAATTTCGAGGCTAGAAATGAACACCATGTTAGCTCTACCAGTTGCAGGAGTGCTTGCTGTGGTGGTGGCTTTCGTAGGTTATGCTTACAAATATTGTCACTGTGGAGATGCTGAAAGCTAATTGTTCCATATTGCATTATTGAAATATACTTCTAACCCAGATTCTGCATTTTTTATTTGAATTTGAAATAATATTAATGATGCCGGTCCTTTGTTTTTCCACTATTAGAAATTGGGAAAAAACAGTGAAACGCCGATGGAAAACATTTCCTCGCTAATTTCAGATGGAAATTGTGATGATGAATTTCTTTCTGCAGTTTCCTACAAAATAAAAATGATTTGCATCTTTTCGGTTACCTGACGGAGTAAAAAAATAAAAAAATTAATTAAAAATTATTCGACAATTCTAGCGGTAATTTTACACGCCATCATTTATCGACAAAATTTTCAATGGAATATTTCCATCAGTAAATGTAAATAAGTACCAATAATTCCTCCCTTCATTCTTCTTCTTCCTCCTTCTGCCAAAAAAAACTGCCAACACCCCCCCATTTATTACAAAGCTGACCATCCCAACCTGCCAGCATCGATCTATATCTATTGGTATCTATATCTATTGGTAGTATCATCACCAATCATTGATTTTTTTGTGAAGCTTCAACAACCATCCATTTTTTGTAACCCATTAATGTTTTAGTTTAATTTATTGAGTTGTTTTTTAAGTTTGTTTATATATTTAAGTGTTTTACAGCTTTTACCTAGTTAACTTTATTGTATTAATAAATAATTTGTATGCTAGGATTTGTTTGAGATTTGAAGAAAATTGAATTTTGTTGTCATTTGATGAAATTGAGTTTGATTATGTAATACATACATGTTACATTAATTGAATAAAGGATAGGTTGTTTTAATATCTTTCAATCATATTTTGTCAATTTTATTGTTAAGTTGGAAGTTTAGGGAAAATTGATTTTTTATAGAATTGATTAATATTATTCTATAAAGATTTTGTAATTTAGCAATGAATGATCATTCTTATATGTATCGAGATTCAGCTGAAAGGTTGTATAGGCAAGATTATCTTTAAGATGTTGAAGGTTTTATTAATTTTTAATTTTATACTCTCTAAATCAAATAATATTAGTGCAAATGAAATGAGATGCCCATGTGTGAAGTGTAAGAATAAAATGTTTCACCATAAAGATATTGTGATGATACATCTATTTAAAAAAGGGTTTTTTAAAGAAATATTTATGTTGGTATACATACAGAGAAACCCATGTTCCTTACAAAACTTTATTAGAAAAGATGACTAACTCAACTTCTAGTTCTAGTAATATATAGTGGTTTACAAATGATATTAGTAATTCTTATACGAGTATCATGATGGATAAAATAAGAATAAATCATGGTTATTCAAGTGAAGGTTCATGTAACATCATTTTAAAAGAAAAACCAAGTGTAGATGCAACTAGGGTTTTTGAACTTTTGAAAGATTTCATTGAACTATTATAAGATGGGTGCACAACTAATAGTAAATTATTGGCGATTGCATAAGTGCTTATATCACGCCAGATTATGGTTTTAATAAGGCCAATTATGATAACATCATTGAATAGGCTAAAAGAGAATTTTTATGTTATGAACTCTATAATGAAACCTCTTGATGTAAGATTCCAAAAAAATTAATATGTGTCCAAATTTTTGCATGGTTTTAAGAAGTGTTTATTATCAAGCCAGATTATAGTTTTAATAAGGCCAGTTATAATAGCATCATTTAATAGGCTAAAAGCATGTAAACTTATGGGAATAAGCTAAAAGAGAACTTTTATGCTATGAACTTCATAATGAAACTCTTTGGCGTAAGTTTCTAAAAAAATTAATATGTGTCCAAACTTTTACATGTTGTACTACAATGAATATGCAAACTTTATCGATTGCAAATCATGTCAGCATGCTTGGTATAAACCCAATAACAATAGAGGAAGGACATTTGTCACCTACAAAAAATTAAGATACTTTCCAATTACTACTAGGTTATAAATGTTATTTATGTCTCTAAAGACCACTAAGCACATGTCATGATATCATTCATATGATGTAGTGAATGAAATCATGATGTACCCTTTTGATGGTGAAGTTTATAAGCTATTTAATTAATAGTGTACATCCTCAGTTTTCAATGGAACTATGGAACATATGTCCTGGCCTGTGTATAGATGGATACAATCAATTTAGATCCCTTACTACACCCGAATTTTATTGGTAGGTCATACTAAAAGTTTACAACTTGCTCTGAGGGATGTGTATGAAGCTAAAATTCATGTTCTTGAATGTAGTTACACCTAGCCTTTACAATCCTGGTAGGAATATAGATTTTGGTCTTCAACCATTGATTAATAAGTTGAATCAATTATGGTCATGTTTTTGACATATGATGTTTCAAAAAAACAAAATATTTAGATGAAGACAATAATGATGTGAATTATAAATGATTTTCTTGTGTATGGGATGATTTTGGGTTGGAGCACACATGAAAAATTATCTTATCCATATTGTATGGAAAATAATAAAGCCTTTACATTAATGAATGGTGGAAGATTGTTTTTTTATTTTTTTTTATTTTTTTTATTTTTTTATTGCCACTAGAGGTTTTTACCAAGTTATCATTGATACATAAACAATAAAAATAACGTCTTAAAAAGTAAAGCTGAAAAAGATGTTGTGCTTCTAATACTGTAAAGTAAAGAATTATATGATATAGTTTCACAATATAATGATATTGTAATTGACTTTCATTATGATAAGTAGAAGTTTTCTGGTTTTGACATGACCCATAATTTGGTAAAATAAATTATATTTTAAGATCTTCCTTATTGGAAGACAAATGCCACCCGTTATAATTTGAATATCATGCATATTGAGAAAAATATGTTTGCCAACATTTTGAACATGATTATGGATGTGAAAGGGAAACCTAATGACAATATAAAAGCTAGAATGGATCTAGCTTTGTATTGTGACCATCAACATATGAAGTTATTTAATGATGGGTTACATGTTGTAAAGGCCAAAACCACCTTCACTTTAGACAATAATGCACAATTTGTTTTGTCTATAAATGGCTTTAAAGTCTTTAATTTCTTAAGATATATGCTTCAAACATAGCTAGATTGGTGAATTTAGATAAATATAGATTGTATAGAATGAAAATTCATGACTACCATGTGTTTATGAAATACTTATTCTAATTTGTTATAGGGATTTATTGCCAAAAGAAATATAAAATGTATTGACAAAGATTAATCACTTTTTTAGAGATATGTTCTCGAGTAAGTTGCATACCCATCATATGAAGCAACTTGAAACAAACATCATTGAGACATATGGATATATCTATTTGAGAGGTTAGTGATTACATGCATATTCCCATGAATTTAATGTATGAGGAAAAAGTTAAGGGTTTATGCAGTATAAATGGATATATCTATTTGAGAGGTTAGGAATTTTATGCATCATAAGTAATTGTCGATTGTTTTTTTTTTATTTTTTATATATAAACATTTAGTTATTCATCTATAATTACTTTCATACAAATACCTATTTAACCTTATAAAAATGGTTAAAAACAAAACACATGTTGAAGCTTCGATAAATGAGGCTTATATTATTAAAGAGATTTCAATATTTACTTTGTATTATTTTGAGTTGCCCGTTCTAAGACATAATGATAGTGATGAATTGCTTTGTAGTGAGAATTTGTCAATATTTTGCATCCTAGATGACCATTATTAAAGAATACAATGAGTAAAAGATACTTGACAGACATCAAATTCATACAAACACATAATTATATGCTATTCAACTGCAATGAATAATTGAGACATTTTTCGTAGTAAGTTAATTTTACAATTATATAGTTTTGAATAATTTTCGCTTATATTCTCTTATAAACTCAATTTAATAACTTCTTATAGGCAACATCATCAATTATTGTTACCCAAAATCCCAAATGCAATTAAAACTCAAGTTTTTTAATTACAAGATGAATAATTTATCACGTGGTTTAAAACAAACACATGCCAGTATTTAATAATTCACAACTCATAAGAAAATATTTATTTATGTTTTGACCTAGACCATTAATGGTTATTAATTAACTTTAAACAAGTTTTCAACATGGGAGGCAATGTTAGTAGGCTGAAATTCATATCTGTAGATCTTGAAAGAGAGTTCTAGTGTTATTAATTATGGGTATTTCATCAATGTATATGTTTTTCATACCAAAGACTATTGTGATGGTAGAAAGACATAATAGTGGATGAAATTTGTGTAAAAGGGTTCAACTTCTAATAAATTTTAAGTTGATTATTATAGCAGGTTACTAGAGGTTATTGAATCACGATATCATAATGAGCAAGATACATTTGTTTATTGGTATGATATCGATAGAGAAATTAAAGTAGATCCTTATCATGATATGCTCAAAAAAAAAAAAAAAAAAGGTTGACATTGCAATATCAACAATGTTTTTATTTTGATTTTGCCCTTCATTCTAAAAAAATCATTTGTATTTGGCCATAAAATCCCAAAAAAAACCTATAAAATCCTCCCAAAAACCACAAAATAATAAAAACATTTTGCGTACTCTTTAAAAAACGAACTAAAACTAGTTGTTTTGATCCAATTTCTAGTTAGGTATGATTCTATATATATATATATATATATATATATATATATATATATATATATATATATATATATAGTTTGGTTGGTTTTTTTTAATAAAAAATTGAACTAAAAACTCTCACCACTAATTCTTCCTTTCAAATTTACTTGTTCACATTGTCTATAGTCATTTTTTTTTTTTATGGTCCCTAAAGATTTTTATTGTTTCATAATTTTCAAGTTATATTGACATGGTTATGGTTTTGTGTTGAGATTTGTTTTTATTTAAATGTTTTTTACATATTTAATGTGTCATATAATATTTCAATGTTAAATTAAAGCTTTACTTGACAAAATAGAATTTTAGGGTATTGTTAAATGAAAATTTGAAAAAAACAAGGATCAAAATTAATAATAATAAAAAAATAGAGGTGCTTTATAACAAGTCATGAAAAACATCAATATTTTGGTCTCTCAAAATTAAAATTATACATAATTGGTCTATGTTGTTTAAGGTTTTACATTTCAATCTAAAATTTAATTTTTTTTCATGTTTCAATCTGAGAATGTTTAAAAAGAAGAGAGAAAGTCATTGACAAAAAATTGAGGAGAGAGAAAGTGTTTGACTAGTCATATTTTATCCATAAAAAAGCCAAAATTGTTGTGAAAGAGTTGGTCTTCAAGATGAGAGTTTAATAGAGATTGTTTTGATTTTTAAATTGAAAAAGTTGAATGGACTTGAGAATCTAATTTTGCTTCGGTTTAATTTTAAGTTTTTAAAGTAATTAGAGGGTTTTATGATTGTAATGTTTTTATCAAGGTTAATAGGATTTTTTAAAGATATTTTTAGATTAAAATAAAAAAAGCTAAAAAAATAGTTTTTTTTAGGTTTTAGAGCTCAAACCCTTTTTGTTTGTTTGTTTGTTTTTTTTTATCCCTAGAGACAATTGAAAAATATTAAAGCAAATGACATGTTATCCAACAAAATGAACAATGTGGTTTGCTAAAAAAAAAAAGAAAACCAGGTGTGCGGGCAACTTTGCTTTTTCAATTTTAGTGAAGCACATATGCTGGTGTGCGTAAGAACGCTTGACCTCTTTATTTTTCTTTCTTATATTAACATTAATAGATTTTTTTAATTTAAGTTTTGATTAATACTTGATGATACAAGGCATCGAAGATTCAGATAGATAGGGTTAAGGGAAGAGAGTCCTCACAAAATTCACAATAATTCTGATCAATCTCTTCGTACATCCAAAGGTTACTATTAATGTTCATTTGAAGGGATATGCATAGGCCATCTTTCTGGATTCTGTAGAAATAAAGAGCTCCTGTAATCATAATTCTAGATCATAGTGGGTACAGATGAACATTAATATCTTCGATTAATTAAACAAATAAATAAATTTGTTGCTTGCTGTGTGCGATTGTGTGTGCATGTCATGCCCTCACATTGGGCTGCGTGCATCTGTAATTTATGAAACTAAGGCTTGACTATGCTGCATTTCCAGGATAGTCAAAATGCCCCATACTCATGAAACCTTAATTATTTCTTTGCTTGAAAATAGAAATTACATCATATCAGTGCTAAATCATGCCGCGATCATCACCACGACAGCCACCGCTGCCGCAAAAATCTGATAGCCGGAAGCAGCAAGTCCATAAGCAGCATTAGGTTCTGGAGTTTCAGCCTCTACATTGATGACTAGCTTCTGGCCAAGCTCAGAACAATGTTTGCCATAGCCACATATACACCACTTCTTTCCTGGGCTGGTTAGTGTTATTATGTCGTTTCCGCTGGCCATGGGTTCTCCTGTTGCTGCACGGTCCTTAAAGCCGGCGCCGTCCACCTTGAAGAGATTGTGTGGTGGCGTGTAGTTGAACACTGCAAATTTTTTGCAAAAGATCAATAGCATCAAAACTCCCTCCTTTTTCTTCAAAGACATAGCAAACTAAGGACAAAAAACAAAGAAAATAAAATGCACTTTATTGTATTGATAAATTTACCTAGTGTATCACCAACATGAAATACTTTGCCACTAGCCCAAGTTGTGCAGTTAAAATTGACGGTCCACCCTTGGTCATCACCAACAACGTGCTCGGCTGCCATGGTGAGCGTGGGAAGAAAAATCGTGACAAGGGCCAGGGCAATAAGCTGATAAGAAGCCATTGGAGATTAGTTAATTAATATAATTGCTAAGCTACAATGCGTGATCTCTAATGTGAGCTCCAACGTGGGTCTAGTGGAGGGAAACATATAGGCCTTTGGAAATGCATAGAAAATCCCGACGTAATACCACCGGCGACGGTCGGCACTAGAAACAACTTTGGGTTATACGTACTAGGCACCAAAAGGTTAGAAATGGTTCGTCGTGTATGCATGGTGTGCAGAAACTGGCCAGAAAATGGAGATTACAAGCTAAATAAAGTACTTCTGGACTTGTTTATGGTAATATTAGAATGTTTTGTGTATGTCTTATTCATCTTCTTCTAGATGGTTTTGATATGATCAAAACCAAGAAATTTTCACCTGTTGACGAGGTCTAGATTAGCTGTCGTAGAGGATGATATCTGTCTCCAAGGAGGTATCTTTTCTTTCTTTCTCCGTCACAAACTTGTTTTTTGTGCATAGAGAATTGAAAATTGTGTGCTTTCATGTCTCTAATTTGGTTAAAAATAAACTTTATATATCGGAATTAAACAATTAATGAAAGTAATATTCCTTATAATTCAAATTTTAAATGATTTGGTGCCTTGAAAAGAAGTATACCTTATGCCTATCATATCAATCTCCTAAATTTTTTTTGTACATTAGTATATATTAAACAATTTGGGAGAAAAAGAAGCATCTTCGGATTATATATGACAATCCCAATCTGTATATTAAGAGCATATTTATTTTTATATTTGAAAAGATTTTTTTGAAAAAAAATAGTTTTTTTTAATTTTTTTTTCTTTATTTAAATTATTTTTTTATATTTTAAATTATTTTAATACATGGATATAAAAATAAATTAAATTTTAAATAAATACAGTCAAAGCTTATATAAATATTAAGGATGATCATTTTTAGTTCGGTTCAGTTTTTATATAAAAAAAGCAACCAAACAAATTTTTTTTAAAAAACAACCGAAACCGGTTTGGCTTGGTTTTGGCTCGTTTTTTCCGGTTTGGCTCATTTTTTTTTGTTTTTTTCTTTTCCTTAGGAGCATATGACATACACTTCTATTTCTTTTTATTAAGCATATGATAAGTTGCTTAAGGCAATAAGCGATTTTTCACCCGCTGTTCCTAAAATTTGGTTATTGTTGTGGTGGCTAAAAAATTAAAGGGAAGAGCTATTTGGCCTGAATTAGAGTTTTTAATGTTCAAAATATTAGGTGACGATTCCATATATTTTTTTACTGATAAAAAAAAAGAATTTTTTGCTCTTTCTATTAATCACCAAAAAATTTCGATCCAGGAAGATGATTATTACGACGCCACATATATAAGACAACATGCAACAATGTCTACAAATTGCTTTTCATATAAACTTGTTAAAATAATCAAAACAAAAGGAATAAATATACCATACAAGATTGTAAAACTACATGCATAAACTAAACAAAAAAAACATGCAAAGGATAAACTCTTACGATTGTAAACCAAAATAATTAGATGAGTGAGTATGGATGTTTATTTTATCACGGAGGAACGATAGAAAAGGTAAAATACATACATACATTGAAAAAAAGACCTTTATCCAGAAGTAAAAAAAAAAAAAACGATGTTTAATTTTTAGCCAATTAAATATGGAAGGAAAAAATACGGTAAAAAAATTAAAAACAAACTACCATGAACTAACCCGAGCTAGCATGATAGATATATAATTTGGACATTAAGGGGTAAGCTAGGCTAGATTAACTTGACACATCTGCATCTTAAGTTATGAGATCGAGATAATTCGACATAAAAAGAAATTGAAGAAAACCACAAAATTATTTTTTATTTTTTTTAAAAAAATATTGAACGATAGTATCAGAAAAGAAAATAAAACAAAAAAATAGATGTTAACCCCTATTAACTCTTCAAACTCGTGACTTAGATCATTAGACCAGAAGCACTATACATTAAAAATCATGACGCTTAAATCCTAGGAAATGAAACGTTGAAGAATGAAATAAAAACAATTATGCAATAAAATCCAAAATAAAAAATAAATAAATGGAAGGAAAATAACAAATTTTCAATTTGATAATTAAATTGAAAATAATAAAAACATTAAATAAAGGGAAAAAAAATCAAAAGAATAAGGACCAAGATGAAAAAAAATACACTATAAACTTGGATTGAAATGTGAAATTAAAAATAATAAAACTTTTATAAAAGAATCAATGAAAAAAATAAAAATCAAAAGAATAAGGATCAAATTGAAAACATTAATAAATGATAAAAAAAAAACATGTAGAATTTTTTATCATGTTTTTTTTCATAGAAAAATCTTTAAATGTAAATCAAAACTTATAATAACATCTAATTAAATAAATCAAGAACCATTTATGTAAATAAATGAAAAAAAAATGTTATTAATGAAATATAAAAATGAAAGTGGAAAAAATAAAGATATATATATATATATATATATATATATATATATTAAGATATTTAATATCGCAACATGGGTCATTTACCCAGTTGTGTTTAATGAATTTGTTTATTAGAATTAATTTGTAATAGAAATCAACACACATATAAAATTCATTGAATAAATAAAAGGAAAAAAAATATTATACAAGACTATACATATTAATAATAATATAAAAATAAATTTAATCTATGGAAAAAATAAAAAAATTACAAACTAACACTTAAAAACTTAAGCACATTTAATGTAATTAAAAATAATCATTATTTAAAAAATACTAAACAAGCAAAAAAAATATCATAGAGAAAGGGGTATTAATTAAAATATAAGCTTAAAAATTATTTTAAAAATATATAAAAAAATGGTACTAATTATAAAAATTAAAATTAAAAATTAAAAAAAGAAGACTAGGTGTTGTTAGGTCTGGTAAGCCAGGTCAAGTGCCTGGACCATCAAGAAAGGGTTCGTGCGAAGTCTTGCAATATCAGGCCCATGCACATGGGCTATTAATTATTTTTTAAAGTTGTCTAGAGTTCCTAAGATTCTGGCACCAGAAAAATAGGTTTCCTTTTTGTTTTCACCCAAAAATTCATTTGCAACCTATTTCTCATCCAAAAATCTAGAAAGCACAGTAGAAGCCTAGTTAAATCAATTCATGACCTTCAAAAAACACAAAAAACTATCTCAAAATCCAAAATAAACCTTAAATTAAAAATCTTCCGAGCTCAAATCTATTTGTTAGGCACTTTTGAGGTAAAAAAAAACCTAATTTGAACTCCCCTCATCGTATGGAAGTATTTGACACAAAAATATATTGTTTTGATGACCAAAATCATCATCAATGACAACTTTCTTTTTCTATGCTAGAATCCAGTGAGTCAACTCTCTTCTCCCACCAATAAAATACTGGAAAAAAAAAATTGGTACCAAAATTGAATTCTTAAAAATTAAAAGGACTAATTACCTAATAGTTAAAAAATATAGGGGGCTAAAATAAACTTTTCAAACAAATCTCTAAGTCACCACCTATTTTACTTGATTTTTTCAATTTAATCATTTGTCTTTCATTTAACCCTCCCTCCCAAAATAATATGCTATTGAGTGCTAATTTAGGGTCAAAATAGCTTAATTGTGCAAAATAAAAGTTTAAAGATTAGATTAAAAAAAAAATTAAAAAAAAAAACCGCATTACACTAGTCCACTATGCAACCCCCCCCTCATTTTAGTATATTTGTTATAACAAATGCATTTTGAATAAATTAGATGCTCGAGGAAAGTATAGCGTTCATACATGTTAAACTAATATTATAAATCATATCAAACTAAACAATATAAAAAATTATAAAGATTGTAGTATACATACTAAGCATATATTCAAAGATATAAAAGAGATTTAAAAAGCAATCCTAGCATGTATACTAATGTATTAGATTAAATAAAACTAAAGAAAAATACTTATATATTGAAACGCTTTAAATCCTTGATATTTAAGACTTTATTGCTCTTAACTTTGTATTAAAATTTTTTGAAATTCTAATAACACTATATTATTTATATATTATTTAGATACACTTTTCAAGAATTGTGAACAAGGTCTACAAACCAAGGGTACTGTAACTCAAGTTTCTCTAGAAATCTAAGTTTTAGATATGAGAGAAAAACCAAGACTGAAACAAAGAAGAGAAAACACTAAGAGTAAAAGGCAAGAAAAAGTTTGAAGATTCTCTAAGAAACAAAGTAGAAAATTCTTTCTTTGCCCTTTTTTTTGCAATGAAATTTGGAAAAACAATGATAAAGAATTAATTTTAATAATTACTGGAATTAATTTCCAGCCTTGATTACCTATCATAAAACAATAATTAATCACTTTAAATCTTATGTTTTTTTAACTAAACAAACTAGATGTTGAATCTTTAACCTCTTGAGTTTTTAGATGGGCAAAACAAACTGTTTATGTTGGAATCTTCCATGAGCGAGACCTTCAAAAGTCACCTCTTGTTCAATGTTTTCCATAAAAATAAAAACTTATCACAAGTAGGATTATAACAATATCTAATGCCACCTCTGTAGTCAATCTTAATGCCTCAACTTTTTTTCCTTGACAATTTCTCACCCCATCCAGGTCGTTACAGGTAACAGTAGGATTATAACGGATAAAACGACAAATGAAACACCAAGCATAAGCTGCTGCCAAGTCGTCTATTACAAACGTAAAGTCTTTCTAGCGTTGTCCTCCTAAATTTTGGAGGGCTACGATTAAAAATAAGAGGCACCCATCATTCACGTAGAAAACAAACATTTACCGACTCCGTTGAGGCGGCAACTCCACTGCAGCCCATTTGTCATCGCTGATGGGCAACACGGTGCTGCCTGCAGGATATGTCATTTTGGTCCCACTTGGATGAATCAGAACCCTAATCCCTCGGACCATAAACTCGATACTCGAGCTTGTGGCTAAATTAGTGGGGGGATCAGAAGGCAAAGAAGATGAAGTCAGGTCATGTTTAGGCGGGGAAGAGATGGCTGCGGCAGGTGAAGGTGTGATGCTTGCCATAGCTGAACTACTATCTTGCCCTGGAGATGCAATGGAGGGATTCTGATTGCTAACTACAAAGTTTGCTGCCACCAATTCAAAAGCTAAATGTTATGAGATATAGATGCCATTAAGATATCATGCAAGCATAAATCGCAATTTTGCCAATGAAAGAAGAAGAAAAAAATACTTTATAAGGAACATGGATGGAAATTTTTGTGAGTTCATCGTATATCACAGTAAAAGCTTCTGCATCGATGTAGGTTTTATTCAAGTCAAATCATCTAAAATAGCATGAAGACGCAAATCTTGACTTACTCTCTATCCTGGCTTACCGACTTGGTACTCTAAGAAAGTAAAAACCTTTTGAATATCTGTGCACTATGTTATATGTTGTCATATGAATGCACACATCTGCCATGGATATGCATAAATACATAACATAAACCCGCATCCCCATTGAGCACCATTCAACGTCATCAGAAATCTATAGGCCACAGTTAAAGCAGATTCTTATATTGAACAAATTCAGATTTCAATTTCCACCATATGTTGGCAGAAAGCATTTGCTCATGGTTTTGGAGATGTTAATAAAAACGTATAGAAGAGATATTTATTATAATATGAAACCATCTTCTAATGCCCACTAATAGAAATGCAAAATGCTTGGGGAATGTTTAGAAACTCACCTCTGTCCTCTTCAGCTTGTTCATTGGGCACGGGCAATTTAGGTTGGATGTTTTGTTGAAGATAAGCAGTGAGACCTGCACGTAGGTTAGAAACTGAGAACTGAGGAGTTTCGCTCTGAACAGCTTCTTGGGATTGGCCAGCAGGGGAGAGAGGTGAGCTCTGAGGAGCTTCTTCAAATTGGGAAGAAGTAGAGAGAAATCCAGGGCTCTGACTTGAGTAACCTGACCAAAAAAGCCATACAATCTGATCAAGCACTACAATATAATCTTTACTTTATAATTAGTTTTAATGCTTTTATTGCGGCATCTCTATTCCCCTCTGCTTATTAAAAAACTTAGAAGAACTATGAAGGGCATATGTTAATCATAAAAATGAGTATCAATTTAGAAGCTATAGTAAGAATGTCTCCACACAAATAAGTTGATTAACTGGGTACCTAAATCATGAAAGACTAAATAAGATTAAAATAAAGCATATAATAAAAGTACGCTGTTTTAGAGCTGTGAATGCAATCTTTGCTGCACTCATCTCTGCTTGCTTCTTAGTTTTTGCTCCTTGTCCTGTAAAAATCTCTCCTTCTATCTCCACTTTTGAAACAAAAGTAGGCGCATGAGCTTCACCAGATTTGTCTGTCAAATAAGTTGGCAAACCACAACCTTCTCTCTGAGCCAGTTCTTGTAAAAGACTCTTATAGCCAAATTCATCCTAAAAAGAAAACAATAAATTACATAAAGAGGAGTAATCATGTGTCTAAAAGATACAAGCACAAAAATCGCATTTGTAGCCAACAAATTTTTGCATCTCCACAATGAATTGATAACAATCTTAGAAAACTAACCTCTTCAACTCCATTCGGCAATAATGACATCAATGCAGCTTTTGCAGCTGCAAGTTCAGCTTTATTCAATGTGGGAAAATATTCTTGACTCTCGTAGGTTTGTCCGTTTACTGTGACCTTGCACTTAAAGCGACTAGCATGAGGAGGACCCACATGCTCACGAGAATACATAGGTTGACTGAAATTTCTCTTTTGAGCATAGGTTTGCAGCAGGTTTTTAAACAAGTGCTGCATACCTGTAAGCCAGGAGCAAATTCAGATGACTGTGTCAGATACTGACTTATCATGAAAACACAAAATAAACTGGAGCGTTATTTAAGAAACAAAATAAGGTGATTCAATATCAGGTTTCCATGGTCAGTAGATGCTACCACCTTCTTCAATCAGAATTCAGTTTCTCATTTGCTGCAATAACTTGGCAACCAACAGTGCGTTAAATATAAATGTCCCTCCTTTCCCCTTTTATACTCTACAATACAAACCTATAAGCTACCAAATGAATTAAATTACCCAATTACAAAACAATGATTTTGATTACATGCAGCAGATTTTCAACAGCCAAGCGAGGCACAACTGAGTACAGAGAAAATACAATAACAATAATAAACAAAGAAAGGACTGATAGAACAATTGAAGTAGAAGTTCTTATGTTTTCCTCCATTCTATATTCCCAAAGAAAGTATTCAATGAGACACAAGGGAAATAGACAGAAGAGAAGTTATCAGAGCAAACTCGCAGCATCTTAAAAGAGAAGTTATCTAGCTCTATTTGTTGAGATTTGGGCATGGGGAAGAGTCCATTCACCACAAGTATGGCCGGAAAGCAAGATTCACGATCTAACCCATCTTCAACAATCAAGAATTTTCATAAACTCTGTTATATATGGCAGCTCAGCCATGTGGTTATGGTTATTAATGAGTTCCTTTCATTTTTCTCATTTCAGTTCACTTCATTTCTACAATTGTTTTTAATGCGTGATAGATTTTTTAAAAAAAGAAGAGTTAAGTTTCATGTACAGAAATATTAGAAACATTCTAAGACTCCAATGTATGTCAAAGAAGGTCAATTCTAAAGATCATAAATCCTCACACTTAAAATTCAGATCCAAAGTACGAGCAAAAGCTCAGCCAGAAAGAGAGCAGACTTGATGCGGAAAAGTATAATATAGAAAACCTAAGAAGGTAAACATCAAACGACAAAAAAGCTACATCCATCAGAAGAAGATAGCAATTTCCATCCCAAGAAAAGCCACAAAAGTCATAAACATTGCAAGAGTGAATTTCATAATGATTGTGAAAATTGTCTTTAAATTAGATTTTCAATAATCTCACAAAACATTACACTATTTAACTATGATAATTTTTACAGATACATGAATGACATGCAAGAAAATAGTTAATCTAAAGATAACCAAGAAAATTTATTCCTAAAATAAAAACAAAGATGGACCCACGCAGGCAAGTAATTGAAGTTATACACAGATCTGTCAAATTTAAAAGATAAAGAAGAAAAACTGATTCCAAAACTTAACATATTTAACAAGACACAGGAGTAATTGAAGATAAATATATAGATATCAAGCTATTTGTAAAGCTAAAATGCTTACACCACAAACTAAGGGATTCCATCATCATTTTTTGCAGAAATTGTGTGAAGGCAACATATTTGAGATTTTTACCTCAAATTTTCAAATCAAGAATTAGAACCTTATTGTTCACGTATGAAGCAGTTGATTTTGGTTTATAGTTAGTGAGTGAATTAAAATGGCTACAGAGAGAAGGTTATTGTCAATGAGAGCCCATAGCATTTCCTTAAAAAAGATCCCATTAGAAAAATTGCATGGCAGCAGCACCAGGAAGACCATAAGAGGGGGAGCACTGATGATAATTAAGCTTAAGATGCTGTTTATATAACCTGTTTTCATGCCTGTCAATTTTGAGAGGAAAACCTATTATTTCCATAACAAATGGTTGCCGTTTTGAAATGCAACCATGAGTATCAAGCACATCCAACTGACTCCACTCCAGCACTAAGAAACGGTAATGATTTTGTAAGGAAAATAAAAAAAAACAATTCTATATTTGCTCTCACCTCCAAAGATCTCATCATTTTTGGCATTTTCCACGGCTTCATTTGACAGGGGAGTTGGATTTGCATCTTGTAGGTTTAATTGCAATTTCCCTCCAGGAGATAGACTTCCACTGGAACAGCCTGCAGAAAATTCAGCATAACATCAGTTTCATGATGCAGTGTAAATAAGCATAGGCACCACAAGATTGATTTATCATAAAAAGCTTCATGATTACACGCATCAATCAATCATTCTATTAACAATAAATAAATAAATTATAATAATCAAACGTTATTATGCAAGCATTCATTCGAAACAAACATTAATTTACAAAGTAATTTCATTTCATTAAAATAATTACATCCATAGGAAGAAGATAACAATGTCCCATCCCAAGCAAAGCCATAAAAGTTATAAACATTGCAAGAGTGAATTTCAAAATGATTGTGAAAATTGTCTCTAAATTAGGTTTTCAATAATCTCACCAACAACTACACTCTTTAACTATGATAATTTTTACAGATACATGAATGACATGCAAGAAAATAGTTAATCTAAAAGAAAACTAAGAAAATTGATTCCAGAAATAAAAACACAGATGTACCCACATGCACAAGTAATTGAAGCTATACACAGATATGTCAAATTTAAAAGATAAAGAAGAAAAACTGATACCAAAACTTAACATATTTAATAAGACACACGAGTAATTGAAGATAAATATATATATATATATATATATATATATATATATATATATATATCAAGCTATTTATAAAGCTAAAATGCATACAACACAAACGAAGGGATTCTATCAATATGTTTTCCAGAAATTGTGTAAAGGCAACATATTTGAGATTTTTACCTCAAATTTTCAAATCAAGAGTTAGAACCTTATTGTTCAGGTATGAAGCAGTTGATAGATAGTGAATGAATTAAAGTGGCTACAGAGAGAAGGTTATTGTCAATGAGAGCCGATAGCATTTCCTTAAAAAAGATCCCATTAGAAAAATTGCATGGCAGCAGCACCAGGAAGACCATAAGAGGGGGAGCACTGATGAAAATTAAGCTTAATACAACATTTTTTTTTTTTTAAAGGAGGCTGGTTATATAGGTTATCTTTTGACACCATAAAGACAACTGATTTAGCAAAATAATTTCTAGATGCTGTTTATATAATCTGTTTTCATGCCTGTCAATTTTGAGAGGAAAACCTATTATTTCCAAAAAAACATGGTTGCCATTTTGGAATGCAACCATGAGTATCAAGCACATCCACCTGACTCCACTCCAGCACTATGAAACGGTAATGATTTTGTAAGGGAAAAAAAAATCAATACTAAATTTACTCTCACCTCCAAAACTCTCATCATTTTTGGCAACTGCCACGGCTTCATTTGACAGGGGAGTTGGATTTTCAACTTGTAGGTTTAATTGCAATTTCCCTCTAGGAGATAGATGAGTATTCCCCCCTGCGCTTCCACTCGAAAAACCTGCAGAAACTTTAGCATAACATCAGTTTCTACATTTCTTGATGCAGTGTAAGTAAGCATAGGTACCACTAGATTGATTTATCATAAAAGCTTCATGATTACAAGTCTATTAACAAAAAATAAATAAATTATAACAATCAAATGTTATTATGCAAGCATTCATTCTTAATCAAACATTAATTTACAAAGGAATTTCATTTCACTAAAATAATTACCCTAAAAAAGTCTTTATAATATCTGATACAGTGCAATTAAAGCACAAGGAAATATTAAAAAAAGGAAGAAATGAAGCTTTGCAAAGAAACAAAAGGAATTCAATTACCAGAAAGGGGGGAGGAGGAAGGGTGAGAGAGGAGGGAGAAGTGGTTATAGGCAAGCTTAGCAGCGTCATTTTGAGCTTTCTTAGAGGAAGAAGAGGGGAAAGGAGAGGAAAAGAGGGCGGTGTTGATGGTGACGGTGGCAAAAAAGAGAGGGCTGTGATCTTGTCCCAGTTTAGTGACTTCATAGGTAGGGAACTCCCATCATATGATTCTGGTTTATACTTAGTGAATGAATTAAAACGGCTACAGAGAGAAGGTTATTGACAATGATGAGGAAACATGAAAGAAGAGAAACTGGGGAACAAAAACCTTGTTTCAAGTAAAGTGCCATTATGCTCCATTGCCAAACAGGCTATCAAACCCCAATATGACCATTTTTTAGACCCAATTACAGTTTATAATTTATTATGCACCCCACATATATGGTTATAACAATAAATGGAATGTTTCCATAAAGACAACTGATTTAGCAAAAAAAATTCTAGATGCTGTGTATATAACCTGTTTTCATGCCTGTCAATTTAGAATGGAAAACCTATTATTTCCATAACAATTGGTTGCCGTTTTGGAATGCAACCATGAGTATCAAGCACATCCAACCGACTCCACTCCAGCACTAAGAAACGGTAATGATTTTATAAGGGAAAAAAAATCAATCCTAAATTTGCTCTCACCTCCAAAACTCTCATCATTTTTGGCAACTGTCATGGCTTCGTTTGACAGGGGAGTTGGATTTGCAACTTGTAGGTTTAATTGCAATTTCCCTCTAGGAGATAGACGAGTATTCCCCCCAGCGCTTCCACTCGAAGAACCTGCAGAAACTTTAGCATAACATCACTTTCTTCATTTCTTGATGCAGTGTAAAGAAGCATAGGCACCACTAGAATGATTTATCATAAAAAGCTTCATGATTACGGGCATCAATCAATACATTCTATTAACAATCAAACATTAATTTACAAAGTAATTTCATTTCATTAAAATAATTAGCCTAAAAAAGTCCTTAAAATATCTGATACAGCACAAAGAAATATAAAAAAGGGAAGAAATGAAGCATTCCAAAGAAACAAAAGGGATTCAATTACCATAAAGGGGGGAGGAGGAGGAAGGGTGGGAGAGGAGTGAGGAGGGAGAAGTGGTTATAGGCGAGCTTAGCAGCGTCGTTTTGAGCTTTCTTAGAGAAAGAAGAGGGGAAAGGAGAGGAAAAGAGGGTGGCATTGATGGTGATAGTGGCAAACAAGAGAGGGCTGTGATCTTGTCCCATTTTAGTGACTTCACTAAGAAACGGTAATGATTCTGTAAGGGGAAAAAACATTCAAAACTAAATTTGCTCTCACCTCCAAAACTCTCATCATTTTTGGCAACTGCAACGGCTTCATTTGACAGGGGAGCTGGATTTGCATCTTGTAGGTTTAATTGCAATTTCCCTCTGGGAGAGAGACGAGTATTCTCCCCAGCACTTCCACTCAAAGAGCCTGCAGAAACTTCAGCATAACACCAGTTTCTTAATTTCTTGATGCAGTGTAAATAAGCATAGGCACCACTAGAATGATTTATCATAAAAAGGATTCATGATTACGGGCATCAATCAATACATTCTATTAACAATCAAACGTTATTATGCAAGCATTCATTCTTAATCAAACATTAATTTACAAAGTAATTTCATTTCATTAAAATAATTAGCCTAAAAAAGTCCTTAAAATATCTGATACAGCACAAAGAAACATAAAAAAGGGGAGAAATGAAGCATTACAAAGAAACAAAAGGGATTCAATTACCATAAATGGGGGAGGAGGAGGAAGGGCGGGAGAGGGGGAGAGAGGAGGGAGAAGTGGTTATAGGCGGGCTTAGAAGCGTTGTTTTGAGCTTTCTTAGAGAAAGAAGAGGGGAAAGGAGAGGAAAAGAGGGTGGTGTTGATGGTGATAGTGGCAAACAAGAGAGGGCTGTGATCTTGTCCCATTTTAGTGACTTCACTAAGAAACGGTAATGATTCTGTAAGGGGAAAAAACATTCAAAACTAAATTTGCTCTCACCTCCAAAACTCTCATCATTTTTGGCAACTGCCACGGCTTCATTTGACAGGGGAGCTGGCTTTGCATCTAGTACGTTTAATTGCAATTTCCCTCTGGGAGAGAGACGAGTATTCTCCCCAGCACTTCCACTCGAAGAGCCTGCAGAAACTCCAGCATAACACCAGTTTCTTAATTTCTTGATGCAGTGTAAATAAGTATAGGCACCACTAGAATGATTTATCATAAAAAGGATTCATGATTACGCGCATCAATCAATACATTCTATTAACAATCAAACGTTATTATGCAAGCATTCATTCTTAATCAAACATTAATTTACAAAGTAATTTCATTTCATTAAAATAATTAGCCTAAAAAAGTCCTTAAAATATCTGATACAGCACAAAGAAACATAAAAAAGGGAAGAAATGAAGCATTACAAAGAAACAAAAGGGATTCAATTACCATAAAGGGGGGATGAGGAGGAGGGGCGGGAGAGGAGGAGTGAAGAGGGAGAAGTGGTTATAGGCGAGCTTAGCAGCGTGTTTTGAGCTTTCTTAGAGGAGAAGAGGGTGGCGTTGATGGTGATAGTGCCAAACAAGAGAGGGCTGTGATCTTGTCCCAATTTAGTGACTTCACTAAGAAACGGTAATGATTTTGTAAGGGGAAAAAAAATTCAATACTAAATTTGCTCTCACCTCCAAAACTCTCATCATTTTTGGCAACTGCCACGGCTTCATTTGACAGGGGAGCTGGATTTGCATCTTGGAGGTTTAATTGCAATTTCCCTCCGGGAGAGAGACGAGTATTCTCCCCAGCGCTTCCACTCAAACAGCCTGCAGAAACTTCAGCATAGCATCAGTTTCTTAATTTCTTGATGCAGTGTAAATAAGCATAAGCACCACTAGAATGATTTATCATAAAAAGGATTCATGATTACGCGCATCAATCAATACATTCTATTAACAATCAAACGTTATTATGCAAGCATTCATTCTTAATCAAACATTAATTTACAAAGTAATTTCATTTCATTAAAATAATTAACCTAAAAAAGTCCTTAAAATATCTGATACAGCACAAAGAAATATAAAAAAGGGGAGAAATGAAGCATTACAAAGAAACAAAAGGGATTCAATTACCATAAAGGGGGGAGGAGGAGGAAGGGCGGGAGAGGAGGAGAGAGGAGGGAGAAGTGGTTATAGGCGGGCTTAGAAGCGTCATTTTGAGCTTTCTTAGAGGAAGAAGAGGGGAAAGGAGAGGAAAAGAGGGTGGCGTTGATGGTGACAGTGGCAAACAAGAGAGGGCTGTGATCTTGTCCCAGTTTAGCGACTTCACTAAGAAACGGTAATGATTTTGTAAGGGAAAAGAAAAATTCAATGCCAAATTTGCTCTCACCTCCAAAACTCTCATCATTTTTGGCAACTGCCATGGCTTCATTTGACAGGGGAGTTGGATTTTCATGAGATTGACGAGTATTCTCCCCAGCGCTTCCACCCGAATAGCCTGCAGAAACTTCAGCATAACATCAGTTTCTTGACGCAGTGTAAATAAGCATAAGCAACACTAGAATGATTTATCATAAAAAGCTTCATGATTACAGGCATCAATCAATCATTCAATACATTCTGTTAACAAAAAGAACATGTAAATGATAATTAATTAATCTAAATATAAATAAATTATAATAATCAAATGTTATTATGCAAGCAGTGATTCTTTATCAGACATTAATTTACGAAGTAATTTCATTACATTAAAAGAGACAAAATTACGAATTCAATTACCAGCAAGGGAGAAGGAGGAGGAGGAGATGAGGGAGAAGTGGTTAAAGGCGAGTTTGGCGGCGTCGCTTTGAGCTTTCTTAGAGGAAGAAGAGGGAGACGGAGAGGAAAAGGTGGTGGCGTTGACGGTGACAGTGGCTGAAAAGAGAGGGTTGTGATCTAGTCCTTGTTTAGCGACTTGATAGGTAGGCATCTCCCATCCTCTCTGCTGGCACACTTCTTGAAGCTTTGATTTGTACATTGACGGCGTCCCTTGCTCCCTGCTTCTTTTCAGTGGCATCGGCCTTTGCCTTTGCCTTTGCCTGGGAGTGATGCTTAAATAGAATGCATCAACACACGTGTACGTGTTGTGCGACTTCTTGTCAGTTAATTAATTCCCTTGCAAGGGAAGGTTTCTTTTTTCTTTACTTTTTTATTTTTATTTTTATTTATTCTTATTCTTTTCTTTTCTCCTGATTTTCTAGAGAAAATGTCAAGAATCATTCTTGCTTGCATTTTCTCACAAACTGATGTCGGTCACAATTCTTTTTTTAGTTTAAAATTAATTTTTTTATCTTTTTAAATTATTTTAATATATTAATGTTAAAAATAAAAATTTAAAAATATATTATTTTTATATATTTATAAACAAAAATATTTTTAAAAAAATAATTACAATAATTTCAATCACCTTCTTAAAAAACATGAGATGCTACGTGTATTTGTTTTTACTTGACTGTTCTATTTTTTTTATATTAAGTTAACTAATACACCCTTACTTAATTATTTTTACTAATAATTATATTATACATCAAAAAAAACTTTGGGTGGAAACAAGCAAATCAACTTCAAAGGTAAGGTGCTTCAAAGGCTGGGTGGAGGAGACAAGGATGTGAAATTGAAGGGACATCATTTACTACTTAATAATTTTCTTATGAAATTTTCTTCTAGAATAGGTAATTTATTATATTTGGCAAAGATATTTATTGTAAATTTATTGACCTTGTTTGTTTTTGTATATAAAAAATATTTTAAAAAAAATTTAAAAATTTTATTTTTTTTATTTTAATATTTATTTGGTGTTTTTAGATTATTTTGATGCGTTCATATCAAAAATATTTTTTAAAAAATAAAAAAGTATTATTTTGATACTTTTCTAAATGAAAAAAACTTTAAAAAATAATTATAATCACACTTCCAAACATGCATGTAATCAGTACAAGTAGTAATCTAGATACATTAAATCTAAAAGTTCACTTAGTGCACAAATTAACTAGTAATGGCATTGATTTTCATTATAAGGTACGCTAAGCAATTTGATGCCTTTCCAAGAATTGAATGCAGAAATAAAATATGAGAGAGGAAAAAAAAAAGGACAAGGAAAAGAATCATTGTTAAGCCAATACCTTAAGGACCTATCAGAGTCTAATCTTGAACTTGAAGCAAACAATTTAATTCAAAAATGGTAGAAAATAATAAATAAATAAAAGGGTTATTGAAGAATAATACAAGAGATTAGATTAAAGATTGCAACACATTCATCAGGAATTTCAAGAGTCTCTTCAAGGTATATATGTGATGAAATGAAAGGAAACAGTAGCAGCTGGAATGATGCAAAGTAGCAGTTGCAGAACTGTGGAAGGTTTTAAGACTGAAGAACATACTCCCTTCTTCATGCATACATGTCTTATGAAACTAGCATCAACCCAATATTATTCGGGATTATTGATCATGTTGACTTTGAAAATAACAGCAGAATAATTCATTTATGAATTTTTTTTATGAGATGATCAACTTCGATATTATTGGCTTGAGCAATCTTTTTCTTTGGGTTTCTTTGTTGAGCTTTATTTATGTAATTATTGACCAAGTGTCTAGTTTTATTGCAGATAAAACATTTTTCATTGAATTTCTTCGCAACACACTTCCTTTACAAAAGCAAGCCTTTTCTTTTTATTTTTATTATGGGAATTTGCCATTTTTCCCACAATATTTACTTTAAATATAGTGAAAGAGCTCACTCTTTTTTCAAACAACTTATTATCCTTTTTTTATCTTTAATCTCGGAATGATATCTTCAACTCTTATTTCCTTATGTTTATGTTTAACATGGTTCTTAAAGTCTTTCCAAGATGGTGGCAATTTTTCAATTATTGTAGCCATTTGGAATGATTCACTTAGTAAGATACCATCAGCATGAATATCATGCAAGATGAGCTGTCTTGAACTTGGCTTATAACTGTCCTTAAATCAACCATTTAAAAATTTAAAAAATTTTCAACTATATTTTTTTTTTTCATGCATGCATCTTTAACCTTGATTGAACTGCATACATCATATAATGTATTGTACATTTCATTTAAGGTGTAGTTTTTGCATACAAAATTACTATGACTTCATGCATCCATAGCTGCCACAATAGTGAGATCTGATTATTATCTAGCAACTTTGACGCTTCCTCGATCAAAAACTTTATCAAGTTCAAGGTGGTCAGATTAAATAATTATTTTTCTACCACCTTTTGAAATTCAATCCATTGAATTTTTCAGGTTTCTCATTATGTACTAGAGAAGGTGTTATGAAATCTTCATAACTAGTACATGTCAAAACAACTTTGGCTGGGGCAACCAATTCTTGAGTTGAACGCATCATAAAATCCATATAAAAAAAAAATGTAATAGCCATATATTTATAAATATGTTTTGGATCCTCACATGAAAACAAAAACATCTAACATAAAGCTTGTAAAGCAAGTAAACAAACAAAAATATTCCAACTATACAAGATTAAATAAATACTTTAATATTAGTTAAGTTCTTTTAAACATGCATCATATCATTATAATTTAGAATAAAAATTAAATGACATGCATAAACATACAAACAAGATTGCATAAACAAGCATCCACTAAACAAAAACAAATTTTTAGATGTTTGGGGAAAAAATGTGACGTGCATCAATGCATTGAAATTACTTTAAATGGAATAAATATATCATACAAGATTGTGAAATTACATGTATAAACTAAACAAAAAAAATACAAAGAATAAAGCCTTAAGATTGTAATCATATATAATTAGATAAGTAAGCTTTGATGTTTAGTTTATCATAATAAAAACATTTTAAATAAATTATATGTTCAAGGAAACTCTAGTGTTCATACATGTTGAAATTACAAGTATGCAATTTTATATATAATGGCAAACTTGTAAATATTATAAAACATATAAAGATTTTAGCAAATATATTGAGAATGTATCCAAAGAAGTATAAGAGATTGAAAAACAATCATAGTATGCATAATAATATATTAGATTAAATAAAACTAAAGAAGAGTACTTGCTTTCTAAAGCACTTTAAAAATGATGAAGCATTATTGTTCTCAATGATATATCATTTATCCTTAAGATTTTATTACTCCTCACTTGGTACCAATGATATTTACAATAAAATTTTCAAGATTCCAACAACATCACATTGTTTAGAAGCACTTCTAAAAACCTCTAAACAATGTCTACGAACTAAAGGTATTGTTTAGAAGCACTTCTAAAAACCTCTAAACAATGTCTACGAACTAAAGGTAATGTAATTGAGATATCTCTTAACAAAGATGGACCTAACCTCTATATTTATGAGGAAAATCAAAGCTTAAAAACAATCTAAAAAAAGAAGAAAACATTAAAAATATGACACAAAGAAGAGTCTAAAAATTCTGAAAAATGGTGTAGAAAACTCTTTTTTCACACCCTTTTTTTATTTTATATAGTGGATTTTGGAACCAAAACTAATAAAAAATTAATTTTGATAATTACCCGGATTAATTCCCAACATTACTCATTTTGACTACCTGTCATAAAATCAAAATTAAACTTGAACATTTCAGCTTTAAATCTCATATTTTTTGGTTGAAAAAAAAATGTTAAGGTTTTTTAAAAAAACCTCTTTTGAAAAAATAAATAATACTCAAATTCATTTGTTGAACTAAACAAAACAAGGAGCTAGCAAAAATAGTTTTTTATGGGTTAAAGAATTATTTTATAATAATAAATTCAAATCTAAGACTAAAACAGATTAAGGCTCGTGGGTTAAGCCTGAGCCAAGTGCACACATATGGATTAAACTCATACCATATACTTGGGTTATTCATAACTCTTCAACTTTTTATTAAATAAACTATAAAAAAATCTTGTATATTTCATACGTGAAATATAAGGTTTTATATTTCACAACAAACATGTCAACCAAAGTTTTAACTTATCATTCATCTATAATTTATTTTAATTATGTTAATATTTTATGTTAAATAACTTATATATAAAAAATAATTTTCAACCAAGTTTTAATCCAAAAAATAAGTTGGATCCTTTAGCTGGTTTGTTAAACAATGACCTAGTATTGGTCAAGGACCACTAACCAAAGCATGCACATAATTAGCTTGTTCCAAAAATTGAAGAAATAATCATTCTCTAGGTCAATCACTCGAAAAGGCTTCGTCCAAAACCATAACATCTCCATCCTCCACATCAATATTGTTAATGAGATTGCCCCTAAAAGGCTGGTACTGCTACTGCTTCAGATTCATTCTCCTCTATCACTATCTTCTTGTAATCTATGGTGTCCACTTGCAAAGAAACAATCATAACAAGACCATCATCACTCCCAACCTCTAAATCTTTGACTCTCAATTTCACTTTCTTGGTGCTTTGACTCGATTCAGGGTTTTCAGAGTTATCAGTCTCTCTACTAGGAAGAAAGCCTAAAAAGCATTTGGAATCCATGATTAATGGGATCTCTTTTTTTTTTTTTTTTTTTTAACTTTTTGATGATAGTTATAACATTGAATTTTGAATATTGGATGATGAGAGAGGAAGCTCATCCATTTTACTTGAATTGTTTATCTTTAAGGTTGTAGGTGTAGCATATTGTAATTATCTCAAATTGTAATTATCTTTTAAAGAGTTGTGATTAGAACTCTTAGTTGTTCAATTATATTCCTTGTCTATCACTATCAATATGTATCTCATATTTTTTAGGGAGAAACCTATACAAGGAACTATAAAGAAGCCCCATGCTTCTTGTATTTTTAATATGAATGAATTACATGAAACTCATTACCGAATATTATAAGGTATTAGAGCAGGTTTTCTAAAATCCATGCAAATTCATTAAATCAAATCACCCTCAATACAATGATTACCGAATCATCCTCTCCTATTATACATGTCCAAACTAAAAACTCAGGTTTCAATGCTGATATAATACTCACCGAAACCAATTATGACACCTAGTCCTGAATCATCAAAATACAGATTGCTGGTCGTGAAAAAATGGATTATATTATTGGCGACTCACCTCGACCTAATGCAAAAGACCCCTCTTACTCCAAGTGGTATGCCGAAAATAAAAAAAATTAAAGGTTGGTTACACATATCAATGACCTCAGAGATTATGAAGAGGTATCTTCACCTATGTACTGCTCGTGAAATTTGGAGTGCTCTTACTAAAGCATTCTATGATGGATTGGATGAAACAAAAATCACTCTCAATCAGCATGCCTTATTTATCTGTCAATTCAGTCATTCTCTTCTTACATATTATGGTGAGCTTATTGAAATATTTCAAGAACTTGATTACCGTGACAAGTTAAAATGAGGGACACTGAAGATATTATTATGTATAAAGAAGCAGTTGAAAAATTAAGGATACATATCTTCTTAAATGGCCTTGATGCTAAATTTGAGCAAGTGCAAGCAGAAAAACTTCGCATGGATCCAAGCCTGGATCTTAAGTGCACATATGTATATATTCGTCGTGAAGCAAATCATCAAATCCTTCTAACTGGTGACCTAACTACTTTTGATTATGTGGCCATGTTAGCTCGTTGAAACACACCACATGTCCGACACTCTAGTTCCATGGCGACATCTCGTAGCTTTGACATTGGAAACAAACAGTCTGGCTCATCTAGATACTGTACTGATTATGAAGACACTGGACACATTAAAAGCTACTACTATGACTTGATTGGATATCCTAAATGGTGGGATCCTTCTAAGGCTCTAAAACATAAAAGCAAGACTTCACCTGCAACATCATTTGTCTACACCACCATAGCTGAAATGTCATCACCTAATACTACTACTACTGCATTACACATTTCCTCAAAATCACCAAGTCATTTGATAAACCTACACCTGTTGGATCTTGTGCAAGGATTATTGATTCTGGATCAACTGATCATATGTCCTTTGATACTTCTTATGTCTCTAAATTGAAATCATCTAAAAAATATGTTGTGTTTATAGAAAATGGAACTCAAGCCACAGTTCTTGGAAAAGGTTCATTTTCTTTAAATAAGCTAAATTTGAACTATGTTTTTAAAGTTCCTTCCTTTAATTTTAATTTGATATCTGTCTCACAAATTACAACTTCTTTGAATTGTGTTGTGATTTTTTGGCCTAACCATTGTGTTTTTAAAGACATCAAAACAAGGAAGACGATTGGTTATGGTACTAAAAAGGGAGGCTCTATTATCTTGATCTCACTTCATCTAGCTCAAGTGCATTGGCTCAATCATTATCAGTTACCAATTCAACATCTACGTCTAATATTTGGTTGTGGCACAAAAAATTTGGATATTTAAAACATTTGTTTCCTGAATTATTTTTAAACGCATCTCCACCATTGTTTAAATGTGAAACATGTGAATTGGCAAAGAGCCATCGTGTTCCTTTTCACCCAAGTTTGAATAAAGGTCCTTTGCCATTTACACTTGTACACTCCGATGTTTGGGGACTTGCTAAAGTTCCAACTCTGAATGGATCACGTTGGTTTGTCTCTTTCATAGATGATCATAGTTGGATGACTTGGGTATGTCTGATGAAAACCAAGTAGGCTATGTGCTCACTTTCTAAACAATTTTATTCAATGGTTGCTACCCAGTATAAAACTTCAATTCAGGTTATGTGCACTGATAATGGCAAGGAGTTTGTCAATCATGAGATGAAGCAATTCTTATAGTGTCAAGGCATAATTCATCAAACTACACGCCCTTATTCCCCCCAACAGAATGGGGTTACAAAAAGAAAAAAATAGACATCTCTTGGAAATGGTTCAAGCCATACTATTTGAAGCTAATATGCCCCTTCATTATTGGGGCAAGTCACTTACAACTACATCATATATAATAAACGGTATCCCATCCTGTAACTTAGACTTTCATACACCACTTGATACATTAAACCAAAGTTTGTCCTCACCACTTACACCAAACCTGCCCCCAAAAGTATTTGGCTGCATTGCTTTTGTACACATACCAAAACATACTCGCCATAAACTTCAACCATGTGCTCTCCGATGTGTCTTTGTTGGATATGGTCTTCATCAGAAAGGATATCGGTGTTTCCATCAACTCACTCAAAAATTGTATGTCACAATGGATGTAAAATTCCATGAACACCAGATGTACTTTCCTACAACAGAGACTACAAATAAAGGGGAGGAAAGTTTTAACATAAGTTTCTTAGCCATCAAACTGAGAACATAAGTCACACTTTACCTGAACCTGAAACACCAGAATAGGAACCAACAGAACTAGAACATATGGATGCAGTAACTGAGCCAACAACACTTGAGTTTCAACCATGTGATCAATCTAATATAGCTGAAACAAGTGTATTACAACAACAATCATCTCCACTTGATTCTTCCATTCTTCATGAGTCACCATCAACTGATGAATCACAAGTAAACTTTGAACCTCTACTCCGCATACTTCCTAACCGTATCACAAGAGGAATTCCTAGAGTTAGCTAAGAACCTGTTCGTACTTCTACCCCTAAATACCCACTAAATAATTATGTATCTTACCATAGGCTATCAAAGGCATGTTAATCATTTGCAAATTAATTGTCTACTGTACATGTTCTTAATAGTGTGCAGGAAGCTATCAAGGACCCTAGGTGGAAAAATGCAATGAATGACGAAATGAAATCTCTCCAAAGAAATGCAACATGGGAGGTGATTGACTTACCTATTGGAAAAAAAACTTATGGGACATCGATGGATTTTTTCAGTCAAATACAAAGTTGATGGTGATATTAAAAGGTTTAAAGTACGGCTTGTGGCCAAAAGATATAGTCAAACGTATGGGATTGATTATGCAGAAACTTTTGCACTAATGGCTAAAATAAACACAGTTCGTATTCTTTTATCATTAGTTGCAAATTTTGGCTAGCCACTACATCAATTTAATGTAAAGAATGCATTCCTGCATGGGAATCTCCAAGAAGAAGTATACATAAAGCTGCCTCCAGGATGTTAGTTACAAGTTGAAGGAAGCAAACAAGTTTGTAAACTATGAAAATCATTGTATGGATTAAAGCAATCACCAAGAACTTGGTTCAGCAGATTTACAAACTCAATGAAGGCATTTGGATATCAACAGAGTAGTTCTGACCACACTCTATTCATAAAGCATAAGGAAAGGAAGCTTACAATATTGATTATATATGTTGATGATATGATTGTGACAAGAAATGACTCTATTGAAAAGGAAGCCCTGCAAACTTATCTCTCTCGAGAATTTGAAATGAAAGATCTTGGACCTTTAAAGTATTTTTTAGGAATTGAGGTCTTGAGATCTAGACATGGTATACTCTTGTCACAACGAAAATACACAATTGATTTGTTTAATGAAGTTAGCATGCGAGCCTGCAAACCTAGTGACACACCTACTGCTGAAAATGTCAAGTTGAGTGCACTCTCAAATCATATTCCTGCAAATAAAGAACAATATCATAGGCTGGTAGGACGATTGATGTTTCTTGCATATACTTGACCCGACTTAGCATACTTATTTAGTGTTGTTAGCAAATTTATGCACTCTCCAAGTGTAGAACATAAGAAGGCAGTAATGCGTATCTTACAATATTTGAGGTAAAGGAATTATGTTCACTAAAGGAGACATTCTGAATATTGAAGGCTCTACCGATGCATATTGGGCTGGCTCAATTGATGATAGACGTTCTACTGCAGGATACTTGACATTTGTTTGGGGAAATGTGGTTACATGGCGAAGCAAAAAACAAGGAGTTGTCGCTAGATCTAGTGCGGAAGCAGAGTATAAAGGTATGACTAAAGGTGTATGTGAGCTGCTATAAATTAAAAATTTGTTGCAAGAACTCAAGATTTCACCAACATTTCCTATGAAATTATACTGTGATAACAAAGTTGCATGTGACATAGCTCACAATCCTATTCAGCATAACCGAACAAAGCATGTGGAGATTGACAGACACTTTATTAAAGAACAACTGGAAGCAAAGATAATTGAAGTTCCTTATGTTTGACAACAAGATTAACTTGCTGACATTCTCACCAAGGCAGTATCAAGTAAAGTCTTTCAACAAGTGTTACACACGTTAGGCATGCAAAATATCCATGCACCAACTTGAGGGGGGAGTGTAGCATATTATAATTATCTTCTAAAAAGTTGTGATTAGAACTCTAGTTGTTGAGTTATATTCCATGTCTATCATTGTCAATATGCATCTCCTATTCTATAGGGAGAAACAAGCTTATACTTGGAGGCAGGTGTTATTCATGTCAAATCATCAAATAGCAAGAAGACGCAAGTTTGAGTTATTCTCTATCCTGACTTACTGACTTGTAGACATTGTTTGGGAACGCGGTTTGCGAAAAAATTCAATTTTTTTTTGTTAAAATTTAATACGATTTGTATGTTTTGGATCGTTTTGATGTGCTGATGTCAAAAATAATTTTTAAAAAATGAAAAAACATCATTGACATGCATTTCGGCATGAAAAATTATTTGAAAAACAACCGCTACCACACTCAAACATACTCGTAGTCTAAGATAGTCAAAAACATGGGAATACCTGTACACTGTCAAACATACTCGTACTCTAAGATAGTCAAAAACGTTGGAATACCTGTACACTGTTATATAGTGTCATAAGCATGCACACATCTGCCATGTATATGCACAAATACATAACATAAACCCACATCCCCATTGAGCACCAGTCAACGTCTTCGAGCTGTGTATGCAATCTTAGCAGCACTCATCTCTGCTTGCTTCTTTGTTCTTGCTTCTTTTCCAGTAAAACTCACTCCATTTATCTCCACTGTTGAAATGAAAGTAGGCGCATGAGATTCACCAGATTTCTCTGTACAATAAGTTGGCAAACCACAACCTTCTCTCTGAGCCATATCTTGTAAAAGATTCTTATAACCAGACTCATCCTAAAAAGAAAACAATAAATTACATAAAGAAGTGTAATCATGTGTCGAAAAGATACGAACACAAAAGTTGCAAGCGTAACCAACAGATTTTTGCATCTCCACAATGAGTTGATTTAGAAAACTCACCTCTTCAACTCCATTTGGCAACAATGACATCAATGCAGCTTTTGCAGCTGCATTTTCAGCTTTGTTCAATGTGGGAAAATATTCCCGACTCCCATAGGTTTGTCCATTTACTGTGACCTTGCACTTAAAGCGAATAGCATGAGGAGGACCCGCACGCTCACAAGAATACACAGGTCGACTGAAATTTCTCTTTTGAGCGTAGGTTTGCAGCTGGTTTTTAAAAAAGTGCAGCATACCTGTAAGCCAGGAGAAAATTCAGATGAATGTGTCAAATACTGACTTGTCATCAAAGCACAAAATAAACAGGGGCAACTGAATACACAAAATAAGATGAATACGAACATTGTTTTTTTTTTAAAAGGAGGTTGGTTAATCTTTTGACGCCATAAAGACAACTGATTTAGCTAAAAACATTCATGCCTGTCAATTTAGAGAGGAAAACCTATTGTTTCCATAACAAATGGTTGCCGTTTTGGAATGCAGCCATGCATGAGTATCAAGCAGATCCAACTGACTCCACTCCAGCACTAAGAAACGGTAATGATTTTGTAAGAAAAAAAAAATCAATACTAAATTTGCTCTCACCTCCAAAACTCTCATCAGTCTTGGCAACTGCCCCGGCTTCATTTGACAGCGGAGTTGGATTTGCATCTTGTACCGATTTCCCTCCGGGAGACGGACGAGTATTGTCCCCAGCGCTTCCACCCGGACAGCCTGCAGAAACTTCAGCATAACATCAGTTTCTTCATTTCTTGATGCAGTGTAAATAAGCATAGGCACCACTAGAATGATTTATTATAAAAAGCTTCATGATTACAGGCATCAATCAATCATTCAATACATTCTATTAACAAAAACAAACATGAAAATGATAATTAATTAATCTAAATATGAATAAATTATAATGATCAAATGTTATTATGCAAGCACTGATTCTTAATCAGACATTAATTTACGAAGTAATTTCATTACATTAATAGAGAAAAAATTACGAATTCAATTACCAGCAAGGGAGGAGGAGGATGGGGACATGAGGGAGAAGTGGTTATAGGCGAGTTCAGCGGCGTCGCTTTGAGCTTTCTTAGAGGAAGAAGAGGGAGACGGAGTGGAAAAGGTGGTGGCGTTGACAGTGACAGTGGCTGAAAAGAGAGAGTTGTGATCTTGTCCTTGTTTAGTGACTTTATAGGTAGGCAACTCCCATCCTCTCTGCTGGCACACTGTTTGAAGCTTTGATTTGTACATTGTAGGCGTCCCTTGCTCCCTGCTTCTTTTCAGTGGCATCGGCCTTTGCCTTTGCCTTTGCCTGGGAGTGATGATTAAATAGAATGCATCATCACACGTGTACGTGCTGTGCGAATTCTTGTCAGTTAATTAATTCCCTTACAAGGGAATGTTTCTTTTTCTTTATTTTTTTTATTTTTATTTTTATTCTTTTCTTTTCTCGTTATTTTCTAGAGAAAATGTCAAGAATCATTCTTGTTTGCGTTTGCTCATAAGATAAGGGTGATAAAAAAAATTAAATTATTTTTTTATGTTTTTGAATTATTTTAATGAGTTGATATTAAAAATAAATTTTAAAAAATTTAAAAATATATTATTTTAATATATTTATAAAAAAGAAAAATTAAAAAAAGCAATAATTACAATATTTTTAAACATCCCTAAAACACTTGAGATGCTACAGCTATTTATTTTTACTTAATTGCTCTATTTTTTTATATTAAGTTAACTAATACACCCTTATTTAATTATTTTTACTAATAACTATATTATACATCAAACTTGGGGTGGAAACAAGCAAATCAACTTCAAAGGTAAGGTGCTTCCAAGGGGAGGTGGAGACAAGGATGTGAAATTGAAGGGACATCATTTACTACTAAATAATTTTCTTATGAAATTTTCTTCTAGATTAGGTGGGGATTGGTTTTTACTATTAAAGATTAGTAGTACTATTAAACGAAATTAGTTGATCAAAATCATTAAGAGGATTTAATTCATAATTTATTATATTTAGCTAAGATATTTGTGGCAAACTTAGACTACTACTGGCCCTATTTGTTTTTGTATTTATAAAAATGTTTTTGAAAAAATTTTAAATTTTTTTTTCTTTACTTTAAATTAATATTTTTTGGTGTTTTTAGATCATTTTAATGTGCTGATATCAATAAATAATTTTTTAAAAATAAAATATATATATATATATATATATATATATTACTTTGATATTTTTCTAGGTGAAAAGCACTTTGAAAAACAACCGCAACTACACTCTCAAATAGTCTCTATGGAATCGGTAAAAGCATCAATATAAATACATTAACATCAAAAAGTTAACTTGACTGCCCAAACTAGTAATGGCATTGATTTTCATCACAAGGTATGCTAAGCAATTTGATGCATAAATAAAATACAATATGGAATAAGAGAATGGGAAAAAAAAAAAAAAAAAGGAAATAAATCATTGTTAAGCCACTACCTTAACGACTGGTGGTATCAAAGTCTATCTTGAACTAGGAGCAAATAATTTGATTTAAAATGATAGAAAAAAATAAATCAATAAAAAGGTTGTTGAATAACAATGCACGAGATTGGATTAAAGAGTGTTGTTACTCATTGTTAGACCTCACGTGCTAAAAATGGTATGTACCCCTTTTGAACCAAGTGCAGGAGTGTGACTCATGTTTGCTGGAAAATTGACAAAAGCAGAGGAGAAAGATATATTTTTTTGAACCCTGTTTGAGTCGTTTTCTACTCTTTTTATCCTCCCTTTTTGCTGCCAAAAGCGTCAGCTTTCTTAGGCTGATAAGGACTCTTCATATAAATCCCTCAGAATTTGCATTTTTTAAAATAATTGATTCTCCTACAACTTAATTTTTTGTTCCTAGCTATTTTCTATCACTCATGACATGTTAAAAATTTGACCTACACGTTTATTGGGTCCTAGGGATCACTGTTCTTAAGGCAGACTCTCAGTCAGATTTGGATGCTCGGCGTTTTCAGATCAAGAAAACCTTTTTGACCAACCAGATTCCTGCCAGATTCTATTATCTAAAACGATTTTATCTCACTTCGAACCCTTCATCAAAGTTGTAGTCCAGGACGCATGGATGAATTTGGGCTTTTGAATTGCTTGATTTTGATATCAGAAGTTCAAGATATTCCTGTTTGAAATCTAGCATGAAAACATAGAATCCTGTCACGAGAAGGTTTCCAGCCAAGTTTGGTTGCAATTTTGTTATTCAAAACGAATTTATCTCATTTTTTTATCCTTCAAGAAAGTTTTAGCTCTATAAGTGTAGATGAATTTGAGACTTGCGAATCGTTTGATTTTGATATTAAAAGCTCATAATATTCCCGTTTGAATATCTAACGTGAAAGTAAAGAATTTTGCCGTAAGAAGGATCATGACCCGAGTTTTGCACTAAAGACTCTATTTCTGTCATAAATTTTGTTGATTTTTTCTTGGGTCATACTATCAGTCATATCAGGATGCTCGGCATTGTCAATTTCTGAATTAGATCAGGAGATCTTTTTTGATCAATTATATTACTGTTAGATTTTGTTCTCTAAAATGATTTTATCTCACTTTGAATCCTTCATCAAAGTTATAGTCCTAGTTGTGTAGATGAATTTGAACTTTTGAATCGGTTGATTTCAATATCAGAAGCTCAAGATATTCTCATTTGAATATCTAATATGAAAGTAGAGAATCATGTCGCAAGAAGGTTTAGCCCAAGTTCGCAAGCTTTATTTGAAGGATTTTTTTTTTGGACCAAGAACTGAATTGAAAAGTGCTAAAATGAGGGATTTAATTGAAGAAGGATATTGGAAGCTAGAGAGGGGGGTTGGATCATCATAAATGATGGGATTTCTACAGCACCGAATAAGGAAAATAAAACTCTACAACATACACCCTTACCCATCTGATTTCTTTCCTTTTTTCTTTGCAAATTTCCTGTTGGTTTCCATGTTTCTCTTGCTAGATTGGAGAGCTGCAGAACATGTTTTTATTGCCTCATTTCAAAGGGAGCAGCTAGTGCCTCATGGTCCTAGCTATGGAAGGAAAGAAAGGAGTTGTACCACCCTCTAGGTCACTAAAACTAATTGCTAAAATCAGAATAGGAATTAGAATATTTTAGTTTTCTTTTTATATTTCTTTTTACTTCAAATCAGCAGGGATTTGCATCCTAGAATTAATGCATTGAATCTTTTCTAAATAGAGATATATTAGACTATATATAAGCCCCCGCTAATGACCTAGCAGGGGGGAAAACAGAAAAAGAAAGACAATAAAAAACATAAGAGAGGATAGTGTAGATAACAGGGGAACAAAGGTTTTCTTTATTTGATCCTTTCATCACTATGAAAGAAAGGAAAAGGGAAAACAAAAAGGAAGGAGGCGGATAGTAGAAAGTAGAGAAAACAAATGGAAAAGATTAAGTTTTCTTAAGATTATCAAAAGCCAAAACAAGCAGGGACTGCCTTTTGATCTCTGCCCCATTCCCTACAACAAGATCTACAGAAAAGAAGAGAACCGAAGCTAAAACCAGTAGAGAGAAAGGGACAAAGACACAAAGCTGAACGTAGGAGACCAACGCAAGCAGAGAACAGAGGGAAAAGAGCTGGAACAGACTAGCCAACACGCCTTTAACATCGCTGCAACTCCTTCATTTTCTCCAAGTTTGTTATTCAGTTTCTGCATGCATTTCTTTCTTCTTCTTTTTTTTTTATCAAATGTAAGAATTGTATAGATCATTCTGCATGCATTTCTTGGTTGCATGTGTTACTGTTCAAGTGAAATATAATTAACTTGAACAGTAACTCGCCACCTATCATTAAGCTATACCTATATATATATTTTATTTCAAGGTCTGAAATTTTTTTATGTTGTAAAAAATTATCAATCTCATATTTAGAATACTCGGTTTTCAACACAATGTGACAAATATACATATATATCAAAAAAAATGTTTTCATACATACGACCAATATCCTAACATATTTTAAACGTTCCTTTTATATAAAAAAAAACACCAAAGCTTCGAAAATGTGTTTTCGCATGGATTTCTTAAACACAACAAAATTTATTTTCTTGCATTTCTGAATTTTACAACATGTTTGTAAAATTCCAAAGGGTATTGACCAATATTTCAAAAAATAAAAAAATCTTATTTTCGAGGAGAATTCATCTATTATTTACCGTAATATTTGGATAAAAAAATCCCAAATGGATGAATATCCAAAATATTATTGGGAATAACTTGTTATTATTCACTGTGAATATTTTGATAAAGAAACTCTAAGTGGTAAATATCCAAAATAATTTTTTAGGAATAATAAATCATCACACATCCTTGAAAGAAACCTTGATTATAGTTGAGAGCATTTTAATTTTTTACTGCACGGTTTATGAGCCATGAAAGTATAAAACACTAAGGTAAAAATAGGCTCTTAAAGCGCCCTGAATTTCCTTAGATTTCTAAATTTTTGTCCCTCCTTGCGATTTACGAGTCACAAACTCTTGAAATATTAAGGGGAAAATGAGCTTTTAAAGCACATGAAATCTCCTTGGATTTCTATCTTAATAAATTTATTTTGAATCAAACACAGATTTCAAGAAATTGGCATTGGTTCTTCTTGGTACTTTGTAGACATATCTAGGAGTGTGATCCACAATCCGAGTTTGTTCATCATAGCAAAACATATCCTAGAAAAACTTATTGCATTAGAAAACACCAACACCATAGCAATTATAAGGCAAACTAAACACAAAGCAGCTTACCTTAGATAAGGCATACTAGGGGTGTTAATACCTTTCATTTACACAACTAGACCCTTGTTTTAGAATCTCTGAAAGACTAGTTAGGGTTCCTAGTGACCATAATACTAGGTGGTGACTCCCTTAAAAAAAAAAAAAAAAAAAAAACTTGACATGGAATGGAGGGTCGCCTCAACGTCGCGCTCTGCCGTAAAGGTGCGACAAAGTGCAAAACTTTCATTAGGAATTTCAAGAGTCTCTTCAAAAGAAGGGTATTGTTACATTCTACAAATTCTACACATGTTATAATCAAAGATGTATATGATGGAATGAAAGGAAACAATAGCAGTAGCTGGAATGAAGGATAGTAACAGTTGCAGAACTGTGGAATGTTTGAAGACTAAAGAACATGTTAAACATGTGATTCATGTTGTTAAGCTTAATTAGTTAGTTGGTTGAAATTAATTGGGAGTTAGTCAAGATAGTTGAAGACTGTAGAGGTATAAAGTTGAAAACAAACATTTCTTATAAATCAAATAATAATAAAACAGTGCATTTCTTCTTCTTTATTATTTTCTCTTATTGTTTCCTTCTATTTTCTCTCAAATTCCTTCCTTGTTAAAAACTAGCTTAACAATCCGCAATTAGGGCTAACTCATAAGATGTTTGTGTTAAGAACTGCAAATATTTTGTTAATTATATTAGCAATATTCTTGATTGATTGAATTCTGGAAAAGTGGATATCACAGACATGAGAGCACCATATTTCTCTCCATCATGGAAGACTTAGAAAATCTTTTCATCAAAGGAAAAGTTTTTAATGGTGATCACATCAGCATCTATATCAATAATTGTTTGGATAATGTCATTGAAGTTAGAGTAATACACATGAGTATGGAACAAGAGTAAGCCGAATTAAATAACAATAAGGTATACTAATCAAAGTCAATATAAGCTCTAGATTTAGAAAATAAATCAAAGTTTAAAATAAATTTAAAAAAGTTAAAAAAAAAAACCCTAAAAATATAATATTTGAAAAAGTTTATAAATTTTTGGAAAACAGTATTGACAACTCTTCCTTCACTCCACCCTCTTTTTATAGTGGATTTTTAAACCAAAACTGATACAAGAATTAATTCTCACCATTACTGGCTTTGATTACCCTTTATAAAACCATAATTAAACCTCAATATTTTAGCTTTACATTTGAATTTGTTTAGCAAAAAACTTGAGAGGTTTAAAAAGACTCTTTTGAAAGAAAACTGATCAAATTCATGGGCTAAACTAAAAGAAATAATAGGTTGGCAAAAATAGATATTTAAAGGTCACAAAAAAAAAAACCTAAAGACCATAGCTCGAGTTGAGCCAAGCACTTGCATGTGAGTTAAACCCATACCAAATTGCTTAGTATTAGTTATGTCCCTGCAACTTCCCCTTAAATAGACTTCAAGACAACAATGTATATTTTCTATGTGTGATATAAATTTTTGGGTTTTAATAAACATGTCAGCCAAGGGTTTTTAGATCAATTTTTTATTCACCTATAATTTGTTTTAATCATGTTAATGTTCTTTATTAAAGAACTTTTGTAGAAAAATACTTTTTAACAAAGTTTTAACTCTAAAAGTGAGTGAAACTCACTTTAAATCTAAACTTAAACATGTGTATTACTATATTTTATTAAAAAAATCTCAATATTCCCTCACATGAATGAAATTATATTACTAGTATAAAAGACTCAAATATATATAGAGATATAATGTTTAGGGGAATCATTACAAAAGGATGGGTAGTTTTTAGCTTTGAACCTTTATTAATAAAAGACTATTAGATTTATTCGGTTAAATAATGAATTTAATGTATTGAACTATTCAGCCTTTTGTGTAAGCCAATATAATATCTTTCACATGGTTTTTTATCTAGATATTTTCTTTTATTTTTCACTGTTGTGTTTATTTTAGCATTGAACAATTCTTGGACTCATAAGTACTTTAAAGAATTCATTATTTTATCAAAAAAAATTTTTTAAAAATAACCTTATTGATTACTCATATAGGTAATCTTTCATTAAAAGTATTTCTTTATACTTCATATGGCATACCAAGATATGAAAATTATCAAAAATATAGCTCACCTATTATCACCCTATAACTAGTGCATGTTTCATTATATGAATAAACTAGAAATAATATTTTCCGAGTTCTACCAAAAACGTTATATTACTTAGTTTTTTATTTTAATATAAATCTTAGAATCTTTGATAAATTAGGTATGTTTACCATTATTTTATATATATATTATCTTTAAAGGTTTAAATCTCATTCCTCTCGATGAATTATACAAAAGTTCTCTCGATAAACCTTTGATTAGCAGATCTAATATATATTTTCTTTGAATTTACGTACTTGATGAAAATAATTCAATTTAAAAGCAATTGTTTAACAGTGTACACACACTACTTTTTGTCTTTCTAATTGCAGACTGACTATTGCAATTGAAACAAATTGATAACATTGGTTGTGGTCAATATGAAATATCCTCTAAGAAATTCTGAAGTCACTTAGCTTTCTCTCTAGATTTATCAAGCACAATAAACTCTAATTTCATCATTTATCTTGTGATGGAGTTTTCTTAGAGGATTTTGATGACACAATTGTGCAATCAAATGTGAAGATATATTAACTCGTGGATTTCAAATCCTTAATATTAAATATTTTTTTAGCATCACTATACCCTTCTAGTATTGTTAGGTAAATAATATAGTGTAGTCTATAGTCCAAAGTATATCTCAACTACTTGATTATCCCTTTTATTGCTTTTCAATGATCCATACTCTGATCATTCGTAAATCTACTTATTTATTAATTGAGAAAGCAACATTAGGTCTTGTACAATTCATGACGTACATTGGGCTTTTTATTTTTTTGAAATCTTATAATTAGTTTATCTCTTATATCTATATTAAATAGATGTAACCTTATGTCAATTTGTATTTTGAGAATGCTATTATCGCTTTTAGAAAATTGTCGACAATTTTCTCAATATAATGAGATTGGAACAATACTAATTCATTAGATGCACTAGAATTTTTTATTCCTGGTATGACATCTCCAACTCTGAAATCTTTCATGTCAAACTTATTAATTAATATTTTTTAGTAGACTAATCATGTTATCATTGTTACCTAACATTAGCATGTTTTCAACATAGAGACATATAATGATATAATTTGTATCTATTTTTTATATATATAAACATATTTATCAATTTTATTCATTTAAAACTTATCATTATTTAGGTTATTATTTTAAACCATATAATAACTTCACAAACTTATAGACTTTCTTTTCTTGTTCACTTATAATAAACCTCTCGACTTGCTCTATCTTTTTGTCAAGGTCACCATTTAAGAAAGATATTCTTACATCTATTTGATGTATTTCAAGTTTGTTGTTAGTTGTGATGGCTATTAACATTCGAATGAAAGTTAATCTAGATATCGGTAAATAAGTGTCCAAATAATCCATACCTTCATGTTGTTTGAATCCTTTAACAATAAGTCTTACTTTTTATTTATCAATAATTCCATCAACATTCATTTTTTTTTTTTTTGGAAGATCCATTTATGTCTTAATTGTTTATTTCCAAGTGAAAGATCCATTAGTTTCAATGTATGATTTATTCGTAATTGATTCAATTTCACTATCAATTTGTTTATTTTTATAAGAAGCTTTAGCATAAAATATTGTCTTAGAACATGTTCAAGGTTCATTTTCTAACATGTATATTAAAAAATCAGGACTAATCATTTTGGTTTTTATTTTTTTTTCTTTTTACTCGCTTTAGGCTTAACTTCATCATTTTTCAATTGATGATGACTACTTAAGGTAGCTTTAATCATTTTCTTCATTGAACTATTTTCTTGATGGAAGCATATCTTGAAAAAATACAACATTTATTGATTCTATTTTAGCATTAAGATGGATATCCTTTGTTGCTCCTAACATCACAATGATATTTTTAAAAAATAAATTCTAAAAATGCAAAAAACAGATAACTGACATCTTATTCTTAAGGGAAAATGTCTAGTTTAAGGAGTCGACATCTAGTATTATAGTCATTAGGAATCATAACTAGTCAACAGATATTCTATGGTCTGAGACTGGTTACACAAAAGGAAAGATATTATCACCCCTTACATGTTCTACCTAGGGTAGTCTGCAATGCTGGTTTTGTCTTGAATTGCTAAAGATTTGTTGTATTATGCTTTAAATGGTCTGTTTATAATATTCCTAACTATGATGTTAGTGAATATTTGCCTATGAATATTTTCAACTCTAGTGTTAGTAAATATTGTGTAACCCAAAAAGTATAGTATTCCTGACTTTGGTGCTAGTGAATAAATCTATACAATTTGAATTAAAAGAAAAGGAAACATATTTTTTTATTATTATTACTACCCTTTTTTAAAAGGAAAAAAAAGATGTATTACATATTATATTCGCATTTAACAGTAACAGTCCATAAATTGAATATTTTGTAAAAGCTATCAAAACAAAACAAAAACAAAAATGTAAGGGACCTATAAATAAATCAACAAAGAACACTAATTTTTTTTTGGAATATTTTTATATCAAAAAAAGACTCATTTGGCCAGAAATCAAAAGAAAAGAGAAAGAGCTGGCTCTTTTTTTAAATAACTTATTGTCCTTTTTTATCCTTAACCTTGGAATAATATCTTCACTTATGCAAGATGGTGGTATTTTTCAATTATGATAACCACTTGGAATGATTCACTTAGTAACATACCTTCATCACGAATATCATGCAAGATGAGATGAAATCAACCATATAAAAATTTATTGACCATGAATTTTTTTCATATGGGCATCTTCAACCTTGATTGAATTACACACATCATATAATGTATTGTCCATTCCATTTAAAATGTAGTTTTTGCATACAAAATCATTATGACTCCATACGTCCATAGCTACCACAATAATGGGATCAAATTATTATTTGGCAACTTTGATGCTTCCTCAGTCAAGAACTTTATTAAGTTCAAGGTAGTCAGATGAAATAATTTTTTTTCTACCACCTCTTAAAGTTCAATCTATTGATTTTTTCAGGTTTCTCATTAAGCACCACAAAAGATGTTGTGAAATCTTCATAAATAGTACTTGTCAAAACAATATTGGCTAGGACAACCAATTCTTGAGTTGAAGTCATCATAAAATCTATATAAAAAAAAAAGTAATAGCCATATATTTATAAATAAGTTTTGGATCCTCACATGAAAATAAAAACATCTAACATAAAGCTTGTAAAGCAAGTAAACAAACAAAAATATTCCAACTATACAAGATAAAATAAATGCTTTAATATTATTTTAGTTCTTTTAGACATGCATCATATCATTATAATTTAGAATAAAAACTAAATGATATGCATGAACATATTGCATAAACAAGCATGCACTAAACAAAAACAATTTTTTAGATGCTTGGGGGGGGGGGAATTGTGACATGCATCATGCATAGAAATTGCTTTAAATGGAATAAATATATAATACAAGATGTGAAATTACATGTATAAACTAAACAAAAAAATACAAAGAATAAAGCCTTATGATTGTAGTCTAAAATAATTAGACAAGCAAGCTTTGATGTTTAGTTTATCATAATAAGAGCATTCTAAATAAATTATATGTTTAAGGAAACTCTAGTTTTCATACATGTTGAAACTATAAGCATGCAATTTTATATATTATGGAAAACTTGTAAATATTATAAAAACATATAAAGATTGTAGCAAACATATTGAGAATATAAGAGATTGAACAACAATCATAGTATGTAACAACCCAGCTTTTCAAGCCCAAAACAATAGTAAAAAAAAAAATTGTACTTAACACACATTATGTCGATAATCGGCGAACCTGTTCCCTCACATCATCAAGATACAATCCATACATCAAAAACAATCAACATTTCATTTAAAAGTGAATCTTACATAAACACATAATATTATGTTTGCATGATTAAAAATATACATACATAGACATGAGTTTGCATTACTATCCTACTAATAGTCACCATGAATTTAAACAAACGGATCTAATAAAAGTTATATTTTCAGTACATTGATTCATATAAAATACATTGTGATTTAGAATGCAACTACATGATTTCTTGCAAAAGTAGGTTCCCGTGTATTGGGTTTTCTAAACATCTTGTTGGTGTGATGTCCCTGCTACAGTACAAAACATTTAAGAGAATGCAATTATTAATAATAATGATGATAATTAAATTGTTTGGCATTTTAATGAAGCATTAACATTATCTCATGTTTGATGCATGACATTTATAGTTTCTTCATGTACTTTGTATAAACAACTTGTAGCACATATAGATGCACCAATTCTTGCAATTAACCATAATCTTAAACCCGACTATCATCTTAAGACATCATTTTCTGAGGTTAACCATTCACTCACCTCCATCATCCACTTCAAATGCCATCAACCAAAGTTAATCAACTGTTATCCCAATCATCCAATCGGATGCTTTTAGCTTAAGCTAATCAATCACTTGTCCCGATCATCCATTCAGATGCCATTAATCGAGGCTAATCAATCATTTGATTCAGTCATCCCTTCAGATGCTATTAGCCGAGGCTAATCAATCATTTGTCCCGGCCATCCATTCAGAAGCCATCAGCCAAAGCTAATCATTCATTTGTCAACATTTAAGTGTTTGACAATCTGATATATGTTCTAACACAATACAGTAATATTCATGATAAAGTATCTCATTATTCACAGTATGAAAAAGAAAGGTGAAAGTCACCTGCCTACTCCACCTATGGGTTGTTCTTGTCTTGACGATGGTCCAATCTCGACCGCACCACCTAAGACATCAATGGTCACAAATCAGTACATTTGTATCTTTGAATCAGATTCATCACCACACTTATTTCAAGAGCTCATATGTTCACATTCAAGTGTTCCATATTTACACCATCATACCATGAAATTGTTACTATCATTTAAGCCATTTCTGTCTAGAAGGCCTATTGTAGAAATCGGCAGTGAAAACTGGTTTACTGCAGGTTCCCAATTAGTTTTCGCTGCAGGCAACCAATTCAACAGCGAAAACTATTTCGCTGCAGGCAGCCAATTCGGCAGCAAAAACTGGTTCGCTGCAGCCAACATGTTTTGCGGTAGCGAATGCTAATTCGCTACAGACAACTCAGTTTCCACAACGAATGTTAATTCACTACAGCCGACACAGTTTTGATAGTGAATCACAATTTAGCTGCAGAATACACAATTCGACAGAGAATGCTAATTCACTACAGAAGACTTAGTTTCGACAGCGAATCACAAATTCGCTGCACAATACACATTTTGGCATGAACACACACCACACATGCTGTAACAACCCCAACATATAAATTGTCACTAAGTTCCAGCAGAACACACACATTGAAACCATCAATTTCAGCACATAATCTTTCAATAAATTCCAGCAGAATACACACATTGAAAACCATCAATTTCAGGAAATGATCTTTCAATAAATTCCAATAGAACACACTCATTGAAAACCATCAATTATAGCATATAATCTTTCAATAAATCCCAGCAGAACACACACATTGAAAACCATCAATTACAATATATAATCTTTCAACAAATCCCAGCAGAATACACACATACATGCTGGCCAACCCCACAGTTAAGGCTAGCCCTCTACCATAATTTGTTATTTTCATTTTATTCATTTTTCTTTGTTAGATGTTCTTGGAATTGGCCTCATTTCGTTTCTATTTCTTTGTCCTTTTAGTTAATTTCAGTTTCCTTCACAACTAACTTAGGTCTTAGGTCAATTTTCTTAGGGTCTTCTTCTTCGTTTTCGGTTCTGGGTCTTAAGAGGAAGAGGAAGGGAGTTTCATGACCCATACCTTTTGAATCTAACTAAGTTTGAGGAAGGTTTGACAGTATTCTTTCTCCTCTCCTGTTAGTTCTCCTCCTTCTTCTTCCTCTCACGATTTCTAACCCTTTTTCCTTTTCCTCTAGGCAGTTGTCCAATTTTCTCTCAAGGTCTCATCTCTCCCTCATACATTCACAAGGCACTCTCTACTGGTTTAGTATAGGTTTATGTTGGGAAAGAGGAAGCGAAGAGCAATATGCAGCTGCAGTAGACAACTTTGGAAAGAGGAAGAGTCACCTTCTCTCTCTTCCTTGTATTTATACTCCCCATTAAATGAGGTGGGGTGTTTGGAGTTGGTTTAGATGTGTTCTTATCCTTGTTTTGGTCTATCCAAAACTGATTTCACCCCTCCCTCCCATCTCCTCAAGACAATTCAGAAATCAGCAGAGAAAATTACGTTGCTGTCGATTCAGAAATCGGTAGTGAAGTCATAAATTCTATATATATATTCTTTTGGGTGTTTATATAGTATGCATAATAATGTATTAAATTAAACAAAACTAAAAAAGAGTATTTACTTTCTGAAGCACTTTAAAAATGACAAGGCATTGTTATTGTCAATCATATATCATTTATCCTTAAGATTTTATTGTTTCTCACTTGGTGCAAATGATATTTACAATAAGCTTTTCAAGATTCCAACAATACCACATTGTTTAGATCCACTTCTAAAGACCTCTAAACAATGTCTACGAAGCAAAGGTAATGTAATTGAGATATATCTTAACAAGGATGGACTTAACCTCTATATTTATGAGAAAACATTACAAATATGACGCAAAGAAGAGTCTAAAAATTCTTTAATATGGTGTAGAAAACTCTTCTTTCTTACTGTCTCCTTTTTATAGTGGATTTTGGAACCAAAAGTAATAAAAAAATTTATTTTGATAATTACCTGAATTAATCGTCAACATTACCCGCTGTGATTACTTGTCATAAAACCAAAATTAAACCTGAACATTTTGGCTTTAAATATAATAATTTTTTTAGCTGAAAAAAACTATTTAGATTTTAAAAAAAAATCTTTTGAAAAAAAAAATACTCAGATTCATTTGTTGAACTGAACAAAACAAGGACAAAAATAGTTTTTTATAGGTTAAAGAATTATTTTATAATACTAAATTCAAATCCAAGATTAAAATAGATTCGAGGCTCATGGCTGAGCTTGAGCCTGAGTTTGCCAAGTGCACACTTATGAATTAAACTCATACAATATGTTTAAGTTATTTATAACACTTCAACTTTTTATTAAATAAACTATAAGAAAATCCCATCTATTTCGTACATGAGATAGAAGGTTTTATGTTTCACAACAAACATGTCAGCTAAAGGTTCAATTTGTCATTCATTTATAATTTATTTTAATTATATTAATGTTTCATGTTAAGTAACTTGTGTAAAAAAATAATTTTCAACCAAGTTTTAGCCCTAAAAATAGATTCAATATAGATTCAATCCTTGGCTGGTTTGTTAAACAATGACCTAAGATTGCTCAAGCACCACTAACCAAAGCATGCACATAATTAGCTGGTTCCAAATATTGAAGAAATAATCATTCTCTAGGTCAATCACTTGAAAAGGCTTCGTCCAAAACCATAACATCTCCATCCTCCACATCAATATTGTCAATGAGATTGTCCCTGGAAGGCTAGTACTGCTACTGCTTCAGATTCAAATTCATTCCCTTTTATCACCACCTTCTTGTAATCTATGGTGTCCACTTGCAGAGAAGCAAAAGTAACACTGAATTTCACTTTCTTGGTGCCACGATCCGATTCAAGGTTTTCAGAGTTATCAGTCTCTCTACTGGGGAGGAAGTCTAAAAAGCTTTTGGAATCCATGATTAATGGGATCTTTTTCTTTTTTTTACTTTTTCAGAGTTATAACATTGAATTTTGAATATTGGATGATTAGAGAGGAAGCTCATCCATTTTACTTGAATTGTTCATCTTTAAGGTTGTAGGCTGTGTTTGATTCTCGATGCTTGAGCTTGTGGCTAAATTAGTGGGGGAATCAGAAGGCAAAGAAGATGAAGTCAGGTCATGTTTGGGCAAGGAAGAGATGGCTGCGGCAGGCGATGGTGTGATGCTTGCCATAGCTGAACAACTATCTTGCCCTGGAGATGCAATGGAGGGATTATGATTGCTAACTACAGAATTTGCTGCCAGCAATTCCAATATTTTTATCCTTTTGGAAAGAAAATGCAAAAATAGTGCTCATCAGTTGAAACAAGCAAACCTTTTTCTCTGGAATTGGAAAGCAGACAAGAAGGCATTTGGTAAATATATTGGCCCATTACAATATAGGAACAGGTAGGAAATGACATCAAATGAAGGTTCTGAAACTAGGAGTGGTTTTCTATTCTTCAACAAAACTACATTGAAGATTTTTGTGAGTTCATGTCAAATTATCTAAAATAGCATGAAGACGCAAGTTTGAGTTACTCTCTATCCTGACTTACCGACTTGTACTCTAAGATAGTAAAAAACGTTGGAATATCTGTACACTGTTCTATGGTGTCATATGCATGCACACATCTGCCATGGATATGCATAAATACATAACATAAACCCGCATCCTCATTGAGCACCAGTCAACGTCTTCGAGCTGTGTATGCAGTCTTCGCTGCACTCATCTCTGCTTGCTTCTTAGTTCTTGCTTCTTTTCCAGTAAAACTCCGTCCATCTATCTTCACTGTTGAAATGAAAGTAGGCGCATGAGATTCACCAGATTTCTCTGTACAATAAGTTGGTAAACCAAAACCTTCTCTCTGAGCCATATCTTGTAAAAGATTCTTATAACCAGACTCATCCTAAAAAGAAAACAATAAATTACATAAAGTGTAATCATGTGTCGAAAAGATACAAACACAAAAATTGCAAGCGTAACCAACAGATTTTTGCATCACCACAATGAGTTGATTTAGAAAAATCACCTCTTCAACTCCATTCGGCAACAATGACATCAATGCAGCTTTTGCAGCTGCATTTTCAGCTTTGTTCAATGTCGGAAAATATTCCCGACTCTCGTAGGTTTTTCCGTTTACTGTGACGTTGCACTTAAAGCGAATAGCATGAGGAGGACCCTCACGCTCACAAGAATACAAAGGTAGACTGAAATTTCTCTTTTGCGCATACGTTTGCAGCCGGTTCTTAAACAAGTGCAGCATACCTGTAAGCCAGGAGAAAATTCAGATGCATGTGTCAAATACTGACTTGCCATCAAGGCACAAAATAAACAGGGGCGGTATTTAAGACACAAAATAAGGTGATTCAATATCAGGTTTTCATGGTCAGTAGATGCTACAAACCTATAAGCTACCAAATGAATTAAATTACCCAATTACAAAACAATGATTTTGATTACAGGCAGCAGATTCTCAACAGCCAAGCGAGGCACAACCGAGCACAGAGAAAATACAATAACAATAATAAACAAAGAAAGACTGATAGAACAATTGAAGTAGAAATTCTTATGTTTTCCTCCATTCTATATTCCCAAAAAAAGTATTGAATGAGACACCAGGGAAATAGACACAAGGGAAGTTATCAGAGCAAGCTTAGTAGCATCTTAAAAGGACTTCCTCTAGCTCCATTTGTTGAGATTTGGGCATGGGGAAGAGTCCATTCACCACAAGTATGGCTGGAAAGCAAGATTCGCGATCTAACCCATCTTCAACAATCAAGAATTTTCATAAACTCTGTTATATATGGCAGCACAGCCATGTGGTTATGGTTACTATTTAGTTCCTTTCATTTTTCTCAAAAGCTGAATACGAACAATTTTTATTTTAAAGGAGGTTGGTTAATCTTTTGACGCCATAAAGACAACTGATTTAGCAAAAAAAATTCTAGATGCTGTGTATATAACCTGTTTGCATGCCTGTCAATTTAGAGAGGAAAACCTATTGTTCCCATAACAAATGGTTGCCGTTTTGAATGCAGCCATGAGTATCAAGCACTAAGAAACGGTAATGATTTTGTAAGGAAAAAAAAATCAACACTAAATTTGCTCTCACCTCCAAAACTCTCATCATTTTTGGCAACTGTCCCGGCTTCATTTGACAGGGGAGTTTGATTTGCATCTTGTACCGATTGCCCTCCGGGAGACGGACGAGTATTCTCCCCAGCGCTTCCACCCGGACAGTCTGCAGAAACTTCAGCATAACACCAGTTTCTTAATTTCTTGATGCAGTGTAAATAAGCATAGGCACCACTAGAATGATTTATCATAAAAAGCTTCATGATTACAGGCATCAATCAATACATTCTATCAACAATAAATAAATAAATTATAAGAAGCAAGCGTTATTATGCAAGCATTCATTCTTAATCAAACATTAATTTACAAGATAATTTCATTTCATTAAAAACAATAGCCTAAAAAAGTCTTTAAAATATCTGATACAGTGCAATTAAAGCACAAGGAAGTACAAAAAAGGGAAGAAATGAAGCGGTACAAAGAAACAAAAGGGATTCAATTACCATTAAGGGGGGAGGAGGAGGAAGCGCGAGAGTGGTCGGAGAAGTAGTCATAGGCGAGCTTAGCAGCGTCGTTCTGAGCTTTCTTGGTGGAATAAGAGGGGTAAGGAGTGGAAAAGAGGGTGGCGTCGACGTTGACGGTGGCATAAAAGTGAGGGCTGTGCTCTCGTCCGTCTTTAGTGATATCATAGGTAGGGATCCCCCATCCTCTCTGCTGGCTCAGTTGTTGAAGCTTTGATTTGTACATTACTCTGTTATTATTCATGCCTCCTTCCACTCTCTCTTTCTTTCGTTATTATTGCCGTTGCCTGTGAGTGATCATATATATATATATATATATATATATATATATATAAAGACACGCACGTGTGCTGTGTCTTTTTGTCAATCAATTCCCTTCCCTGGGAAGGAAGGTCTCTTTTATTTTTCTTTTATTTTCTGATGATTTTCTAGAGAAAATGTCGAGTTTGATTATTCCAAACTGGGTAGTCACGGGTCATCTTCTTTATATCTATACTGTATATTTTTGGTATAGATAATTTCCATACTTTATCTGTTAAGCTGTGGGTATCTATATAGATATTTATTTTGTAATTATTATTTATTATTAACAAAAAAATAAAATAGTAATATATATATTTGAAGCATGCATATATATTAAATGATAAAATTATAAATATTATATATATATATATATATATTATATTATTTTCTTGGGTGGGGTTTGATAATATAAATAACATGCTCATAATTATTTTATAATTAAAGAAACTTGATGGGGAAGTTGTTGACCACCTTAAATTTGTTTTCACCTCCTTAACATTGGCTTCACATATATTTGGATGTAATCAATAGATTTATTATTATTTATTATTAGTATAAATAATTTTTAATTTATTTTATTAAATACAAATATAAAATTTATAATTTATAATTAATTTTTTTCTTGATGAAAAAAAAACACTCGGCACTCCTTTTTTATGTTGATAAAAAACAAAAAAAAAAAAAAACAAAAAGTCCTCCCTCTCGCAGCAGCCTAGCGTTAAAAATAAACTAATGATGTTTTAGATAGCTACAACACATGTGTTAGCTAGGAAATGAATTTAGGCAGTTAATATGTCTTTTAGTGACTTTAATAATCTAGTAACAAATATTTTATATAATTTAATTTGTTAATAAATATATTATATTATTTGGTAAATATAATTTGATACAAGGTAATATAATGTAAAAATGTAAAGTTGTGAGGGTAAAAATAGTAATCTTATTTACATTTTCAATGAAATATAATAAACATGTATTATAGAAAAATTTTATTTCAATTAAACAAAACACATAAATATTATGCATGAAGGAATTGTTTCAAAAGCACATTTAATAATCTTTGAGTATGTTTAAGAGTGTGATAATGGTTATTTTTTAAAATGGTTTTTTGTTTAGAAATACATCAAAAATAATATATTTTTTATTTTTTTAAAACTTTATTTTTAATAATAATATATTAAAATGATTTGAAAATACATATAAAAAATTATTTTTTAAAAAAACACTTTTAATATATATATATATATATATATATATATATATATGAAAAGGGAGATATTTTTGTTTTCTAATACTTTTAAATAGCCCACTACTAGCTTAGTTTCGTAATTAATTATCTTTATTTTCTAGTTTTAATTCAATAATATGATTTGATCTACGTGGTTAATTAGTGATGTAAGAAACTTTTAGCATAACTTATTAACTGTTTGCCTTAATTTAAAAAAATTTAAATTTTAGTGCCCGTTTGGCATTACAATTCCGGCAATAGTTGGAAGCGAATATTGATTTAAAGTGTTTGGTTAATATTAACCACGCTTTTTTTAACATGGATCCCACTCAAAAATTAAGGACGAATCTCAATTTGTGATTGATTTGTGCATGTGCTCTCCACTCTCTCATCGACTGCGCATAATCTCTGGCTCCACACAGTGGAGAGTGAATTAATTCACTCTCCACTGTTTGGATATAGCGAAGAACATCTCCATTATTCTGTATGGAATAGAACTGACCCAAACTTAATTATATTGGATTGTGTTCGATCCAGTAAAAAAAATCTAATTTTTTTTTAATTGTATTTTACTTGAAAAATTAGTATTTAATATTATTTAATAACACTACATAAATTAAAAGAAGATTGCATGATTACATAGTATTTGCAGAATTTGATAGCAATCTCAATTTCATTCCTGATAATATTTTACCTGATTTTGTTACACGCTCAAAAAACCATGAAAACTGTAGTCTTTATCGAATGAATTTCGTACTTGATGAAATTATAAATAGGTTAATGAAAAAATAAAAAAATATTTGATATAAAAATATTATTTATTTAATGATATAATAGTAGCAATTAAATCTGTAATATTTAAATTAAAAACCATTAATATTAATATATTTCTTTATAGTTATTTTATAACCTGAATTTAAAAATCATTTTTTACCAAACATATTACATTATTTTTTATTTCATCTCAATTTCAACTATAGTTTTAACCAAACATATATAAATATCAAACTAACCTCAATTAAAAATATTTTTTATAAAATAACTTTCAAAAAAATTACCACAATACCATACCCATTCTTATGGTCAACCAAACTTCTCCAACAAGCTTTCCTATTGTTACTATCAAACTTTGAAAGACTATTCCTCCTACCAACGTCGAAAAACTTTATGGCTAGCAAATCCAATGCATTAACTTAATGGAATAACTTAGTTCCTCACATAAGTATAGTTATTAAAAATTCAGTTCGATTCAATCTTACAAATTGATTTAAAATTCAAAACATGAATAAAAATCAAGTTTTTAATTGAATTAAATAAAATATTAACCTGGTCAATTTTATTGACCTGATTATATTTTTAGAGCGTGTTTGGTAGTGTGGTAGCGGTTGTTTTTCAAATAGCTTTTCGTGCCAAAATACATGTCAATGATGTTTTTTTATTTTTTAAAAATTATTTTTGACATCAGCACATCAAAACGATCCAAAAAGTACAAACCGAACTCAATTTTAGTAAAAAAAAAAATCAAAATTTGACGAAACACGGGTTGAAACGCACTACCAAACGGTCCCTTAGTAATCTACTTAATCAAATAACTAAATATAGTCAAAACTCAACAAGAAAAAAAAAAAAAACATGAGGGAGGGAGGGATCCAACTTTCAACATAATTGTATCTATATTCTATATCATTATCCATCAAAACAAGTAAAACAACTTCAAAGGTAATGTGGAGTCGAGGTAAGGTGCTTGAATGGCAAGGTGGAGTTTTATGAGAGTGGATATCACAGACATTAAAGCATTATATTTCACTATATCACAAAAGACTAAGAGAAGTTTTTTTATTTGAGAAAAAGTTTTCAATGATGATCACACCATTATGTCAATAATTGATTGGATAATGTCATTGAAATTAGAGTAGCCCATGTGAGTATAGATATGCAGGAATTAAGAGCGTGTTTGGTAGTGTGGTAGCGGTTGCTTTTCAAATAGCTTTTCGTGCCGAAAAGCATGCCAATGATGTTTTTTTATTTTTTAAAAATCATTTTTGACATCAGCACATCAAAACGATCCAAAAAGTACAAACCGAACTCAATTTTAGCAAAAAAAAAAAAAAAAAAATTTCAAAATTTAACAAAACGCAGTTACAAACGCAATGCCAAACACTCTCTAAAAGGAGTGAGTCACTGCATAAATAAAAAAGGAATTAAGTAAGAAATAAAGTATACCAACCAAAGTTAAAATAAGCTCTAGAATTAGAAAAGAAATCAAAGTTTAAAATAAATTTTATAAGGTAAAAAAAAAAAAAAACTAAAAATTTGACACAAGAAAAAGTTTAGAAATTTTGGGAAAACAATGTTCAGAACTCTTCTTTCATCCCATCTTTTTTATATAGTAGATTTAAAAACTAAAACTGATAAAAAAAAATTAATTATCATCTTAATTAGCTTTGATTACCTTTTATAAATTCATAATTAAACCTCAATAATTTTGCTTTAGATGTTATGTATTTTTAGCTAAGAAAACTTGAGAAATATAAAAAAACTCTTCTAAATAAAAATTGATTAAATTCATAGGCTAAACTAAACGAAACAATAAGTTAGCAAAAACACTAATCCAAACCTAAATACAAGACCTAGGACTCATGACCCAAAAGGTAGGGCTCAAGACCCTAGCTCGAGTCGAGCCAAATACCTGCATGTAGGCTAAATCCACACCACATTGCTTAGGTTTATTTATATCCCTATAACTTTCCCTTAAATAAACCTCAAGACAACAATATATATTTTCTGTGTGATATAAATTTTTGGATTTTAATAAAAATGTTAACCAAGGATTTCTAGATTATAATTTGTTTTAATCATTTTAATATTTTTTGTTAAATATTTTTTATAAGAAAATAATTTTTAACAATCTTTTAACTCTAAAAATAAGTGAAATTGCCTTTAAATATCTCCATTAACTATATTTTATTTTAAAAAATCTCAATCCCCCCCTGAATGAAATAAATCACACATTTCTTTTCTTTCTTTTATGAAGAATGACGTTTTATTACATTAAATGTTATAAATTGTACCTCTTTAATTATATTTTAATATCGTTTTATAACATTTACATCAAGAATTAATGTATTTGTCATCGGAGTTAGAAATTTTAAAAAAAAAAAACCTACAATTTTTGTTCACTTTCCAATATATATAGGAGCTAGTTACTACCAATCATTGTCACTGTACAAGCACATGTAGCTTAACATCAAGCTGTCAGAACTGATTATTGGCTCCATTTCTGTAGCATACATATCTTTCTCTTACATCATGTATACATATGAGGAAGAAGAATGACGAAGACAACTTTTGGTCATTATTTTCGTTAGTGTAGGGGAAGAAAAAAAAAGTTTTCCAAATTGGTTGACTGATTTTTTTTCCCCTTCTTTTCCTATAAATAAGGGACATTCTTTGCAATCCCATTCATAAAAACAAAACAAAAAAATATATTGCCAACAATTAATGCACATACTTTGCAAGTGATCCACTGCAATTAATGAGTAGTGATATTAACTAAAGTATTGTTCATTCACATTCATTGTACTATAAATTACAATAATAATCCATATTATATTATTTATTTATTTTACTTTTTTTAAATTTTTGTTATTATTTTTTTAAATTTTATTTTTGTTTATTTTTTTAATATTCTTTTTTTTCACTTTTTTAAAATTTTTGTTATTATTTTAAAAAAAAATTGTTTATTTTTTTATTATTGATGTAATTAAAAATTAAGTTTTGTAATTTATTTCTTTTCATTTTGCTTTTTTACAGGGTTAAAATGGTCTATCTATTTGCTAGGGTAACCCAAGTTTTTTCCGGTTTACAAGTTTGATGGGATTTGTTTTCTTTTTAATTGAATTTGATTGTGTTATCGTTTATCCCATATAATTAAAAACAATAATTTTAGAAAACAAACCATTATACATAAAACTAAAACATATGGGGAAAGTACTGTAACTTTCCTCACATGATACTTTGGATTGCTACAGTACTTTCCCCTTTTTTTAAAAAAAAATTTATCTTTGTCAATTTTACTTTTTTAATATTGAGCTAGTTAAAAATTTATTTTTGTAATTTTTTTTTCTTTAAAATAATGTGGATTTCTACGGTGCTTTCCCGCATGATTTTTCTATTTTATTTTTTTTATTTTTTAAAATTATATTTATCAATTTTATTTTTTTAAATATTGAGCTGATTGAGAATTTAGTTTTGTAATTTTTTTTTTAAAACATTGTGGATTGCTTCGATATTTTTCCACATGGTTTTTTTTCCAGTTTCTTTTGTATTTTCTTTTTTTTTTAAATATGTTTTTTCCATAATTATCTTTGTCGATTTTTTTTTTAATATTAAGTTGGTTAGAATTTAACTTTGTAATAAAGCTTAATCATGTGGGGAAAACACTAAAGCCTTCATCACAAAATATTGTGAATTGCTACAATGTCTCTTCACATGGTCTTTTTACCTTATGATTTTTTCAAAATTATCTTTGTTAATTTTATTTTTTTAATATTGAGTTGGTTGAGAATTACAATTAAAAGTAATTACAAATAAGGCTAAAGGTATGTTTGGTATTGCGGTTGTTGTTGTGGTTGTGGTTTTAAAAAAATTATTTTATAAAAAAGTACTTTTAGTTGAGGTTGGTTTGAAAAAAATATATATTTGGTTAAAACTATGGTTGAAATTGAGGTCGAGCAAAAAGTAGTTTAATGTGTTTGGTTAATAATGCTTTTGAAATTGAGGTTATAAAATAATTTTAAAAAATTATTATTAATATTGATAGTTTTTAATTTAAATATTATAAATTTAACTATCGTTACTACATTATGAAATAAATAATACTTTATATAAAATATTTTGTATTGTTCCAATAAACTATCTATAATTCCATCACGTATGAAATACATTCGACAAGAACTATAGTTTTTTTTTGTTTCTTAAGCACGCAACAACATCAGATAAAATATAATCAGGAACAAAATTGGGATTGCGATTAAATTCTGCAAATGTTACGTCATCAAACGATCTCTATCTAATTTATATAGTGTCATTAAATAATGTTAAACACTAGTTTTTTGAATAAAACATAATTAAAAAATAAAATATAATTTTTATTTTTTATTTTACTGGGTCGGACTTGGTTCAATGCATTTTGAGCTTTAGACTGGTCGGGCCTAAACCGGTCTGACTGGAACAATGTAGCTGGCTACATTGTTCCTTTTAATCATAATAAAAAATGTTTTTTTGTCTTTCGTTTCTTTTCTGAACAAATAGAAAAACCTAATGGATTAATTAGCATGAACAGTGGATAGCCATGCTCCACTGTTACTGTTCATGCTAATTAATTAGCATGAAGTGCGCAGGAAGCATCATTCATCTGCTTTTTTTTCCTGGGACTCGTGAATAGTAAATTGATTTTTTTCTTTACCAAATGAGTTGCATCTGCGTTTTGTTTAAAACGTTTAAAACGCAGATGCAACCTCGTTACCAAACGCCCTCTAAATCATATGGGGAAGCACTGTAACTTTCATCACAAAACACTGTGAATTGCTACTGTGTTTCCAATATTTTTTTTCCTTTTTTATATATATTTTTAAATTATCTTTGTTGATTTTATTTTTTAATATTAAGTTGATTAAGAATTTAACTTTGTAATTTTTTTTCTTTAAAACACTATGAATTGTTACAGTATTTTCCCACATTATTTTTTTATAATAATTTCCAAAATTATATTTATCGATTTTATTTTTTTGAATATTGAGTTGGTTAAGAATTATAATTACAATAAAGCTAAATCATATGGGGAAAGCATTGTAATTTTCCTCACAAAACATTGTGGATTGCTATAGTATTTCTCTAAATGGTTTTTTTAATGATTTTTTTTCTAAAATTGTCTTTGTCGATTTTATTGGGGAAATCGTAGTTTTTATCACAAAACATTGTCAATTGCTACAACATTTTTCCTCGTGGGTTTTTTTTCCTTCCAAAATTATCTTTTTCAATTTTTATTTAATATTAAATTAATAGAGAATTTAACTCTGTAACTTTTTTGTCTTTTATTAACAGAAAAGCTAAATCATGTTGGGAAAATACTGTATCTTTCTTCATATAACACTATGAATTGCTACAAATTATTTTGTTTATTTTCTAAATTTTTGATCGTCAGTACAACTTTTTTTTCCATCATAAAATATTTGGTCCATCATATCTTTAATTTATATTACTTATTTAATACTAGTTCATAATTATAATATTATTAAGTATATTTATTTTATAAGCCCATATCAGCACATGGACATGCCACCTAGTGTGTGTAAACACACACACGTGTCCAGTGTTTTTTTTGTCAATCAATTCCCTTCCATGGGAAGGAAGGTCTCTTTTCTTTTTCTTTTCTTATCTCGTGATTTTCAAGAGAAAATGTCAAGTTTGATTTTTCCGAAGTGGTAAGGCACGAGTCATCTTCTTTATATTTATACTGTATTTTTTTGGTATAGATAATTTCCATACTTTATCTGTTAAGCTATTCGTATCTATATAGATATTTATTTTATAATTATTATTTATTATTCAATAAAAAAATAAAATAGTAATATATATATTTGAAGCATATATATTAGTATATATAATTCTCAATTTATTTTATTAATTATAAATATAAACTTTTTAATTTATAATTAAATTTTTTCTTGATGAAAAAAAAAAAACACTCGGCACTCATTTTTTAGGTTGATAAAAAAAACAAAATCCTCCCTCTCACAGCAGCGTAGCGTTAAAAATAAACAAGTAATAATAATAATAATAATAATGTTTTAGATAGCTACAAAACATGTGTTAGCTAGGAAATGAATTTAGGCAGTTAATGTCTTTTAGTGACTTTAATAATCTAGTAACAAATATTTTATATAATTTAATTTGTTAATAAATATATGATATTATTTGGTAAATATAATTTGATACAAGGTAATTTATTGTAAAAATGTAAAGTTGTGAGGGTAAAATAATAATCTTATTTACATTTTCAATGAAATATAATAAGCATATATTATAGAAAAATTTTGTTTCAATTAAACAAAACGAATATTATATATGAAGGAATTGTTTCAAAAGCACATTTAATAATTTTTAGGGATGTTAGAGAGTATAATAGTAATTACTTTTGAAAATATATTTTTTAAAAAAATGTATCAAAATAATATTTTTTATTTTTTAAAATTTATTTTTGATATTAACATATCAGAACGATCTAAAAATAAATATATAAAAAATTAATTTTAAGTAAATAAAAAATAAAATAAAAATTCTTTTTTTTCAAAAAATAAAAATATAAAAATAAACAAACCCTTCTTTTATATACACACACACACACACACACACACACATACGAATAAGAAAAAGGAGACAATAGCACTTGAGGTTTTGGCCTAGCGGTGGAAGGGGCTTGTTCCCTTCCTCTGCACCAGGGTTCAAGCCTCACTGTGCACGCCTGTCACCCCCGCGGTGCCTTACATGCTCACTGAGTTTGCAAGATGTTCAGTGGGCCGTGGGATTAGTCGTGGTGCGCGCAAGCTGGCCCGGACACCCACGTAAATAAAAAAAAAAAAAAAAAAAAAAAAGGAGACAATACACACACACGAATAAGAATAAGAAAAAGGAGACATTTTTGTTTTCTAATACTTTGAAATTGGATAGCCTACTGCTAGCTCATGTTCATAATTAATTATCTTTATTTTCTAGTTTTAATTCAACAATATGATTTGATTTATGTGGTTAATTAGTGATGTAAGAAACTTTTAGTACAACTTATTAACTGTGTGCCCTAATTTAGAAATTCCTTAATTTAATGAAATCCTAAATCAAAGTGTGAGGTGAATATATGCTCCACCAAACTTCTCCAACAAGCTTACCTATCGTTACTCTCTGTTTTTGTTCCTAGGGGCTCCACCAAACTTTGAAAGAATACTATTCCTCCTACCAAGAGATGCTTTATGGCTAACAAATTCCAACGCATTAACTTAATGGAATAACTTAAAGCGTTTTTGTTTTTTTAAAATGTGACTGTTATTATTTTTTAAAATATATTTTTTTATATAAATATATTAAAATAATATATTTTTTATTTTAAAAAAATTATTTTTAACATTAGTGTATAAAATGATCTAAAAATACAAAAATATATATTAATTTAAAGTAAAAAAAATATAAAAATTTTCAATATTTTTCAAAAATATTTTTGAAATGCAAAACAAAAACATTCAGTTCGGTCTAGTAAGTTAATCTGAGATTCATGATTAAAAATCAAGTTTTTAATTAAATTAATTAAGATATTAACTTGATAAAATCTATGGTTGTAATTTTTAATGATCTAGTTAATTAAATAGCTAAATATAGTAAAAACAGGAAAATAAAAACATAAGGGAGGGAGGGATCTAACTTCTAACATAATTGCAGCTGTATCATTATCCATCAAAACAAGTAAAACAACTTCAAATGTAATGTGGAGTCAAGGTAAGGTGCTTGAATGGTAAGGTGGTTGGGTTTTAATAAACATGTCAATTAAGGGTTTTTATATTAATTTTTTTATTTATTTATAATTTATTTTAATCATTTTAATATTTCTTGTTAAAATTGTTTTATAGAAAATAAATTTCATTAATGTTTTAACTCTAAAAGTGAGTGAAACCCACTTTAAATATATTCATTGACTATATTTTATTAAAAAAAAATTAAATATCCCCTAAAAAACTTGAGAGGTTTTAAAAAACTCTTCTAAAAAAAAACTAATAAAATTCATAGGATGAATTAAACGAAATAATAGATTAGCAAATTAGTACTCTAAAGGCCACACGATTACTTTATAATAATAAACCCAAATCCAAGTAATATGTTAGCAAAAACACTAATCCAAACCCAAATACATGATTTAAGACTAGGATCCAAAAAGTGGGGACTAAAACCCTACCTCAAGTGGAGCACCTGTATTTAGGTTAAATCAATACCATATTATTTAGGTTTATTTATGTCTCTACAACTTCCCCTTAAATAAACTTCAAGACAACAATGTATATTTTCTATGTGTGATATAAATTTTTGGGTTTTAATAAACATGTCAACCAAGAATTTTTAGATCAATTTTTTATTAACTATAATTTATTTTAATCATTTTAATATTAATTGTTTAAGAATTTTAGTAGAAAAATAATTTCCAACAATGTTTTAACTCTAAAAGTAAATGAAACTCACTTTAAATCTGAATTTAAATATGTTCAATAACTATATTTTATTAAAAAAAAATCTCAATATCCCCTCACTTGAATGAAATTATCTTACTAATATAAAAGACTTAAATATATATAGAGATAATAATTTGAGGAATCACTGCGTAAAGATGAATAACTTTTGGCTTTAATCTTTATTATTGAAATAATTTCAACATGACCCACAGTTATTCAAACAATAAATTCCTTTTTTGTTTGAATAAAATTCAATGGACAAGGGAAGATTAAACTCTCAACCTTCCATGTTTTGAATTTTGAATAAAATTCATTAGACCATGGAAGATTGAACTCTCAACAAATCCTGGGTGGCTCACTTGGCACTGGCAAGCTGGGTGCGGAGGAGCTTGGCAGCATCAACCATGTTCTTGAGAGCTGGCTTCACCTCGGTGTACTTGCGAGTCTTGAGTCCACAGTCAGGGTTAACCCATAAGATGTTTGTCTCAAGCACTGCAAGCATCTTGTTAATTCTGTCAGCAATCTCCTCGGTTGATGGTATTCTAGGAGAGTGGATATCATAGACACCAGGGCCAATTCCAGCACCATATTTCACTCCCTCACGGAAGACTGAGAGAAGCTTTTCATCGGAGCGAGAGTTCTCAATGGTGATCACATCAGCATCCATGTCGATAATTGATTGGATAATGTCATTGAAGTTGGAGTAGCACATGTGAGTGTGGATCTGCAGGAATTAAAGAGATTAAGCGAGTGCATAAATGAAAAGCAACTGGGAAAGAGACGCCTAACATGAATTTGAGTTGTGAAATTCCGAGTTAAGTGGATGACAAACCTGAGTGGTGTCCTGTACGCCACAGTTGGTGATCCTGAAGGAGTGGACTGCCCAGTCCAAGTAGAAAGCTTGCTCAGACTTCCTAAGAGGCAAGCCCTCTCTCAAAGCAGCCTCGTCAATTTGGATAACAGTGATGCCGTTCTTCTCAAGATCCTCCACTTCATCCTTAATGGCCAAAGCAATCTGGTAGCAAGTCTCATATCTGAAAATTGCAAAATGTATTCACATTATGAAAGATAAACCAGCTAAAAGCAACATCTTTTTGTATCTTATTTTCCCTATCTTGCTCCTTCTATGTTCTATACCTGGGTTGATCATTTCGAACAAAGGACCAGTTGAGAATGGTGACAGGGCCTGTAAGCATTCCCTTCATTGGGCGGGCAGTCATGCTCTGAGCCAAGGTAGACCAGAAGACGGTCATTGACTTGGGGCGGCTCACATCACCATATATAATTGGTGGCTTCACGCAGCGAGAGCCATAAGACTGCACCCAACCATTGGCAGAGAATGCAAAACCTGACAATTGCTCTCCGAAGTATTCAACCATATCGTTTCTCTGCAGTAATTAATGACCACATAAGTTGGATGTTCAAGATTAGTAGTTGAAGATACAAGCAATCTCTAAAGAAAGAGTTTTCTGTAACAGAGTGATCACCCAATAATGCTTATACTATATGAGTGTGTGCGCGCGTGTGCGTGTAAAAGTAAAAAGGCTAATTTGATGAGAAAAATTCACCTCAGGCTCTCCATGAACCAAAACATCAATATCAAACTCCTCTTGAAGTTTGACAACTTTTCTAATTTCCTCCTTGATGGCTTTGACATAGTCATCTTCAGATACCCTAAAAGAAGAATCATAAAAGCACATTGATAAACAAATTCTCGCCATAAAAACCAAACAGGTATGAAAATAACGAAACTTTAACTCACTTTTTGGCTTTGTATTCACGGCGGACTTTCCTTAGTTCCATGGTTTGTGGGAAGGACCCAATTGTGGTGGTTGGTAGGATGGGAAGGTTAAGCTTCTTTTGCTGAGCATCAAGTCTGGCACTAACATTTGTAGCACGGCGGTGATCAGAACCCTTCAAAGCAGCAGCCTGCAAAGGCCAGAATAGAAAATCAAAAATAAATACAAAAGAATGCCCCTGCTTGAAAGCATCAAAGCAAAAAAAAATATCTAGCGAAGTACATACAGCCTTTTGAACAGCCTCATTGGTGACTCGTGGGGAGGACTTTCTTGAGGCCAGGGCAGCAGCATTAGCAGAGAAGATTTCCTGAAAATTGAACCACAAAAATGAGACTTGCTATGATGATAATTTTTTTTTTAAAAGTATATAACAAGAAAACAAACTCTACGAGCCAATCTAGCAACGAATTCTTCATAGTTGTTCAAGCATGGATAGAAGGAAGATACCTCGTCCTTTTGACCGGCCAAAGCCTTGGCCAATGCATTTACTTCAACAACTTTCTGAGCAGCAAATGCAAGCCATGATTTGATTTCCTTGTCAAGCTTGGTCTCATTGACAAGATCAACAGCAGTGTGGAGAAGTGAGCAGGAAGTGGAGACTACAAGCTTGTCTGTGTAGATAAAACATGAATTAGTATTATGTCTTCAAACATATTTATCATTGTGCCAAAAATGCATGCAAGAAAAAGAAAAAAAATTACCTTTTCCAACAATTCCCTCAAGAGTTTGGAGGGTGCTGAAAGAAGCAGCAAGATCATTAGCCCAGATGTTCCTTCCATCTACCACTCCAGCAAAGAGATATTTTCCCTTAGGGAAATCACCCTTGATCAAGTCAAGGGTCTTGGTTCCACGAACCAGATCAAAACCAAATGCGTTAACACCCTTCAAAGAGGTGAGGGTCTTGTATTGCTCGGCAGGAATATCAGCAAAGTAGGTTTCGATAAGAACATTCAAGCCAGATAGAGTTGACTCTAGTGCAGAGTAGGCCTCAGTGAATGCTTGCAATTTGTGAGATTCAAGATCCATCACGAGTGTAGGCTCATCAAATTGAATCCAGGATGCACCAGCTTCTTTAAGCTCTGAAATAACCTCCCTGAAGATAGCAATGGAATAATTACACCATTAAACATATAGAGACCCGATCAATGATAAATGTAGAATATCATTTATTTACTTGTAGATTGGAAGGATTTTTCCGAGAAGGGAGAGGAGAGAAAAGCTTTTCTCCACACCCTTTGCAGGTTTGGATAGCAACAAGTAGGAGACTGGGCCAATAAGGACTGGTACAGTGTCTACTCCAAGCTAAATAAGAGACAGAAAAACTATCAGTTTAAACGGAATTTGTCAGGTAGTGCAATCAGGAATTTAGTATTAAGAAGCAAGTATAATCATGGTGAGTATAGGCTCTCTAAATTCCATATCAATATCAGGCCATTCTGAAAGTTAGATGGCTTTAAATAGACCAACTAAAAGATTTCAAAATGATTCTATCAACATTTCAGCAATATTTTGAACTTCGATTTTTAGATTGAAAGCAAATCAATACCATTTTGCAAACCTTGCAGCTGTGCCTTAACTCTGTTTCTGTTGCATTTATACTAGCAGTTGACAGATCATGATGATTAATTATCTAATTTATTAATGCATGAGCTATTAGACGTCTAGCACTGATATTATATAGAAAGACGTCAGCAAATGAAGGTAGAACAAGAGCACTTACTGCCTTAGCCTCCTTGTATTCAGTCACTGCTTTGTGAGAAGCATACGAGAACTTGACATCAGGACCCAATTCGGGGACAATGAAATGGCTGAATCAAAACATCATCAAATAGTTCAGTAACCTTTTCTCTTTTTTTTCCCTTTTTTCAGGAACATAATTCAAAACACAATTATTATATCAAATGCAGAACTAGTCACAATACCAAAGTACGAAGAGGAGGAATCACTTACTAGTTGGTGTCAAACCACTTGGTCATTTCCATGGCGGGAACAGAGGCATTTCCTCTAGCCATGGAGAAATAAACATCGAATCCAATCTCACCACCATTCCAGCCATATCTTGGTGGAACTGCACCGAGCATTGCGGTGGTGTCGAGCATCTGGTCATAGTAAGAGAAGGTGTTGCTCGGGATGTATTTGATCCCAGTATCAGCCATCTGCTTCCAGATGGATTCCCTGAGATCAGCTGAAACCTTTTGCAAATCCTCAGCACTGCTCTTCCCATCCCAGAAAGATTCCAGTGCAAACTTGAGCTCTCTCTTGGGGCCCATACGAGGATATCCAACAATGTGTGATGCCATTTTTCTGCTTCTTATGCCACACCAAAATCAAGATTCAGTTTTTCTTGATCCAAACATTCAACTTTCATAGATCTATCAAAATTAAGCTCTAAAATAACGATTAAGCTGCAAAAAGTAATCCGGTCCATTACATAGAAAACGATTTCCAATTAGAACAAATTTCAGCTACTTTGTTCATTATATAGAAAACAGTTTTCAATTGGAACAAATTTCAGCTACTTTGTTCATTATATAGAAAACATTTTTCAATAGGAACAAATTTCAGCTACTTTGAACAAGACTGCCAGTCACTAGTAGCAAACAATAAATACAGATCTAACACTCAACAAATGTTGAGAAGCACAACAAAGAAATGAAACCCAAAATGCAATCAACTTCTAATACGTGAATTAAGGAATGGTTTCCTCTAAGATTGAAACTTTATAACTTGTTGTCTGTTTTTATCATTTGCTCTCTCGACAATAAGCAGAACCCATGTATCGTGCATTCATTCTCGCTTTTCTTCTTAAACACCACTACCCAAAAAAACCACTTACTACTTCAAATCAGATCCAATGCAATAAAGTAAAAGATTGAATCAGAATGAGATCAACGAATCCCAGAACGACAGGGGAAAAAATCGGGCACTTCAAACATCGTTAAAGTCCAAATGGGCATGAGAGAAAACACAGAAAAACATATTTGCATGAAACAAAGCAGTAAAAGCAGATCTTGTATACTACTTACGTTTTGTTTCAATTGAAACTTAAGTTTAAAGAGAAAGAAAGAAACGCAAGAGGGAGAGGGGGGAAAGGAAAGCAATAGGGGGCTGTCAGGTGGTTGTCGTTGTTGGTTTATAATTGCATGGGAAATGACGGAAGAGGAGAAATAAAAGGAACCGCCTTACCTTACGGAGATAGAACAGGAAAGGTGATGAGACTTGTTCCTTCCTTCCTTTGTTAATATAAGAGAGAGAGAGAGGAGAGCTTGGCACGAAGAACGGTGTTTGAGCCTTTGGTTATAAATAGAGGGAGGGAACTGTTCCTCTCTGCAACTGGTACATCTGTGAGAAGTGTTTCTCTTTTCTTTTCTTCTATTACTAATTTACTATTAGTTTATGGTTATTTTTTATTTATTTTTTCAAAATGTCTTGCCATCCACGCGCTATTTGTGTTTGGTGAGGCACGTAGGTATAGTTTGGTGTAGATCTTGTGATCCCATTATAGAATTGGCTAGAAATTTTTTTTTCTTTTTAATTAGTTTACTCTTGTGGTTGTATTTTTATTATTATTATTATGTTGTTCATGTCATGGATATAATACATGCTAATTAGCAAAGAAGCCTAGGTTAAATTCACAAGTCAACAAGTACAATTATTTTTACTAAAAATATACTGCTTTATTTCAATATATATATATATATATATATATATATATATATATATAAAAAGAGAGAGAGTTGACCTGACCAAGTTTGGATAGATTAACCACGTCACGAGCCAACCCGACTAGGCTAACCATGTTTTATCAAGTCAATATATTTTTCGGGTCAAACTTCGGTCATAGGTTTTCTAAGTCAACTTGTAAGGGCAAGTCAAGTCTAACTATAGTTGTTCTTGTTGTGGTTCATTTGATAGTAATTTCTTTTAGTTATGTATGGTAAATTTTATATTAGTGAAAAGAAATAGTAAAATAGAGTGAACTTAATAATAACTATGATTAAATAATTTATCTAATTAATATTGTATTTGTATTTTTTTTTTTGTATATACACCAATAAATGATGAATTTTTAATTAGTTATATCAATCACATTAGTATAAGGTAATAATTTGTTGCTTTCTAGGCATGCAAATAGATGTTTGGTATCATTTGGAAATGAAAATTTTCGATGCATTTAGATATATGTTTAAAACAAATTAGTATAAGCTAAGTAAACTATAATAAAAATGCATTTGTTTGTACTAGCATTTTAAAATCAATTATATTGTTTTGAACCTAGTTCTATACTCAGTCTTTTCAACCTATGTACGAAGTTGATTGATTATTTTAATACAAGTACATTTATCAAAAAGAGTTGAACTAAGCTATTCATCATTACTTAATGAAAAGGAGAAAGCATCAGATTATATTTAAAAAGATTCAATAAGAAGATGCCCAAAGTAGAAGACTTGTTTGAACCAATTGCTACAAAGGCTCTAATTAGAGGAATGCATAACTACTTCTTATTAGAAAGATTATATGCTCTCCTAGATAAATCTCTTCTCAAAATCAACTAGCAATAAAAAAAACCATATTTGGATAAAAGCAACAAGTGCAACTAGATAAAAGTACCTATGTTTTCACAGACAAAGAGATAGTCTCCAAAACAAAAGTGACCTCCTGTCACCTTTCATGTATTCAAAGGTAACCTTAAAGGTCTAGTATGAATTAGGTTGATATATCATGAATTAATAACCACTCCTTCAAATACCACCAAAACTAAGGAATTAACAGTTATCAGAGGAAAAGACTTTGTCCATTATCCATCACCAATGAAGGGAGATGTTGGTAAATAAATCCTAAGAATATTTTTTTTTCCACAAAGATAAAGGGATATGACTGAGGAATGTTACTCTTAAAAAAAAAAGATAGAGAGACTTATCATCAAGGGATAATTCTAGTAATTTATAGAAAAATAAATAGAGTATAAGAAGTAAGGAGAAGAAATTAACCTTTCTTATGAGGCATTACTAAATATCAACGTGATCTTGAAAAGAATATCAGCATGAGAAGATTCTAATGGGAGCTAAAAAGTTTATGAGAAGCAAATGTTATTCTCCTTGTGATTTCAAAATTCATAGCATGAACCTATTATTTTCACTCTATAAGATATCAAGGGAGTAACCTTTTCTCATAAGGATATGTTAGCAATTACAACTTTTCTTTTTACCGATAAGGTGTATAAGGTGTTAGTGGATGATGAAAGTGTTGTCAACATTGTCTTAAAAGATGTAATGATACAAATGGGTGTTGATCCATCTAAAGTAAAGCTAATAAAGACTCCTTTCATAGAGATGGAAGGAAAATATATATCAATAGAAGTTAAAAAGCTCATAGAAAGTAAGTATTATTCTCCATGTGATTCCAAAATTCATAACATAACATATTATTTCCACTCTAAAAGATGTGGAGGGAGTATCTTTTTCTCAAAAGGATACATTAGTAATTACAACTTTCCTCTACAACCATAAGGTGTATAGGGATTTAGTGGATGATGAAAGTGTTGCTAACATTCTTTTTAAAGATGCAATGATATAAATAAGTATTGATCCATCTAAGTTAAAGTTAGTAAAGGCCCTTTTAATATGAATAAAAGAAAAGGGTGTACTGATAGACAGTGTGCTAAACTTACTAGTCATCATACATACTCATCCCAAGTGTCATACGTTACAACAAACTCTTATGATGATTTAACTGGATTTAGCATATAACATTATACTTGTATGACCTCTTATCCACAAGATAAATATCATGATCAATACCGAGTATTTGATAGCAAAGTTTCTAATAAATAAAAGAGTTGTGATTGTCAGATGGAATCAAATGATTAAAAAAATACACAGTCACTTGTTTGAAAGAAAAATACACTTTGTTTGTAGATTGAGAAGCATTTCTTAAAGAAAAAATGAAAATGTAAAAGAAAAATTATGAAAGATTTTAAAGAAGTCAATATCCATTCTAAAGAAAATGTTATCACTAAGATTGGATTTATTTTAGACAATGGGAAAGAGAAAACCCTCATAAAGCTCTTTAATATCTAAAACTATAATTTTACATTCAAACTGCCAAACATATCAGGCATCAGCCCAAAAATAGTTTGTCACCATCTAAATATATGTTTATCCTTCTTTCTAGTACAATAAAAAAAAAAATTTGATGAGGAACAATATAAAGTCATTTTAGAAGAGATAGACAAATTGCTTAAAGCTATGTCTATTGGTAAGGTAATGAACCTAAAATGGCTCACCAATATGGTAATGGGGAAGAAGTTAAATAGGAAATGATGCATGTGTATGAACTTCACATACCTTAATAAGACATATTCGAATTATAGTTCCCATTGCGTAAGATAAATAGAATGGTGGGCACCACAACAAGATCTTAATACTTAAACTCTATGGACACCAACTTAGGGTATCATCAGATACCCTTGTATTTAAAAGAAGAAAATAATATTTCATTCATCACTAATATATGAACATTTTACTATCGAGCCATGTCTTTTGATTTGAAAAATACTAGAGCTACTTACTAACAAATGATAAACAGAGTCTTCAAAGGTTAACTAGGCAGGGACATGAAAGCTTATATTAATAATATGTTGATTAAAAGCATGGCTTTTTGACAATATTTTTAGGATTTGTAAGAATTCTTCTCTTTCCTACACAATACTAAATAAGATTAAATCAAACTAAGTGTGCCTTCACAATGAAAGGAGGACAATTTATAGGTTTTTTTTATTATTATTAACAATAGAGCGACTGAGCCCAATCCTAAGAAACTCCATGCCATCATATACATGGATCCTTCCTAATATGTGAGAGATGTACAAAGGTTGACAAGGATAACTACATCCTTAAATAGGTCATCTCTCATTTGAGATTACGCTGTTTTTTTTTTTTTCTCAAGACTTTAAAAAACATCTCTAGCTTTGAATGGATCCTAGAATATCAACAAGTTTTTGAAGAACTCAAGTTTAATCTAACCTTTTTAAAACTACTCTTTTAGCTTAGGCAAGAAAAAGAAATATTTTTTATATATAGAAAACTTAGTAGTTAGTATAGTGCTAGTATGGGGAGAAGAAGGAATATAAAAGCTACTATATTATTCTAGCATATTTTTCCATAATGTTGAGACCATTTCCTTAAAAGTAAAAAGATGGTCTTTATGATTGCTCATTGTTGCTTGGAAAATAAAATCATATTTTCAAGCACATTAAGTGATTGTGTTAATTGATTCCCTAAGACATAAAAGGAGTAACTTTTTCTCAAAAAGATACATTAGTAATTACGGCTTTCCTCTCTAACCATAAGGTGTATAGAGAGTTGGTAAATGATGAAAGTGTTGTCAACATTCTCTTTAATCAATGATATAAATGGGTGTTGATTATTCTAAGTTAAAGTTAGTAAAGACCTTTTTAATATGGATAAAAGAAAAAAAAGAGTACTGATAGAAGGTGCACTAGACCTACCAGTGACCATACATATTTATCCCAAGTACCGCACTCTGTAATAAACTCTTATGATAATTAAAATGGATTTAACACATAATATCATACTTAGATGACCTCTTATCCATAAGGTAAATGTTGTGATGAGTATCAAGTATCTGATAATGAAGTTTCTAATAAATAAAAGAGTCATAATTGTCAGAGAGAATCAAATGATTTAAAAAAAAAAAATACACACTCACTTACCTTAAAGGAAAATATATTTTATTGGTAGATCAACAAACATTCCCAAATTAAAATGAAATATATAAAAAAAAAAGCTATGAAAATTTTAAAAGTAGTCAATCTCCATTAAAAAAAAAAGTTTTCACTAAGATTGGGTTTACTTTAGATGTTGGGCAAGAGAAAAAACCTTATAGATCTCCTTAATATTTATAAATATAATTCTATATTTATATCATCAGACATGTTAAGCATCAACCTAAAAATAACTTATTACCATCTAAATTTATGTTCATCCTTATCCCTAATACAATAAAAGAAAACAAAAATTGATGGAGAATGATAAAAAGACATTTTAGAAAAGACAAACAAGTTGTTTGAAGCTAGTTCATTCACGAGATAATATACCCAGAATGGCTCGCCGACGTGGTAATGGTAAAGGATAGTTTCTCACTACCTAAGATAATAGACTTGTGGACTTTGTAGCTCCCTAAACACTAACCCAGGATAAAATTAGATACCCATGCATTCAGAAAATAAAGAGAAAACTACGTTCATCACTGACAAGAAAACATTTTACTATCGAATCATGCCTTTTAGTTTAAAAAATATTAGAGCCACTTACCCATGAATGGTGAACACAGTCTTTAAAGGTTAGCTAGGAATAAATATGGAAGCTTATATTGACAACATATTGGTTAAGTGCATGACTTTTGAACAACATTTTCAAGATTTATAAAAGTCTTCTTTATCCTACATCAACATTAAATGAAGTTAAATCTTGCTAAGTGTGTTGTCCTAATAAGAAAAGAGGAAAGTTTTTAGGTTAATTCTTTACTAATAATAGAGGGATTAAGTCCAATCCTAAGAAACTTTAGGCCATCATAAACATGGATCCTCCCTAATAAGTGAGAGACGTACAAAAGTTGACAAGGAGAATTACAGCATTGAATAAGTTCATCTCTCACTTGAGATAACCTTAAAGAACATCTCTATCTTTGAATGGATCCTAGAATGTCAACAACCTTTTGAAAAACTCAATTCTAATTTATCCTCCCTAAAACTACTCTTTTAGATAAAAAAAAAAAAAAAAAGAAAAAAAAAAGGAGCCTTTTCTCTATATAGGAGTGACAAACTTAGTAGTTAGTGTAGTGATAGTATGAAGCAAAGGGAATCTAAAAGCTAGTATATTATACTAGCATACTTCTCTATAATAATGAGGTCACATACCTAAAAATTAAAAAGGTGGCATTTGCGTTGGTTAGTGTTGCAAGAAAATTAAAACCATATTTTCAAGCACATCAAGTGATTGTGTTGATGGATCAGCCCTTAATATAAATTCTCCATGAAATAGAATTGTTAGGATTCCTATTTAAATGGGTTATGAAATTGGAGAAATTTGGACTTTAATACAAACTTTGACCAACCATCAAGGTGTAGGCTCTTACAAATTTTATTATTGAATATACATTTACAAAATTATCTTTAACACCTAAACAACACATGACAATAAATTATAACTTGAGCTTAAAACCATGAAGACTATATAGGTATTCTAGCATTACTAAAAGCAGAGCTAGAATTATATTAAGAAGTCCTCCTTTTTGGAAACTTTTTTAATATAAATTTTTTTTTAAATTTCATTCCTTTAACAATATGGTAAAATATGAAGCATTATTAGCTGGTCTTAGTTTGGCTAAAAAGTTTAACGACTGCTCTCTCCATATGTATAGTGACTCTCAACTTGTGGTAGGATAATTTTAATGACCATTCAAAGCTAATGAGCCTTCAATAATCATTTAAACTTAAATAAAAAAGAAGGAAAATCAATCTCCATAAAAAAGATTGCATGATATAAAAATGACAAGGTTAGCCTCCTTTAAAGACTTTCCAGTAAGAACATAATTAAGCTACCTTATAATGTTTGGAAAAAAAAATATATATATATATATATATATATAAGAGATAGTGATCATCATTATATAAATAGAAAAAAAAATATATTAGATTACTCTACTTAAGTAGTACTTGCTTAGAGGAGAATTATAATTAGACATGGTAGAAATTATTAGATTAACGGGGAGAGTAGCTGGATACTATTTTCTAAATGGTAAGTTATATAAAATATAAACCACATCTTATTTATTAAGATGTTTGTCCCTTAAAGAAAGTGGAAATATGTTGTAACAAATTCACAAAAGAATTTATAGTATTCACATAGAATCTATGACCCTAACTACCTAAACCAAATAAGTATGCTTTTATTTCCCACCATTTTAAGGGATGTCATTGATCTAGTGAAGAAATGTGATTCATGTTAGAGATTTTCTCTTTTGCCTCATTAACCCTTAGCTAAACTGACCATCATTACATCTTTCAATGAAGAATGGATACTCTAAGACCATTCTATAAGACTCTAGGGGAAAAAAATCCCAATAATAATTGAGATTTTTACAAAGCAGGTGGAAGCAGAAGCATTAACAAAGATAACTACAAACAAAGTCATCTTATTTTTATTAAAAAAATATTATTTACAAGTTTGGACTCCTTGGTGTTGTAATTAAACATAAAGACACATAGTTTGAAAATAGAAAGAAGAGGGAACAATGTTAAAAGCTTTAAATTAAACACATGTTCTCTTTAGTGTTCACCCACAAACTAACAGATGAGAGAACTCACCAATAAATTACTATTAAATGAGTTAAAAAGGAAGATAAAGGAGTTAAAGAAGAATGGGCTAATAAAAAGATTAAAAAAAAAAAAAAGCTAAATAATAATGGGATGAGCTCCTTGATAAAATCTTGTGGGCTTATAAGACCATTAAAAAAACATCAATAAAAGAAATGTTTATTCTCCTCACTCATGTTGCTAAAGCTACTATTGCTACAGAGATAGGATTTCATATCCATCGGGTATTGTATTTCTCTTTTAAGAAAAATCAAAGAGAATTAAAGACCAATTTGGACTTGGTAAAAGAAGCTTGATTGACAACAAAAATGAAAATTAAAGCTTTTAGATATACATTGACCTAATACCACAATGTTAGGGTCTAAAATAGCTACTTGATGTTAGGAAAGTTAAAAGCAACATGAAGTGCCAAAAGAAAGTGAAAGATAACTCCTAAATATGATGGGTCATTCAAAGTGTAATGGTGATCAAGGCCAACACTTATCATATATAAGATGAGAATGAAAAAAATATCCCTCATGACTAGCACTTTGATCACCTCAAAATGTATTGCCATCGAGTTGTTCGTACTCTTTTTATGAATATAAGAGATTTCTTTCCATTTTGATATAATATCTTTAAGTGAAAAATCTATACCACACAAAATGTCTCTAATTTATAGGTTAAACTCTCCAAAACATATCAACAATCATATAATGGATCTCCAAATAACACATAAATATTATTAAAATAAGTTAAAAGATCAACACAAAGTTGAAAGTTCAATATAGAAAATTTGACCCCACAAAGCTGAGAAAGGATTTGATATAATAATATAAAAAGGCTAGTCTTCATGATCTCAATATTATTAAAATAAGTTAAAAGATCAACACAAAGTTGAAAGTTCAATATAGAAAATTTGACCCCACAAAGCTGAGAAAGGATTTGATATAATAATATAAAAAGGCTAGTCTTTATGATCTCTGACACGACCAAAAGCTTGATGTCTTTTCCCAAGTGCAGGAGTGTCGAAGTAATAAATAACCCGGCAAGACCGGGGTCGAACCACAGAGAGGTTAATTGTATAAATTATAAACAACAACAACAACAACAACAACAACAATAACAATAATAGTAATAATAATATTAACAGTAATAGTAGTAGTATTAATAATAATAATAATAATAATAATCAGTACGTGGCATTGTTATACCTGAGAATAATCTAAAAGATTGGGTCACAGGTTTCCAGCCTATATACTAAGTTTATGACAAGATCAAAGAGATATATTATATAATATAAATATATTTCTAATGCGAATGAACAAGGCAAGATCAACAATGTCAGGATCTTTGATCAAACATACAACATACTTAACGTACGTAAAATATAATAAGTATGTAAATAATAAAGAGAGGTTTGAGAGGTAAGGTTGATGTAAGGATTAAACAACTATAAAAACAAATGTCAAGGTTAGAGGATCCACTAATGGCACTTCAAACAAGTATAATATAAACTCTTATTACTCAATTGGAAACCACACATAAAGGAGGTTCCAATTAGATTATAAATTGTTAACATGATTACATTAGTTATCTTATTCGAATAAAGCTAATACTTGTAAATGTTGGCAGACATTCATGATTATAACTTATGTTAACAACAAATCAAGTTCCTTTCATAGCTCAGGTGTCGGTTATACCATACAGTATGGGCTATGAAAGTGCCAAGTATTTGTTGTACCAAGTGTTATACAACATAAATCTAGATTAACCATTTAACAAGCAAAGTATTAAAAGTGAACAAGATAACAAATATAAAACATGTTAGTATCAAACGTTAAGGTCCATGTTAAGTTTATATTATACTTATTCTCACACCATTAGTGTACCCTTTTCACCTTGACATAATTAACTTAGCTAAACATAATAAAAGAAAGAAACATGAATGAACAAGACAAGAACATAAATGAGAAAGAAGTTAATTAAGTAAAGGAAAGGAAATGAAGTGCATAAATTTGATATTAATGAAAGCAAAACATAAGCAATACAAAGAGAGAAAGCAAGAGCATGATCTTGATCTGGAAACCAAAATGCCTCAATACATGGTAAATGCCTCCTTTTATAAGCCAAAATTTGAAACTATTGATTTGTTGACTAATTGATGAGTAGGTGGCCACATCTTGACTTGGTGACAATCTTTATCTTCTTGTCTGAACAAGACGTCATTGCTAACATCATAATTTGCACAGAATCCTCAGGAATGTTCTAGAAAATTGTCTCAGCTTTCCAACAAAAAAAAGATGAGGTCATTTGGTGATACGGTTCAGCCATGTGATACAACCCAAGTAAGGTCAGATTCGGATTTTGGCGTAAAAAGCGCAACAGTCCAGGTTTACTGCAACAGTCATAATTGTCAATCTGACCGTTGGATCGGGATAATATTTTATGTGGACTCTCCAGACATATCTTACTACCTTGGGTTAAACATTCAGGTCAATCGGAGTTTTGGAAGGAACCACAATACTGGTCAACGGAGGCTGTACGGATTTTGTTATTTACTTCCATTTGACTTGTGGATTTCCTATTTGATTAGGATTCTTTTCGTACAAGGATGTGGCAGCTGGTTTTGGGAATTTCCTAGTTCCATAAGGATCTTTAATGAGCTGCAATATAATCTACAAGTGTGGCAGTGATTCATTAATGTTTCAGAATCCTTTTCTTATAAGGATTCCTTATTCATCTTAGCTACACAAGGAAAGAAGGGCTGGTGGTATTTAATGACAGATTAGTTATTTTTATCATTATCTTTAATGTTTGGGCTTAATTAAAACTTTGTTTTGAGCTAGGGTCCAAGGCTTGTTTGGATCAGGTTATGGGCTTTTCAGTTTAGGGTTTTGGGCCAGTTTTGAGTGGACCTCATATAAGTCCACATAAGGAGTCCATTAGGGTTAACTTTTCAAGAACTATTTAAACTCATGTAAGCCACAATTTCGGCAGCTTTGATGATTATTATTCTGAATTTTTCAGTTTTAATGTGTGAGAGTGATTCTTGCATTCTTCAGTTCTTGAACGAACTGAATCTGACTTATCGAAGATAAACTGGCTTCGTGGCGTCATTTTACTCATTCCAATAGTGTTGGTGCCTTGGGGAAGGTTTCCATTGTGTCGCACTCATATCAGACCTATTTCGGCTTTCCGGGATCAGATCTCAATCTTGATTGTGGGTTGCGTGACCACGTGATCATGAGGTTCACATCATTTGGACTTCTAGAACTCAAGATATGGGCTGGACACTGAACAGTGTCTGGGCTGCAGGACAGCTTCGGACTTCTTCGTTGTTCGTACAATTTGGACTTCAAAACGGTCTTTTTAAATCTTGGGTTCCTATGAAAGTTGTAGGTCTATGTCTTACCTTTCCATCCATATAAAATGAACCTAAATCTGAGATCTACAGATATGATCCAATTACCGAGCAATGTTCCGGTTTGGACTGCACCAGCATCTCTTTTCTAAGTTTGGCCATCTCTTTGTCCTTTCACTTTCAATACTTAAACTCATCAATCAATCATTTTATTTATGTGATAGACCTGCATTTAAGATGAGCATTTACCATAAATTAAGGTATCTTATAGTATCAAACTTGTTATTATAAAACATGTTTTAGTTAAGGAGTTATTGATACTTCAAGTGCAAAATGATGATATAAAACCTTGATAAACATGGACTTTTAAGTATTAATCAATCTCCCTTATTATCACTTACCTCAAGGAATGATATTCACCTCGGGTGGTAGCTTCAACATATGTTGGAAAAAGCTTGTCAAAACTAGGAATGTCACTAAGAAAAAAAGCCTATAAGAAAACAAAATATGCAACATGAAACTATAGAAAAAAAGGGAGAAAGTATGATACTCACTTTAAGAGGCATTTGAGTGGCATTTAATTATTCAGTCAGGTTGTGTCTAATATCAAAGTACTCAATAAATTGAGATATCCATGAAATAATGCATATAATTTCCATCTTATTTGCTATATATAAGCATGAGTTATCTCTCATTAATACCTTTAAGGTATTTTTATCAACCCTAACTATAAGATGTTATAAGGGTTTGTATAATTTATCTACTTGTAATCTTGGCATGGTGCACATGAACTAAAACTCATATATGGATAAAAACATTATGAATAGAAGTTAACTACAACAATATTTATTGGATAAAAGATTATTGAAAGAGAAAAAAGAGATATGAATGAACATCTATGAGTGCAAGAAGTTAGTCTATTAGTTGCAAATCTTAAATCTCTTTAGTCCATCTTCTTAAAAGACTTTCATGTCTCTTCTTCTATATCATATTTAGTCTCCTATTTCTCATGGAAATTTCTCCTCACTTATCTAGCAAAACATAGTCTACCTATACAATTTAAAGAAAACTCGTATTAAGAAATAATATTGGAAATCAATAAAGAATATAACAATCTTTACACTTCATTCACTCTTTGTCAAATAACATCCCTCTACTGAAAGTGCAATATTATAGATTATATGACTTTGTCTTAATTAATTACATAGAAGCTTTTCTACACTTATTAGAGATGGTACTGCATTGTACTCTTTTATTGAAATTCTCTAAGATGGACACCTTTACTTTTCATTGTCACCATAAAGTACAATGGATCTAGTGTACTTTATGATCAATTTTCCTCTATATTATAAAATGGATTTCATAACTCCTAATTTATTATTTACTTTTGTTAACCACTATCATAACCTATTTTTGAGTTATTTCTCCTGAATTTACCCTTTTTCCTTGTAAAAATCAAGAATAAAAGTAATAAGATTGGCGACATGGGAAAAGCAAGTTGAGAGAGTTTTGAATATATTTTGAAGAATCAAGTTAGAGTTTTGGATGAAATTAGAAGTTTAATCATACCTTATTGTACCCAAAACTAAAAAGATAATGTAGATTCAGGATTAAATTAGATTATTATTAGATGAATCTGCATAAAATTTAAGTTCAAGGAAATAATTAGAATTTTAATGGGTCAATTTGATTTAATCATGGGTCAAATTAAAAGTTTAATTATGTTTAACGATTAATTTGGGTCAAATTAAAAGATTTAATTATACTTTTAATGGGTCAAATTAATTTTATTAAAGACTTAATTGGTGAAAAATGAAGTTCTGGGGCCCAATTTGGGCTTAATTAAGACTATTGAAATTTTAGAGGACCAAACTTAATTTTTACAAAGTCAATTGATTGAAATCAGGGGTAAAATTAAAAGAAAATCAAAGTTTGGGGTCAATTAAGGGTTAAACTGAAGAAATTCGCAGTTAGAACAGTATTGTTTTAACCAAAACAATATCGTTTTGACCAGCAGAAAAAAAGAGAGAGAGAGAGAAAGCCAAATAACTTATCGTCTGATTAGTGTTCATCATTTTCTACCTTTGTACCTAAAAAAGGGTGCTTGGTAGCTACTTTTTTAGAGCATTCAATGCGTCATCTCTCAACCAAATCAGACAAACCATACACAACTATGATGGTCTGACATTGTATTGTACCTAACATAATTCTTATAGGTCGATTGCCCTTACAAACATCATAGCGCCGCCCCAAAAAGATCAACCCTATCAGCCTTTAGCAACCCAATTTTCACAGATCATGATGACAACTTTAAATTAATAATTGAGATCCTTCCTACTTGAATGAAGGACCAAGATTGGTCCCCAGTAAAAACAAGATGTTCCTTTTTCATCCCTTATAAATATGAGTGGATTTCAGATATTGAGGAGTAAGAAATTTGAGTGTGAAATGGGTAAAAAATCAGTCTCTCCCTAGTTTTTTTTTTTCATTACTCCTTTCTCTCCCTTTACCACAGCCTTAGCCACTACAACCTCACCAACACCAGTCTCCTCTATCAGCCACCATGCATCTCCTCCACCAATTCATCCTTTCCACCTCCCCCATGAGCAGCCACGCCACCATGAATTTTTTTTTATTCCCCCACACGATAATCTCTGCCAACCTCTAAAAACCAGCCCTCTTCACCTCTGGCTTTTCTACCAAGAGCTCCACCATGAAACGTTAGCAAGACCACCAACTAGCAACACCCTCAGCCAACATAAGCTTCTTCCTCTTTCCTGTTATTCTTTTTTCCCCCACACATGCATGATGTGAATTAATTCTCATCCTGTAGAAGGAAACCGAGATGGGCTAAACCCTTCTCAACCTAACCCAAATGACTAGGTCGGGTCCATCTAAATTAAAAAAAGGAGAGAAGATTGTTGGCTCCCAATCAGCCCAACTCAAACCGACCAAGCCAGGCTTGGGCTTTGGGCCCAAGTAGCCCATTTAGTTTAAAAATAATAATAATACTTCAAAAAATGTTTTTTTTCAAAAGACCATTTTAAAATTATTTGTGAGTTCATCGAGTGTTTATCTAACAATTTTGTTTAATATTGAACTGTAGACTTACATTGTACGATACGGACCCAGTAGCAAAATATTTGATTTCCCCCAATAAAAAAATAAAAAATAAATTCAAAGATTAAAAAATGAACTTTATTTTAAAAAAAAAACAAATATGTTTTGTTTTCGTGTATACGGCTATATCCTAAGGGTTTTTCAAGCATATTTTTCTAAAAAAAAAGATAAAAATCACATTTCTATCATGTTTTAAAAATAAAAATAAGGATATCATAACTGGTTTATGATTATCCATTAGGGTTTGATCAAAATATTATAAATTCCATAATAACTACTTTGTTACCTAGATTGTTAGGAAAGGGAAATAAATACGATGATAAATTTAGGATTTAGAACGGTTAGGATTTAACCTTATAAAATAGAGACTTTCTCATGAAAAGAGATTTGCCTTAAACCTTAGCTAAAGTGTACTAGAGGTGATGCGTCTTCCTCTTATATAATTAGTTCCCTTACCTAGACTATATGGACTGGTTAGCTCTACTCCTCATCGAAAAACTATATATATAGAATAAAATGATAAAATGGTGGACAAAACTCACTTGAAAAACAAGTAACAACTAAAGAAGAGGTTGACGGAAACTCAAGGAGAATATAACTAGAATTCTAAGTTGAAACAAGGTTGGTATATACATGTATGGAAGTGAAAAGTAGTACACACATAACTAAATTTTGTCAAGTAATATACTAATCAATTCAATTAAAATAACAACTTAAATCAAGTTTTAAATTTTAAATTCCTTTAATTAATCTGTCAAGCTTGTTCAGGTTTAACATACAACTAGATACTCAACTCGTGTTTCACCGCGGGTCAAATATATTTTTTTCAAATAAAAAAATTGTATACACGGGCTTTTTCAACACATTTTAGTAGTTAAGAAAATTTTAAGTGAAAATCAAAAAGTTTTTATATACCTATAATCAAATAAATCGAGAACTATGTGTGTTAATAAATGAAAAAAAAACAAAAATTATAACCAAAAATAAAAATGAAAAAATTAAGAGATAAATGTAGATCAAAATATTTAATCTCGCAAGCTGGGATATTTTTCTAGTTGTGTTTGCTAAATTGCTTTATAAAATAATGTTTTATTTACACAAACGGTAATAGAAATAGAGACAAAAAATAAATTGATTGAATAAACTAAAAAGAAAAAAAAAAAACTACATGTAAGGCTGCATATATTATAAATATTTTTTGAAAATATTTTTTTTTTATTTTCAAAAATAAAGTTCATCTATATAAAAGATTAAAAAAAAATCTTCAAAATTTAAATGTATAACAAAAAATTAATCATCATTTAAAAGAAGTACTCTAAAAAAAATAAAAGAGAGAATAGATATTAATCTAAATATAAATATAAATATAAATATTTAGAGAAAAGAACCATATAAAAAAGCATGAATTTTAAAAAAATAGAAAAAAATTAGAAAGAAAAAAGTGTTGTTGAGCCTGGTCTATTTTATTAAGGCTTGTGCGATTAGGCCCTTATTTTTTTCCATTGCAATTGAGATGGACAACATGTTGTCTTATTTTAAAAAAAAAAATTCAAACAATATGTTGCCTACTAAAGCAAACAATGTGTCATATGATTTGCCAAGATTCTTGACATTGTGGTGGTCGAAAGACATAGCTTATGTTTTTTAATAAAATCTCGTTTTTCAACCCATTTTTGACACAAAACACCTTAAAAATTGTGATAAACATATCCATGGCTTAAAAAACTAAAAAATCATCCTAAAAACAAAAAATAAAACCAAGCTCAGATCTGCGTTTTCATGAACTTTAAAGGTTAAAAACACTTCATATAAACTCATTTGTCAAGTAAAATCATTTGACACAAATATCAACTGTTTTGATGGTCTAAATCAGTGTTAACGACATTTTTCCCTCTTTATCACCAAAACTTGATGACCTCGTTCTCTCTCCTCTCTCAACTATTAGCTAAAAAATAACAAAAATAATTTTTCGTATCAAAATTGAATTTGAAAAAAATTTAGGCATTGAAATCGTATAATTTATGTTATTTTTAAAGTCAAAAGACCAAAATATATCTTTCCTAAAACTTTGCACGACACCTATGTTTGGTGTCTTTTTAATTTTGGTCCATAATTTTTTAATTTCATCATTACTTTTAGAATCCAAATTAATTAACCTTCAATCGGATCAAATTACTCAAAATAAATTTTTAAAAAATAAATAAGATTATTCACAATATTTTATGATGAGATGAATAGTATCAGCTGCACAATATGTGTTTTAAATTTTAAGTTAATGATCTAGTTATACTTTTTATGCCCACCAGCACTGGATTAGTGCGCGTGCTCGTACGCCCGAATAATTGGACGTAGCACATATTCAATTTTAAACATTTTCTTACACGTGAAACTATGAAGAAGTTACAGGGAGTTGGTGGGAGGTTGGTGACTTGGTGGCGGAGGTTGGTGGAGGTTGGTGAACGGGACTCTAGTGTACAATTTAGACCGTGGTTAATGATTAATTATTATTTAAAAAAAAAAAACAACCAAAAATGGAGCTGGGACCATTTTTATTTTAACATTCTTCAAAGTCTTGAAACACCTGACGAAATATATACATGTCGATGATGGCAACTAGCTAACTTGATTTTTTAAAAAAAAATTGTAGTTTTTGTAGCATTTTCCAAATCAAATTCCACTTGATAGATCGGACCTTGGAAGTCTAATTTAATTTAATTATTACTATATATACTAACAGAGTTGGGGTCGGTTTCAAGTCGTTCCCTAGCTCTCTCTCTCTCTTTTTTTTTTCCTTTTTTGTTATGTTTTTTTAATTCTATTCTCAAAATGTTTTAATTCAATCCTTTGATGATATGATTTTATGAAATAAAATTTTAATTATAGTGACCCTGGAGCTTGGATCCAAAGCTTTTGCTAAGTTTTTGTTAAATGTGTGAAAACTTGGAAGATAATGTACATACACATTTAATTAAATAGATTAAAGTAATGCAATAATAAACAACATAAATGATAAATGTATAAAAATAAATAAATAGAACAAATGCTTAATAATAAATTATAATAAAGGCTTTAAAAGATAAAACACATGTATATAGGCTTAACCTTACTGCTCAATGAAGTCTTCATGTTGTCGCTGCCCGATATAAATTTGAATCTTTATAAATTAAAAGGAAATGTGAGAAAATAAAGTCACTATTTATTCTTTAAGGAAACTAAGAATCCTAAAATGTACACTAGTTCTATTGATCCAAGCAAAGCATTGATTATTCTTAAGAAAAAATAAGTATCATCCTTACCATATTATATTCGAGAAAAGGTTGTATGTGTTTCTCTTAAATTCATTTTATACATCCCATGAACTATTTTAATTATATATGATTTTATTGTAACTATATATTTGATTTTTAGGTACAGGGTTATCTATATGTCAATACTTTCTATCCAAACTTGATTTTTTGATTTTCTAGGTTTGACGTCTATTTCGTTGTAGGTTTATGGATCTTTATATCACTAAACATACTCTAAGTCTATAGAACAAATTTGATTCCAGCATCATTCAATTAGTTTATCCTAATTTACCAACTGATAATAATCCAACTAACTACTTTAAGGATAAAGCAATTATAAGAACAAAACATATTATGGTTTCTCATATTAATGACGATGTCCTTCAATTAGCTCCTCGTGACGAACATGTTTATCTGAGTTACATATTCGATTTGAATCGAATGCCATTTCTTTATGGTTATTAAACATGCTAATAATATATTAAAGGAGTGTTTGTGTTTTAGATGTGATTTTCTTTTTGAAGTGCTTTTCAAATTATTTTTTACAAGAAAAAATATTAAATTGATATTTTTTATATGCTTTCCCATTTTTTTAATGTGTTTATGTAAAAACTGAAAAAAAAAATATGTCAAAAAAATATTAATTTAATATATTTTTAATTGAAAAAGAACTTTTAAAAAGTATATTGTACCGCATTACCAAACACAAACTAAGTGTAAGATGGATACAATTTCATAGAGAATTTGATGAACTTTAATATTATTAAATTAATTGTATATAAAAAGCTTCTAGACTCTAGAAAATAATAAATTAAAGATTTTTTTTTAAAATTAGCATTTTTTTACAAAAATATTAGAAAAAAAATAACACGATCAAAAAAAGTTTTGGAAAAAATGCATAGGTTGGTACATGTAGCAATTTTGACTAGTGAGTTTTAAACATGTTGTGTTTCCACCAAAAACTTAAAAATGTCGTTATGGTAAAAATGACTTTAAAATGTATCAATTACACACAACATTTTACAAGTTAAAAACCTAATCGTCTCTACTTTTTTTCCCACAAAACCACCGTTCTTCACCCTTCAAACTCTTCCAAACAACCCACTTTTCCTTCGTTATGGTTCTTGGAACATATATTACGTGGGGGCATGCCGAGCTTAAGCATGAGCCAGTTTTGTCTATTCAAGTTGTTGGGGTGCAACTATAACTCCATTAGGATCTAGGTAAATAAATTATTAATAATAATTATATCAAACTAAATTATAATTATATCAAATTTATTAATCATTTTATGTTTGTAATATTAGGTGGTGTGTGAGTGGGTTATTAAAAATAATCTAACCCATATTTTGCCCTTTTATGTAGTGAGCTGGATACATAACAACCTAATTATGTATATGTTATCAAATTTGTATCATAATTAAATTTGTAGTTTTGTTATTACCCAATTTTTTACCTATATTTTTGATAAAATTCTTGAAAAATCCAAAAATAGCAGAAAAACAATGAAAATCCCAAAAATATATTTTTTAATGTATTTGCATCATTTTTAGTATTTTTAGTATCATCTCAAAATAATTTAAATTTTCAAAGATATTTGAAACGCGTTCGAATTTTAACTTATTATTTTTAAAATCATTGATTTTCCTCATTCGAGTCAATGTTAATAAGAAAATCCAAAAAACAAAAATCAAATTTACAAAAAAAAGGAAGAAGTTGAGGGACCATATTTGAAAACCTAACAATATTTTTATCTATAAATAGGAGTTTCCAACATATACACTAGGGGGAGGCAATTTTAAAAAATAAAAGGGGAGAAACCTAAACCACACAAAAAAAAACCCTAAAAAAAAATTAACTATTTGTCTTCTTCTCCAAAGGCCGCTACTCCCTTCCTTGGAAAAGAAAACCCCAAGTCGGTCGCGCCCCCCTACTTGGCCAAACAAGAGAAGCCACACCCCACACCCCCCGAGTCTTGGCCTCATCCGAACCAACCTCTCCTTTCTCCACAAACCGATCTCCAGCTTCTTCTCCAAAACCACAATAGCCGCACACTCTCTCCTCCATCTCCCCGATTGCAACTCCCCTTCACTACCGCCATACCCACATCAACACCCCACAGCCATCACCAAATTCCCCCTCACAAAACAACAACTTCCCAGCCTTCCTGCACACAAACCTTCCTCTCAGTACCATCCCTCTCCTCTCAACCGACCCATCAGCCTCCCTCACCTAGCTACCACCGACAGACCACAACCCGACCTTCTCTTCCCCGTATATGTTCTTCTTCTGTTTTTTTTCCTTTTTCCCTGCGGATTGGCTCCACAGAAACCAACCGCTGCTCGCCTTCCTCTAACCAAACTCGTCGACCGGACAACTACCTCCCATCTCCACCGTAGCTCCAGCAGTCATGGACTTCAGCAGCAACCATATCTACCATCTGCAAAACAAAAATCAGACCTAGAGGAAGAGAGGACACAGATCTGGAAAAGAGGAAGATGTGAACCAATTTGGGCCAAAAAGAAAGAAAAATTAAAATTAATTGCTTGTTGTGTTTTTGGTTGTTTAGCATGTCACCGCCGACGTAGGGAGACAAAGAAGAGGAAGACAATCCCGATCCACCGGTTTTGCCTTCATAGATGGCGGCGCATGAACCCACGTGCCACCAGTGGTGATGGCGCGTAGAGAAACGCACCGCCACTGTTCCAGCACTGTTCCCAAGGATTTATTTATGTTTTTTGTAATTTTCAGACATTGCAGTGTATATTTAGATTACTGTTTGATTTATTTTGAACTTTTAATATTTTGTAACATGCAAATGTGGGTGAATGAGAAAAACATATTAAAAAAAGGGGATGTGTGTGTGTGTTTGTATTTTTTTTATGTATGTTATCGAATTATATATATATATATATATATATATATATATAATGAAAGTGAATGTGTCGTTTGTATTTTTTTATGGATGTTTTTTTATGATAAACTTACAAAGAATAAAGAAGAATTTAATATTTGGATTTGCTCACGGTCAAGAATTATGAACTTAATATATGATGAACTATACATTTTATGTATTGATTAATATATGTATTACTTGAATATTAGGTTAGCATGTTGTTACGAAATAGTCCAAAAGCTATCACTGATCTACTTGATCTTGAATATGATGACCTAAGATATTACCCCACATATTTTTTATTTGATGTTTGTCACAATTCACTTGATCTATTTTCAAGAGAGGTTTTGTCTTGATGATATCATAAATGATGATGAGGGCACTTAGATGATTGAAAATCATGTTATTAATGAAGTCGACTCATCTACTAATTGTCGTAAGCATAAATAAATTTGGTTATACATAAATAATTTATTATGTTGTGTTATTTTTTTATGATAGGTTTGCATTTTATCTTACATGTATTTTAGTATATTTTTATAATTGTTTTGTTGTTTTAAGTTGAGATTTTAATTTTTAATATTTTTTGAATTTTTTATATTTAGGTTGTTTAAAATTTCAAATCAAACATTCACAAGTGAACAAAAGCAATATTGTTATGTTATGTTATTACAAACACCAATTGTTGTTATATAAGTTACACTATGTTGTTATGATAATTAAATTAAAAACAAATGATCCACTTTGAGCCAAACATCAATAATATCATTAAAAAAAATTAATTATATGAAATTTAAACCCATGAAAGAAAATAATTATTTTAGATCATATTTTTTATATATATAAAGATGTGTAAATATTTAAAAATTAGATATGTAAGTTTTCAATAAAATAATCAACTTAGAAATAAATCAAACCATGAATAAAATAATATTTTATTAATTTTGTCTCTTACAAAAATATCAAAGATATGTGGACTTTTTAATGCAAAAAGTGCTTGTAATTTTCATCATAAGTTTTGAATTTGATAACTTTATTACTTGATTTATGGAGAGAAGAGGAGTAAGAATGAAAAGAGAGACAATGAGTGTATTTAAGAGTGTTTAATATTTATTTTTTAAAGTGTATTTTACTCGGTAATATATTAAAATAATATTTTTTTTATTTTTTAATAATTTTTTTATATTAATATATTAAAATAATATTAAATTCAAAAAAAATTCAAAAACTTTTAAGAATATTTTTGAAATGTAAAAATAAAACAATTTAAAAAAATAAATTTAAATACTGTTTAATACATCCCTTTTTAGGCTAAAATATTTGTAAACTGGGAAACACGGCTCGGAGTCCGTTGACTTTGGTGCAAAATAATGTCGGTGCTGGACGCAGAGCATGGAAATGTGCAGATTCAGATTCTGTTTAGTAGGGGCAGTGTCCGTTATGCTGCCGTACAACTGGCACCTCTCGTCACTCACTTCCATGCATACACACGCTCAACACGATTCGTCAAAAGCTAGTTTCACGCGAGTTCTTTTCCGTGAAAAACATGCTGCATCATGGAACGTATCGACAAGCAAAATAACTGAATAATCCAATTAATATAAATTAATCCGATATTTCAAACTAAAAAACCAATTAGAATTTTTTTTTAAATGCAACCATAAATTATTATTTTCAATTTCAACTTGAAAAATTAAAAATAAAAACCAAACTATTTTTTTAATTAAAAAACAAAATTCAACCATTTAGTTTGAACTAATTGTTTGATGTGTTTCAGTTCAGTTTAATTTAATTTTTTTATATAAAAAATCTATTTATTAAAATTTTAATCCAACATATAAATATATTTGATGCTTGCCCTAATGAAAGGTGAATGATGCTTGTTTTTGCAATTGCTCCTCTACATGTCAAGTTTTTCTGCAATTGCTCCTCTACATGTCAAGTTGGAACTAGAGGGATTCAATCCTTGTATGGTAGGTTATTTACTGATTTTTATTTTTGTTGGCCGATGATACTTGAGGTTTATAACTTATTATTGGAAAAGTGTATGAGACTGAAGTTTTTTTTTTCTACGATTATACCTAGTCCTAATAATCTGGGTCGAAATATACATATTTATCTTTGTTTATTGATTGATGAGTTGAAATAATTATGGTTATTTGATGGCTTTGACATATGAGTATTAAGGAAATAAAATTTTTAGATGAAAGCAAATTTGATGTGGACTATCAATGATTTTCGTGCATATATAATAGTTTTTAGTTGAAGCACACATGAAAAACTAGCATGTACATACTGTATAAAAAATAACAAGGCTTTTACATTAACAAATGATGGTCAAACATTTTTTTTATTATTGCCATCGACGGTTCCTACTAACGAATCACAAGTATATAAATAATAGAAAGGACTTCTTTGTTAGCAAAGTTGAAAAGGATGTTGTATCACCATTACTGTTGAGTTAAGAATTGTATGATATATGTTGTCGGAGTACGATAATATTGTGTTCGGTTTTCATTCCGGTAAGAAGAAGTATCATGGTTTTGATTTAACAAAGTGAAGTATTTTCTAGGATTCATTTACTTGAAAGTACTCAACTCAATTGAAGAATGACCTTTTAATATAAGTTTGTTTTCCCTTCACAATGACAAGTTAATAATTTTTGAAAAATTAATTTCAATTAACAAATGCAACTTCAAGTTTACAAATATTAAGGTTGTCAGAACCATAACATTGACGATGATATAATTAATGGAAATTTTATTATTTCAATGGAGCCAAGTTTCCAAATATCTTGAACAGAAACCTATGATTCATGCATGGTTCGAAAGGCTTAGGTTAGTATTAACTTAAATATTTTTGCATTATGTTAATTTGGCTAGTTTATTAACCTATTAATGAAAATTTTATTTTCTAAATTTTAACTACAAGGAAAAATTTAAATGGGATAAAGCTAACAATGTTATTGTAAGGAGGGTTTAGGATAATCATGTAGTAACTAGATAAAATTGAAATCAAGATTAAAAAAAACAATAATCCTTTTATTCAATTTTATTATTCATATACTATCAAATAATTCATTTTTACTATATAGGTTGCGTGATTTTTTTTACGAGGCGCAAAACAAATCCAAAAAATATATGAAAGAAAAGAACTTTCAAACTAGAAGGAGGCGACGGTTTGAAAGGATTGCAGACCACTGTAGGTCTTAAAGGCCGTGTGGGCAGAATATATTCAGCACATGACTTCCACATATTTTATGTGACAATCATACAGGTGCAAATTGATGATTGTTAAAAAGAGTGCAACAACTCATGGATAGCAAAGCTCAGAACTTTGTGGTTCTTTTCAATCATTTTTCTCTGAAGTTATTATTTTTTTTTAATTTGTTAACTTTTTTTCTAGGATACATATAATACCCGGTTAAAGGAGAGATACGATGACGATCATTTGACCCATTCAGATCTCGATCCGAATTTATGGTTGGAGACAAAATTATTTGGTGAACCCAATAGAAATTGGGTGTACGGTCTTTCTAACACTTTGGTCAAGGACTTGCAGACGGTCCATAGTATTTAAACCGTTGGATGCTCGCAATCAGTTCTGAGCATTCAAACTCTGGACTTTGAGGCAATTTTAGACTAGTTAGTTCAAGTCCAAACAATCCATCTTGCTGCTGATTATGAATGACTCAGTATTTTGCTCAAACTCTACCGATTAGTAATGGAAATGAAATCATAAATGGGTGGTACATGTGCTTTCTCTTACTCACCTCATAATCCCGGTGAAGACCCACCTCCTTCTCTTACTCCAACACCTTTATTCTATATTAAATGTATTTGAACACATAAATGTTTAAACTTATAAAAAATATTTTTATAAACATATTAATTTAATTTAATTATTTTCTATTTAGGTTTAATAGATTCTTTTTCAAAAATATTTTAAAAATTATTATTTACGGGGTTACCAATGAACTTCATTCATCGGTATATTTCAAAGAGTTGAAAAAGAATTACTACAAATGCCATAATTTTTCTATTTCTATTGAATAAGTTATTTTAGAAGACAAATTCTAAATGAATACTAACGAGATTATCAACTACTTAATTACATTGGCATATTCCACAAAGTTGGAAAAAACATTATTGCAAATATAATTGCTATTGATTACCCACTAATAGAATAACTTACGGTCTATTAGACAGTTATATGTCAAATTCATCAAAAAAAATACCAACAAATAAAAAAAATCACCAATGGAATAACATACGGGTTTTTATCGGTGATATTTTATATTCATAAAAAGAAATACTGATGGAATGAAGCGGGTGAAAAAAATTTTTGCTCACGTTTTCCTTCAATAAATCCATCGGTAAAATTATTACCGATGAACTCACTGATAAGAGTTTTTCCGATGAATTATATATGTCCGTGAATCCGTTGAGAACATTTGTGCCGATAGACTGTTAGTATAAATATCAACATAAAATTATTTCAATAAATCTAACAATTTTGGTAGTGTTCTAGACTTCATCCTTAAAAGTCATCTAAAAAGTTGATGAGAGAGAATTTCTTAGATCACCGAATTCTAGTACTAATAACTTTGATTTTGGAGTTTATAAATTCAATTTTGAGAGAGAAACTCATTAGAGGTAGTTTTTCACCTTTAATGACATTGAAAAAAGTAAATCAGACTTTAAGAAAAAAATTATATTTTAATGTGATTTTATGTTTTAAAACCAATTAAAATGCTTTTTTGTTTTGTTTTTAGAATTAGGGTTTTATTTGTCACTATGATTTGTTTTCATGTTTTTGTGTAAAAACATAGTTAATTTTTTTTTTTCATTCTAGATGCTATACCTTAATTTTCTAGTCACTAGAGACATGTTCAATAGTTGAAAAACTGGATAAGTAACAACTTATTATCTAGCTAAGAAGACGACTTCTCATTGAGAGTTATTTAAGAAAACTAGGAGGACAACTTGTCACCCACCAGGGGTGTTCACGGTTCGGTTCGGTTCGGTTTCAACCATAAAAACCAACCGAACCAAGTACCTCATATTTTTTAAATTTCAAACCGAACCGAACCGAATTCCGGTTCAAACCGAACCGGTTCGGTTCGGTTGAATCCGGTTTTGCAGCTAAAAAACCGGGAAACCTAATCATTAAATTAATGGGCTTTTTTACTTTTTTTTTTAATGGGCTTAAATTAAATTGGGCTGTTAAATTTTCTTGTTGGGCTAAATTTATAGGCTTTTTAATCAAAACTCTTTAAAATGTTATAATTTGATTAATTTTGTTATAAGCTTTCTAATGAAATTAAAATATTGAATTTTTTTTTGAAATGCTTAATTGCTTATAGTAACAATAAATCTGATATGTTTTATCTTACTATTTTTAATATACAAAGAAATATGCTATGAAAAATCAAATCAATGCAATATGCAAGATGCATGATCAAATTTGGACACCTCAAATTAAAAGAGGTGTTCACACTAAAAAAAAATTTACATTAGCAAATAGCAACTAGTAATAAATTATCAAAAACATTCTGCATAAGTTGAAAAAAAAATCCGACACCAGCACTACAGCAGCATCCAAAACTTCCAGCAACAGCAAAAGCCAAAAGATCCAGCAAGGATAATGCTATAAAAAAACACTAGCAAATTAGCAACATATTATTTTTTGACAATTAAAAAAAATTAGAAATGCAAAATTTTAAAAGGAATTAATAAGGCAAAGTAAATTAATTACCCAAAACAATTATATTCCAAGATTGCACCAACATCATCAATATAACTTACAAATAATCAGTTGAGATTTTTTAAACTTTCACCAAATTCTACAAAAACAAAAATTAAAATGTTAGATTAAACATATGTAAAATAATGATATTATAAAATAACTACATTTAAATTTGTTAAAAGAAATTACCTGATTCAATTATCTCAGAATTTTCAATATAATCCATGTAGTTTCCGATGTTGATTGGAATTGATGCTAAACTCAACCAATTTTGACAACAAACCAATGCTTGCACTGTTGATGGAGATAAAGAGCTTCGAAATGGATCTAAAATACGACCACCAGTACTGAAAGCTGCTTCAGAAACAACTGTAGATACTGGAATAGCTAACACATGTTTGTGCTACCTTAGAAAGAATCTTGTATTTTGTAGCATTACATCTCCACCAACCCAAAATATCTAATTTAAAATTATTAGGATTCTCACAATCATCACTCAAATACCTCTCAACCTCATTTTTTTTTTGGGCACCCCCTTCTTCCTCTAAATGTTTTATGAATTCAGAAGCCAAGTCATCCAACATATCATCATTTACCGCCATTAAATCAACATTAACATTTTCATTTATACTAGTTACAACACTATCAACCACCTCAACATTCTCATCAAACATTCATATAATGCTCAAACAACCTTAGCAAAGTATCTTTAACCTTAATTGTAAAATTATCAGCCTCTTCAACATCATACAATCTTCCAAAACAAAATCTCACATACTTCAATTTGAAACGTGGATCTAACACAACAGCCACATATAACAAAAAGTTTTGTGTATCTTGATCCCCCCAATATTTTTTATACTTTACCATCATATTCGTGGCCATTTTACTTACATAAACATCTTCACTTCTACAAAGGTGAGATATGCTTGTATGCATGGAAATCAATTCATGAAAGAAAGAATTAGATGTCACATACAACGAGCCAGAAAATTTCAATGTAACCATGTAAAAATAGTTTCAAGAACTTGACAAAAGATTTAGCCTTTTCCCAATCTTCTAATGCAGGAGGACCTAAGTTTTTTGTTTTTCCTTTTGAATTAACCTCAAAGTAACTCAAATACCTGGGATCTGTTTCTTCTAACCTCATAAAAACAACATCAAATTTAGCAGCCGCATCTAGCATCATATATGTAGAGTTCCATCTAGTTGCAACATCCAAGCAAACAGATTTTTTTACTCCCAATTTTCAACCTCTCGGCACATTGGTTAAAAACAAGTTGTCTAGAAGGAGAAGATCTAACAAACCTCACTGCATTCCTAATCTTAACAACTGAATCATCAATATCTTTCAATCCCGCACATACAATAAGATTAACAATATGTGCACAACATCTAACATGCATAAAGTCATTTGACAATATATTAGTTGCCCAATTACTTGTTACTCTCTTCAAATATTTTATTGTCAAATTATTTGAACTTGCATTATCTACTGTAACTGTTAAAATGTTTATCAATTCCCCATTCCAACAAACAACTCTCAATTGCTTGGCCAATCGTTTCACCTTTATGATTAGAAACTTGACAAAAATTTAAAATTCTTTTATTCAAGTTCCAACCTTCATCAATCCAATGGGCAGTCAAACACATATAATTAATATTTTGGATTGATGTCCAAGTATCGGTTGTTAAACATACACGTTGATCCTTAAGAGCTTTCTTTAATTTTTCTTTCTCAACTACATAAATTTTCAAACAATCTCTCCAAATCGTCAAACGAGAAGGAACATCAAATCTAGGTTGCATTACTTGACAAAATGATTTAAATCCTTGGTTTTCAACAAAGTTAAATGGTAGCTCATCAAGTATAATCATTTTTCCTAGGGCTTGCCTACACTCTTCATAGCTATAACCCACTGCCTTAACAGTCACCAGATTTTCCTCTCTATCATTACCCCCTTTTATTATAGGCTTAGGTTCTAAGACTAAAGTTTTTGTTTTCGATCAATCATAAAAGGAAATTTTTTTGCATACATTTAGATGACTCCACATGTTACTAGTCCCATTGAGTATAGTATGGCATGCATAGTCTTTTCCACAATACATACATGCAGCCCTAGGAGTCTTAACATTACCATCTAGTTTTTTAAAGTGATCCCAAATTTGAGATGTTTTTCTTTTATTTGATCTGGAGGCTGGATTACCTTCACTTTCAGTGTTGCTATTTGTACTAGAAGTAGCAACTGGAACTGGAATTGGAATACGAAAAGAATTGGGTTCCGAACTTGAAGGATTTGATTCAATTGGGGTAAGATCTTCCCGATTATCCATCTGAAATTAAAAAACCAACAACAACATCAATCAAACAATTCTGTCGTACATTCCAATAAAAGACCCAACAAACTTTAAAAGCTCTAAGCCAATTAAAAACAATCGCACAACAAACAAGCAGGACACGAGACTTTGAAGTAAAAAATTATTATAATGACTAGCACATCGTGCTCCTTGGAGGTGACAACACCAAATCTTGTTTAAATGATTCTCCTCCGATAAAGATTCAAAACACAAAATATTCTGAAACGCAAAACCTGGCCCAGGCTAGTAAAGAAATTAAAGAAATAAACCAAACTGTGGGCTAAAAGCAAAAACCATGGGCGTTAAAGCTCACATGCAGATATGCCTGAATGGAAGCAAGATATTCTATCCAAAGCTGTCAACTAGTGCTGTAGGCTATAAGTTGGTGGGGGAGAGAGTTAGTTTGGAGTTAACAAATCTGCTGATGATGTCGCTTTTATTGTGTCCAGCTGCAGCATCAACAACAAGCCCAAATGTAAAACCTGGCTGCCAAGATAAGTGTGGGAATGTCAGTGTTCCTTACCCCTTCGGGATCTTGGAACGAAGGTGTGCCATGAATCCTCACTTCTTTCTAAACTGCAGTTCAGACGATGAACTGTTTTTTGGAATAAACATGCCTGCTCGCAATATATCAGTGCTGGAGGGCACTGTCACTGTGGGCATTGATGCAGCATTCGACTGCTATAACAAAACAGGAATATAACAGATGATTTCACACAGCATATCAGACTTGGATCAGGCCCCTTCATGTTCTCAGACACCCGAAATGTATTCACAGCTATTGGTTGTGATACCTTTGCTCAGGTGACCAACAAAGATCGTACATACGGAGCTGCATGTCTCTCCATATGTACAGAATATGTGAACATGTCAGATGGAAATCCTTGCACAGGTTCTGGATGCTGCCAAACCTCGATTCCCAAGGGCCTCAAGTCACTTAACATTTTAACTTTCAGTTATAACTACCACGCGAATGTTTCGGACTTCAATCCTTGTGGATTTGCCTTTTTAGCGGACAGAAGCTCCTTGAAGCTTTCAGATTGGCTGCTCTCTCGCAAGCCAAAATATGGAAATGATGCATATAGATCAGATACTGTGATTGAATGGGACCAATGGGTAGTTGAAAAATAAGACGTGCGAACAGGCTAGAGCTAATAAAAGTGCTTATGCAAAGAAGGGTTCGAAGGAAATCCCTATCTCCAAGAAGGATGCCAAGGTAAACTGGTTATTTCTTTTCTTTAGGCTTTAATCACTTGTAATTATGCTCATCTTGTTCCATGTGGTCTCTAATTGTCAGTGCGGTGTTCATCACGTACGTTGATATTTCTTTTTTCCACTAATATTTTTAACATTTACAACAGATATGGATGAATGCAACTTGACCCAACTTGGTCTCTACACGGCTGACCACGCTGTTTCTACATATATATATATATATATATATAAACATTTCTTCTAGCAAAAAACCATACATTAATCATGAAATAAACAAGATGAAATTTACCTTGCTGTCGTTGCGAAAGATGGAGACGGGTTTCTGGGAAAGATGAAGATGGAGACAAGTTCTGGAAAATAAAAATATGAAGATGGAGATGGAATAGACTTGGAAATTTAGAAAATACTTTTAAAATTCAAACCCATGAAACAAAGAATCAAAGAAGAATGAATTAAGTCATTTACCTTACTGTAGTTGCTTCAATAAAGAAGGTTTATGGGAAAGGAAGATTTGTGAATTAATTATTGAGAAAGATTGAGTTTTTGATGGAAATGGAAAGGAAGATGAAGACGGCTGAGAGAACTGAGATGAGAGAATATGTTAGGTTAGAGAGGGAGGCTAGGTTAACTTAACTATTATAGTATCTTTTTTTTTAATGGTTTAGTGGGTCCGGTTCGGTTTGGCTCGGTTTTCTGGGTCAAAACCGAAACCGAACCGGACCTGTTAACATTTATGGTTTTTTAAATCGGTTTAATCGGTTTTTACTTTCGGTTCGGTTTTTTCGGTTAATTTTTCTTCGGTTTTCTCGGTTTTCTCGGTTAATCGGTTATTTTGAACACCCCTACCCACCTGGTTTGTTGAAAAACAATTGGTTCCTAGGCCTAGTTTGCCAAGTGTAAGCGCAAGGGTTTCTGTTTGTCCTGAAAAGGCTCGTGGACTATATATATATATATATATATATATATATATATATATATGGCGGAGCCACAGGGGGCATTTGCTCTCTTAATCTTTTTTTTCTTCAAAATATTTTTTATATTAGAATATTAATATAATAACTTAACAAGTTTAATTTTCTTTATTAACCTACTAATTGATCCAAGCTTTTCTCTCTTTTTTTTGAATTATTGTTCCTATCATTTTTCCTTCTACAAAATTTCCCTTCAAGTTCTAAACTATTAATTAGTTAAATAAGTAACCTTTTATGCTTTATGTTTTAGGTGAGTTTCTTTTATTTTTTTCTATTTCTTTTATTTTCTAATTTTAGTTTTATTCCTTAATAATTAGTTATTAAAAATGTTAGAGTTTATGATAATTTATGAATTTGTTAAATTAATATGTATACGAATAATATTATATGCATATGAATATAAATTGAAATGATTTTTGATGAATTAATATGTATTTTTTTATGAATTTAATATGAAAAATGATGGTGATCAACTTACTAGTAATTAAGAATGAAGTACTGAACAACTAAAAAAATTAGGGACATAATAAAAAAAAAATTAAAAGTATATATTAATATTTATATTTAACCCACTTGTATAAAACAATAAGTCAATAAAGAATTGTTGCCAATAATTTTACTAGTTCCTGGAAAATTTAGAAATAGATTAATAAAAGTTTAATTATATATATTGAAAAAGAATATTTTTAATGAAATTAAAAATAAAGTCATTATGAAGCGTTTTCAAAATATAAAAACTTAAAAAGAAAAATTATAATGTAAGTTTTTTTATTTTAAAAATATTCTTAAATTAATTTTGCTTGACATGAGTTAGTACATGCATTCAAATTGATTTCTCTACATATAACATATGTTTATATAGTATAAATATCAAGTATTTGTTTAGTAATTTGCCCTCCATTTAAAATTTTCTAGCTCCCGCCACAACACACACACACCTTTTTAATTAGGACTATAAAGATGAAATTTATAAATCAACCAATTATGCCTTGCTTTCCAAAGAAGATTTGATATTTCTAGGGTAATATTATCAATTAATTTATAAAAAGATATTACATAAATTTAATATGCATAGTTTTTTAAAACTTTTTTAATATAATTTTAAAATTTAGTTATTATTTAAATTTAATATTGTTGAGTTATAATTATTAGAATTAAATTTTTTTTTAATTTTTTTTACCGATTAAAATTTACTTTGAAAATTGTTACGCGGTAGCATGCAAGTACACGACTACTGTATTTTTATATATCTTACCCTTTTAGTTTATGATTACATAAATTTACTATATGATTACTAAAAAACAAAAAACCTGAGATCAATCATGGTAGGCTTACATTTTCAAGAAGTCATTTTTAATTTATATTTAGTAATATTTCGAAAGAAAGACAGGTTTTCTTATACAATAGTAGTGTAGTGGCAAATAACACGTTAGGTAGTGACCTTTCGTGTGTGGCTCGATCTCTTTCTCAGTCAAGCTAGTTGAAAATAAATAGGTAACGTCAATACTCCGCAAGCAGAGCAGATGTTGCCATCCCTAATTATCCATGCACAAAATAGACATTTGTTATGTAGTCTGATGTTTATCATATATAAGTGAATATATATTAAAAGGAATTTTGTTTTTTAATATTTATACAAATAATTTATTGTTTAGTTGACATTTTGAGTGCAATATGTGGTGATTTTCCAAAGTAATATAACGTGAAAGAATTATTTTAATTTAATATCTTAAATGAAAATTTTTAAACTTGTTAAATTTAAGTACTTAATTTTTATTAAATAAATAAAAATAATAAGATTTAAACTTGTGATCATTTGGTTATTAAGATTTTGATACCATGTCAAAATATCATTTTAATATAATAATTTAAACTATTAAAAATCCCAAAATTTAATTTATAATACTCTATAATCTTTCTTTATTTTATTGACAAGTCTTAAATCCTCGAATCACAATCAGCACTAGGTGTGCCCAATATGGCAAGAAACACAGCACTAAGAAACAAGACTCAGAAGACAGCTTCAGTAGGTGAAGACTACCAGAAACAGCCACCAACCCCAACCTAGAGGGAGAGATTTTACGGGTGGTGGAATTCGATAAAGCTCCCTTTCACCACCAACCCCAGCCGAGAGGGAGAGATTTTGCGGGTGGTGGACCTCGATAAAGCTCCCTTTCACCACCAACCATCGATGGCTACATTTTACAACTCTTTTTTTTTTTGGTAAGCTACATTTTACAACTCCCCCTTGGCTCTTTTCTACACATTCTCGACCACTAAAGTCTAAAGTTTAAGCCTACCATGTGCATTATGTTTCTTATTCAGTTAAATGGCCAACAATTATCTATATAATAAAGGCATCGGCTCCTCCTAACCTCCACGATTTTCCAATAATATTTCTACATTTGCATGATGCTTTTGAGTCTTGTTTCGTGCATGCTGCTCTTATGGGCTGATCCAAAGTCAATGTGGGCATCTCCTTCGGCTATGTCTATGAGTTTAGGTGGTCTTTATGCCGCAAGCAGAAATGCATCTATGCACATAAGAAGGATCTCGCTGTCCAGATCTGTCTTTTATTTTATTTTATTTTATTTTGCTATGGTTAGGCAATCCACAGCTCTAGGGTTCGAGAGACCGTGCAGCAGTTTTTCTTACTGTTATTATTATTATTATTATTATTATTATTTGATTCAATAAAAATAAATAATTTCTCCCTAATTTCTTTTTTTTTCCTTAACTAATTATCGTGGCATCCGGTTGATGATTATTAATTTGAACCATATTAATAGTAACTTATATATATATATATATATATAAGAAAAAATAAAAATGACAAAAAAAATTGCTAATAAGAAGTGTAGAGCTATTTTTTTGGGTTCAGTTGTGGACCCAAGTACAATTCACTCAAGCCTGTAGGGTTTCATGGTCTATGGGCTTATAAAACCTAGTTGTTTTTTGTGTCGGCCTTCAAAAGCCCACTTTGATTTTGTCCGCTTGAACTTGGATATACAATTATTCATTTAAGTTATTAGTCTGAATTTAGTAATGTAATAGTTAGGGGTGATTATTTTTTGTTTGGATTGGTTTTTATTAAAAAAAGTAACAAAACTGAATTTTTTATTAAAAAAACCAAATCGAAAACGGTTCAAACTGTTTTGGCTCGGTTTTTTTTGTTCTTTCGGTTTGGCTCGGTTTTTTCTGGTTTGGCTTGATTTTTTTGGTTTAGTTCGGTTTTTCGGTTTGGCTTGGTTTTGACTCGGTTTTTTTCTGGTTTTTTCGGTTTCGGCTTATAAAAATGAACCTGTCGGTTTTTTCAAAATTTTAATTGGTTTTTTTTGCACAATTCAATTTTTTCAGGTTTTTTTCTGGTTTTCTCGGTTTAATCAATTTTTCTATTTTGTTGCTCACCCCTAGTAATAGCTTTTATAATTGAGGTTTTAAAAAATTAGATTTAGAAAAAATAATTTTAATTATAGTTTTAAAAAATATGTATTTAGTTTAAATTGTTGTTGGATGAATTTTTAAATGCAAAATAAATAAAAATAAGTTATTTTAACTTTTTAAAAAACCAAGGTTTGAAATACAGTTATATATTATTTTTCTCTTAACCATTTATCAGTTCTTTATAAACTCTACCCAACTATTTATAACCAATACCATTATAGAGGTATACCAATATTTTGTTTTTAAATGGGTAACCTAGTTTATGAACAAATCAAAAAATCAAGTTTCATATCCTTGTGTTTGTGCTTGTATATAAAAATAGTTTAAGCTCATTTTTTCCTTGTATTAATCCCAACCCTTAAGTTTAGCTCATGAGATATCAATTGAGTCAATTAATTCTCATATTATAATTTTATATAATTGCAATCATCTAAAAGCTTATTGGGGTGTTTAAAATTGAGTTTCAACCTGTTTTTTTGTTAATATATGTTTTTTAAAAAAATTAATTGTTTTAGTATTTTTAAATTGTTTTGATATGCTAATGTTAAAAATAAATTTTAAAAAAAAATAAAAAATATATTATTTTAATGTATTTTTTAACAAAAAAAAACTTTAAAGAATAAATGTTGTCACACTCTTAAACACTCCTAAATCAATTAGCAATATTTTGAAGATGATGGATTGATTTGTTAATGAGTGTATCTATTGATATGTTAAATATAACATTGACAAATTAATGAGCATCTCTAAATACAAATTTACCTCTCAATAAAATAAAATTTGTAATGGATTATTAAATCAATCATATCCATTATTTAGGTCACACACCCTCACTGGAATTAACAATTTTTTATTTTTGAAATTGATTTTCATTTAACTATACCCTAATTAGATGCATGGGTTTGTTTTTATACAAAAACAAACAAGGAAAAAATAAGGAAAAAAAATAAAGGTGCCTAATATAAAAGGTGGACTAAATTTTTAAAAGTTTTATAAAAAAAATTAAAAATTAAATCAAACCAAGAAAATATATAATTATATTTTTTCAAATCTAAAGGCTCGAAGATATCATTATTATAAAACCCAAGTCATACCATGCTTATAAACTTAATAGGCTAATCTGCAACGCTTATAAACTTAATAGGCTAATCTGCAACCTAGTTGACTCGGGGTTCAGCCTAGACTAGGTTGAGTATAAAAAAATAAGAGGAATTGATAAGTATACTTGCTCAAAAATCCAAGTTAATTTAAGATTAATTGCCACTTATTTTATTCATAGTTCATAATTTAACTTAAACTGGTTTTAAATTTAGTCTTAAAAGGGTAAAATTAAAAAAAAAAGAATTAAAAAAAAAAAAAACATTGAGTACACAGTGAGACCATAGCACACTCAGCGCACGGAGTGTGTGCCCATAGTTCAGCACAATAACAATTTACTACAAGAAAAAAGGCCAAATCGTGCAGTGTTTTATATGATAATAATGGATCCATCCATGTTTCCCCTTTTAATGGTTGGAACTTGAAAGGAAACAACAATTCAGGACTGCTTATTACTGCTGAAATTTCTTAATTAAAATGATTAAATCAATGCTTTTAGGAGGACAGATCACATGAACAATATGGTGAGCATTCATGTCATTATTGCTTACAGACCTTCTGTGGTGAATAAAGGGATCAAGCAATCCAATGTCATTTGGAAAAACAAATTGAGAAAGAAGATATCTTTCATGTTTGTGCTCATTTTCAGCCATTAGAGACATAGCTTCAACGCAGAGAACATCTCTTTTTTCTTAATTATATGGTCAAATCCATCACATTTTGTTCCGTACAACATATTCCACATTTTCGAAGATGTTTAACAACATTCAGCAACAAAAACCATGGACACAGAACATTATGCTTATTTATTATTAATATCATTTTGGATTTACTCCATAGAATATTGAAATGGACAAGCCTTTTTGTTTTTCCTGTGATAGCACTGGTAGACAGGATCTCGACATCTTTCACCCCAACTCGCCGCCTGCAAAGACAAAACCACATTTATTTAAAAAAATTGCTCAAATGATTTGTTACCGGTGATTTAGCATCTATACAACAAGGGGTTCGCCATTTTTATTTCTATTTTATCTTAAAGCTTTAAGTTTTGACCTTGACATAATTTAAGAAGCACGGCATGCCACAGATCCTGCATATATTTATGATGTAAACGAACACCTGCAGCAGAAATAAAGCGTAGCTGGAGAGAAGAAACATGTATAAATACCTCATATTTAGAAATAGTGGAAGATTTTTAATCGCTGTCGCTGTCACTGCTGCTATGGCCATCATGACCATGCTTCTTCTCCTTCTTCTTTTTCTCCTTCTTCTCCTTCTTCTTCTTCTCTCCTTCACCATGGCCATCCCCATGGATCTTCTCAAGAAATCCTTCCTTGTTTCCACTATGTTCTGGCTTGTGCTCACCTTGGGACTCCCCCTTGTGTTCACCTTTGTGCTCATCAGGTTTCCCACTCTTTTGCTCTTCTTTTTTGCCTCCAATGTGGAGGGTCTCCTCAATCTTGTGCATGATTCCAGACATTGTCGCTTTCTTTCTTTCTTTTCTCTCTCTTTTGATATGAACGGAAGGAAACAGGTGACTAGGGTGCATCTTTATAGGCAGAAGTGAAGGGAAAAAGGGCAAAAAACACTATGGTCTAATTTGAAATTACAAAAATGTCCATGGACGTGTGAACCCCGTGTTCACTGAGTTGGTGACAAATGTAATAAACACACACCACACGTATTACTGCCTTCTTGAAGGCCTCAGATCTAATCTCTAATCTGACAGGGTCAATGTTATGCTGAAAGTTCTTAGGTCACTATTTAGAGGCACCAAGTAAGGGAATTCATTATATTAAATATATATGTTTATACTTTAACTCGCATCCACTTATCATGCCAGATGTTATAAAGGTGAAGAGTTGCTTCACTTGTGGTGTCCACACAATGTTCATCATTTGCTCCTTTGGAAAGATAAGGATAAGTTTAGGTGACGTTCATAAATTTTCTGTGGGTAACGTGGTATGCACGATGTTGAAATGATTAAAAACTTTTTGGATCTTGAAAGTAACTTTCTAGATCTTGAAAGTTTTGGATTTATTGGGATTAGAAATGAAAATATAGTTGGAAGGGTCGAGGAGTGGAGTTGTCGATTAGTATATTATGATTATTAGAAAATATATTGATTTATAAGAATTCGGGTAAAAAAATTAATTATTCATGAGAAAAATATATAATTTCTGTGTATTCTATTTATGATAAACTGTATTATTAATTAATTGTTTTTTTAGATTATTTTTCTTTTTATTAATTTATCTAAAATTCAAGAAAGATTTTTCTTAATAAAAAAATTTGTATATATGAGAACTCAAAATAAATCTCCTAATAAAAAAAAATCTTTATCTTATCAAGTTAAAACCTAATCATTCTAAGTTTTAAATTTTAATAGTGTGTTTATATCTATTTTGTATCTTTAATACTTATTGATATACTTTAAAGTGTAATTTTATACCCTCAAATATTAAAATCTACAATTAGTTTCTAACATTTATTTTTGTCAATTTATTTAATTTAATACTAAAAATATGTATTACATTGTAAAATTTATACCTCAAATATTAATTAAACAAATTATTTTTTTATGGTGTTTTTAAAATTTTGACCAAATCCTAAAAGATAATCACAAACTTGTTATAATACTCATTAATTGATTTTTTGCATTTTTCAAAGTACGATAAAAACACAATTTATTTTTTATCAAATATGCATAAAAAATTTAGAATTTGGTCGTATGCATACAAATAAAAACATGTTTTAATATTTTTTAAATAATAAAATTTTGAAGAAAAACATATATATTTAATATTGGATCAATATCTCACGGTATAAGTTTATAGCCCAATTATTAAATGAAATGGTTGAAAAACATGTAAGGAATCCACATATAATTTTAAAATGGTCCCCAAAGTTTTCTAAAAAATTTTGAAATCATTTTGGATTTGTTTGGCAAAATAAGAAAAAAACATTTCAACAAAGAAAACCGTTAAAATCTTGTTAAGACATGTTTGTCAAATACGTTCTAAGAATAAAAAAAAATGCATTTTTTCCTTTATAAAACTTTGCACAACCAAACATTAATGGACTCAGCCATCCATATGAGCTAGGCTTCTCGATCTAAAACCCAAAAGCCTAAAAGCAAAACCCACACTTGGAAACAAAAGAAAGAAGATTAAAAGAGATTTTTGTTTGAAATTTTGCCAATAACATAGTAAATAAGTGGAGGCATCCAAAAACTAAATTGAAAATTTCAACCAAATCTTGTCAAATTAAAGGCAAATAAACATTAACTATATGGAACAATGAAACATAAGTTGCATCATACAAGAAAAACAAACTAAGAATGACTTGAAATTAAACCCAACAATTATAGATATAAACCCAGATACTTAAAATTTAAAAAGGATTAATTAGCAAAAATCAAACTTCAAATGAATAAATTGATGGCAGAGAATAATCATACATAGATCTCATTTTCAATCTAGATATACAAGGCAAGCTAAAACACTGATTTATGAGAAATCAAAATCTGCAGCTTAAGAACATTCAAATAAAAAAAAAAAAAACCTATAAATGTCTAAACCCAAAAAACAGGCATAAAAATAGGAAAAAAAAAGATTTAAGTATTGTAACCATAGCTTAGACATACTGCATATAACTTATTTGAAACATTAGAAACAGTACGAAAGTTCAAAAACAACAATCAAAACCTATTATGTATATCAAGTTAGAAATGCATTCTTTTAAGTATAAATCATGTTCTATTGATCATTCCCTTTATTTCTAAACTCAAACATTATCCTTGTAATTTCAGACAAAACTAGCTAATCAATGACAACATCATACTTCAACATATCTATATCCACACTATTGATTAACTAAACATTAAAGCATGCAAAACAACATTTTGTATTAACATTTATCATCTCTTAAACATTAAATAAGGCACCAAACAAACTTGAACATACACAAGCTAACTTCTAAGGTATGATTAAACTCCTCAAAACAAAAATACGTGACATTTAAACTAAGAAATGACTATAACATATGCATAATAAACATTTTAAACAAAAATTTAAAAGACAAAATCGATGGGGAAGGGGTGTGCTCATTGAGCTACAACCCTTCATCAAAGTTTGAAGGTATATTTTGTAAAAGGAATATTGATTCCTTTCTTGATTATTTTCATCTTTCCTCTTAATTTTTAGCTTCTTTTCTATCTGAGATTGATCGTGATTCTCTTATTTCCTTCTTTCTCAACTTAGCATATAATTATTATAGCTTATCTCTTAATATTTCTACGTTTCCTCTCTTTTCTCTTTGTGATTTTCTTCTCAAAAATTCACCCCTTCTATTTAAGAACAAACACCATTTTATGGTGGTTTTTGCTAAGAGGTTGTTAGGGAAGATTCTTCTTGTTTCTCTTCCAAAACCTTCCTCTTCAAAAATAGATGGTGTCTAGTCCATTTTTATCTTCTTGTTAACCAAAATTACATATGAGAAAACAACACTTGAGTCTTTTATGTAAAGGTAAGATTTTCTTCGATCATATATAATTAGGTTGGGTACTTTGTTAAAAAAAAAATTATTTTTTTCTAAATATAAGATTCTTTTTTGCAAAATAGGATTTTATAACTAATTTTTAATTTTTTTTATATAAAGACTTATTGTTTAAGATGCATGAGATAAACTTATTTTTCTTGAATCAATCCATTGATATGATGAGTATGAATAGAAAATGCTTTGATCAAATTTAAATTCCTAGTCTTTGAATTTTCTAAGAAAGAAAAAAACAAGTTTCAAACCATTACTGTTATGACAAGTTTCGGAAGGAGTAATCATGTCAATAAAAGGAGTAGGAAGAATAACAATATGATTAATATTAATTGTAACAACAAATAAATTTTTAAAATAAAATCCATTATTAAAAACTATTTTTCTGAAGTGCTTTATAGAAATCATTTTGGTGCTATTCTTTCTTTAATACAATTCAAATTTGCACTTGTATCAAACAAGATAATAGTGTATTTTTAAATCATTTGAAAAGATCAATTTAATTTTTATGATATACTTTTTTGAAGTTTTTTTAGTTAAAACATGCAGAAAGTCTTCAGAAACATGCTCAATATTTGAAAATGCATGACTCTCTAGGGTTTGTTCTTCTAATTCTGGTTCAAAATTAAACTATCTAACTTTGTAAGAAGGTGTTGTAAAATAGTAGATTCTTTTGTTGAGCTTGTTTGAGATTTTATAGCTCAATCTTAAAGTTTTTTTTTATTTCAAACGGTAGTTCTGGTATAGTAACAATAGGTTTAAATTTTTTTTCTTGTTAAGGATTTTGGTAAGGTCATATGTATTTGTGTTGGTTAATGGTAATAATGATTGTTTTTTAATAGGTGGTGATGTTTCTAGTTTATCACAAGTACTCACGCGTTTATTTAGATTAGTTTTTTTATAATTGAGAATCATCAAGATTTTTGATAGCTTCAAGAATAAATTCTTGATATTTGGATAGGACATTTATTTTTTTTGAAGTAGTATGGGTTACATATTTTTAGTCAAATCTAGATGTTTATAACTCATCTATTTTGAAGGGTTCTTTAGAAGAGTTGGAAGAGTTTGTTTCAGAATTAGTAGCTTCAATCAAAAGGGTTTAAATATGATGAATAACTTCTTTTTATAATTGAAGTTTATAGAGTTTGGTATTTATTCGGCAAAACCTAAAGGTATGACCTTTTTTTACCACATTTATAGCAGGTAATGTTTTTAGATCAAATTTGGGGTTGGGTTTTAACTAAGAAGGTTTTGTGGGTTTTATATTAGTCTTTTTGTAGTAAGGCCAATGTTGGTATAAAACTTTTTATGTATTTGTATGGTGGTTTATTGAGTTTTCTGTCGAGTTTGGAACAGTTCCACCATAGGTTGGCTTTTATATGGACAAGACAAATTATTGATAAAATATACCTAGTCTTATCTAGATCGTCTCATCTCTCAATTAAGGTGTTTTTAGAGTTTAAGATCTTAACAGATCTAAAGACCTTCCTGTTATGTAAAGCTAACAAACTCACCATAAGTTAATTGGTTATTTGGAATGGTTTTTGTAACAAAGATGTCTTTGATTTTATTTTTTTTACTCTTTCTCCTAGAAGGGTTGGTAAACCAACAACGAATTTTTCTTTCCAGAATGGTTGGTTTGAGTCTTCTCAAAGTATAACACGAGTGAGCTTAGGCATTTAACTCATTTTGGATATTTTCTGTTACAAAAAAGAATGTTAAAGAGGTTGGTAGAAAAGGTTGGTCATTGTTTGTATATAGTAGCTTAGGCACATTTGTAGTACAATCTGTGTTTTGGAAACTAGTGCAAAGAATATCAGATGTCAATTTCCTACATGGGTTTGTATGGTAAAGCATGTTTATAACATGAGGAATCTTAAAAATTCTTCTAAGATTTTATTATACTTGATGTAGAAGATTCATCTGAGAGTTTAGAACTAGTTGAATGTCTATGAAAGGATAGTTTAACTTTATCATCATTACACTGGATTATTTGTTTGGGTTGGATATTCGGTTATGGTGGTTGTAAATGTTCATGTTGGGTGGCACCTTTAAGGATCTAGTCTTTTAATAGAGTTATATCTTTCCACTAGATAGATTTGGGTACAACTATATTTGATCTAGAAATGTTTGTTTTGATGAGTAAGATTTCACCTTTCTAGGATTGAAATTTATGTTTACTGGCAAAAACAAAAAACATTGCTTTGTAATGAATTTTGAATATCAAAGTTATAGAAATTGATCCTTCAAGCATATTGTAGTTATGGGTTTTGATCTATAGAATCATACTTTAAAAAATGTTTTTATTTTTGAGGGATATAGTAAGGTTTGAATAATAGTCAAAAGAAACACGACCACTACATAAACTAGACTATATGGGACTTAGTAATGAATCTTGAAAATTTTAAAATCTAGCATCTCTAAGGACAGCTAGGATGAAAGTATTTAAACCTTTTTTTTAGAAGTATTTGATCCCAACATGTACGATACCAATATGGATATATTTATAGTTCCATTATTGATGTTTTTGTAAAGATTTTTTTGGAAACAAGTTAGATGATTTAAAAATACTTTGTACGTTGAATATCATTTTCTTTTATTTTTATTGTAAAATTAATTTTGAAAATATTAAAAGAACTTTGATAAATCTAGTTTTTTTAGAATTTTCAGATCAATATTTTTTTGTAGAATCTTATAAACACACACATAGTCATGATCCCACGTGTGTTACATGAATCTTTCCATAAAGGTTCTAGTTCTTTGTAATATGATATCAAGCTATCTTATCTTTTAATATTGGATAGGTCTTCATATTGTCTAATAAATATTCTATAAATAAATATTATATAATTTGACTAATATGTAAGTGTAAATAGTGTCCCATTGTGCTTAAGGATGAAAATTAATGGATGGTGAGCTTATGACTATTCTTATGATGTATATAAAAAAAAAAAAATACCCATGAATTTAACGTACAAGACAAATTAAAACGTATAAATTTGCAAGAGAATTTTAGGGCGTTACAAGACATGTCATAAAAACCGAATATATCCACATATCAGTCAACACATCCCAACAAAACACATGCAAAAATCACATCCAAGAAAATCAAAGTACACCTATGCGTATAAAATCAACAACACATCACAAGTTAATCAAAACAAATAAATCAATATGTTAAGGTTTGAAATTAACATTTAGATAGTCGTTAGAGTGGTTGCGAAGCTGCTGGAATGGCGGTGATAGTTGTGGACAATGTTGACCAGGATTCACGTGCTGCCACCACTGCGAGTGCAGTGTTGTCGCTATTAGGGGTGCATCTTTGGGCAGATCTAAAGCACCTCCTCTTCCTCTTTCTTCCTTTATCGACAGTGCTTCACAACGCTACTTGAGAAGAGAGATCTAGCTAGGTTTGTCGCTGGCTTTCTCCTCGTTTCTTTGCATCACTGCCTTGTCTAATGTTGTTTTCGTTGCTTCTTGTTGTATTGCTCGGCCCGTCATGTTAAAACTGGAAATCAAGTGGTTGACGATGAGAAAATCCAAGTGATGGTGGTTGTTCTTATGTTTAGGATGGAGGAGAAGTGGCGTGAGTGTTGTAATCAATGGTTGTGTATCGAGGCTAGTTAGAAGAGACTGGCAATGTGTGGTGGTCCATGGTTTGGTGGTGGAGAGAGGGAAACGAGGGTTGTTTTGTTGCAAGTACAGGAGATTTGGCCGGAAACCCAGATTGCGGGAGAGGGAGAGAGGGTGGAGCCCATTTCTTTTTTTCCAGAAAGAGTTATTCTTTTCTATTCTTTTTTGTTTCTTTGCTCTCTTTTTTCTTCTCCTGAATTTCTGTTTATTAGTCTTTCTTTATATGTTTTTCCTATCTCTCTGGTTTTCCCTCTGGTCTCTTGGTGTGTTCTTCTCTCTTTTTTTTTTTACGTGAATTCTTCTTAATGTGATCAACTTGTGAGTTCGGGAGGAATTGAATTATTATATCCTGGGGTAAAGGATTCTAAACCCCATCTTCTTCAACCTTCTTCAATTTGTACACATTAAAGCTTTGCAACACATATGAACAACCTCTTCAAACTATGTTTCCTTTTGTTCTGCGGCTGATTCAAGCATCAAAAGATTTTCAATCTCTGAAAGAAACTTGTTTTGCACGAACACCAGCACACCAATCACCATTCTTCCATGAAGATCAAACCACATCAACTGCAAGAAAGAAGCCACACTCTAGAAGTTTCTTGAACTCGTCACACTGCTATTCAAACTTGGCGACTATTTCAACGACAGCAACTATGATTATGCAACTAGACTGCATATGAGCAACATGCTCAAGCACTGTGTTCAGCACTACTCTTCATATGTTTAGCATTACTCTTCATAAAAAAAAAATTACTTGACAATTAGGCTTTCTAACAAAAATCAAATGAATTGAACTATTAAGTTCTCTTCCAAAAAGTTTTATAGCACTCACAATTTTCTTGGGATATGAACTAAAATTTTGATGGATTGTCAGCAAAGAAACTGCAGCTATGAAGGACAAACTTGGGATAGATATCCACTGCAAAATAACTTTCAATTTCAGCCAAAACGAGATCTTATACAACTGAGAAATTCTTTCCTCAGCACATTGTTGATTATCCAAGTGGGTTACTTCTATCATTTTGAACTGGGAATGCATTTCTATTAAAAGGGTCATTGTGGGCATTAGCTTGAAGCTAATTATTAAATGCATAATAGGTGAAGTCATCCAATTTACAGCAGAGGTTCCTTTTCCCAGCAGCTTTGGCCAGCCAGTACGCTGCTGCATTTATTTTTTCCTATTAAGAAGGGGGTGAAGTCTCCAACTTGCTGATTTGTATATAACCATTGACACGGTCCAAACAACTGACAGACATGAACTTGAACTAAGAAAAGTAATGGAGTATAACCGAGAGAAAAACCTCGTTTTAAAGGGCCTTGGGACTAAATATTCATGCCAAGTTGTCATATTACCACTCTAAACTCAAATTTTGGTACCATTAGTCCTTGAAATACCCTTGGCAACTCTCCACCAAGACCGTACAGCTGAACAACAGGCTAAGTTTTCACCTGTATCATGTAACATATGACAACACATCTTTGGTCACAATAATCTAAGTACTGTATAAATCCCAAGTAAAGGGATGGCCTCAGAAAACAATTATGGTCAACCATGTTTTATGAAATCTTTCCAATTCATTTTGTCAAACTATCCACAAATTAAAACATAAATAACTTAGCACATATATCCATTTCTGAAGACAAAAGGATGGAAATGAAATAGATCACTCACAAATGAAAATACATCCACGTATTCTGGCACACAGTCTTGCACCAATTTTATCGAATTGCTCCAACCAAATTGGCACCATCAAGCCTTGCATCTTCCAAATGCTGTGGTAGAAACAAGATATTAGATGTTGGATTGCAAAGCAATCCCTGCAAATGCGAATCAAGACTGGTGATCTAAACCAGAATATGCACATGGCGACCAAACTCTGGATCACATTAAACCTTCTTTGACCTTAGAGCTCTCAGCTCAAAAAATCAATCTTAATTTGTTTATATAAAAAGCTTGTAGCCAGTCTCTATCACAAAAACTAATTTCAAGTAGGATTATGCAACTTGAGGAATTTGAGGTCGATCCATAAAAAGCGTTATTTATTTATTTTTATAAAAATGAAAACTGGTAAGCAGAGAAATTCCAGCATACTGACATGTTACGCGTAAAAATCAGTGTTCTTCATATCATTGTGGTAATGGCACACTACATTGACAAACATTCTAATTAATTATCTGCTTTCTGGGTAACGGAACTCACACATTGTCTGAATGGTTAGAAAGTCTAATTAATCTAAATTATTGATCCCTACACTGGACAGAGAACAAATACTAACCAACAATGCCATGTTCTTGTTCTTTGACATTATTGCACTTCAAATGCACCATCAAAATATCTTTGATTCAATGCAATTTATTTTCTGTATATATAATTTCATTATACAAATTTCTGCATGTACAATTTGGTTCAGTGGTGGCAAGTTTTGCTGATATTCAAGACCTAAGCACTATCATATGTTGTGACACAAATTATTAAATCTTTATTCTGTCTCTGTCAATATCTCTACAGAAATATTATTTATCTTGTGAAAATATTGATGCAATCCAACATGCAGTAAAAATTTTAGCATTCCCCATGAATATTGCACATGTTTAAATGTTCACCATTATCAGCATTGATATCAACATCAACAGACCTTTCTTTTTTCCTTTCCAGGAATTGGAACGCAATAGGTTTAAAGAAAAAGAGGTGTTGACCAAATGATGCAAACGATCACTTGAGCAGATTAAGAATCTAAAAATCATTGACATCATAGAAGCAAATTTACTTTAGGCACCTCGGAATTCAAGAACAATGCCATTCCATCTCCAAGTAAAGCACATATTGATTGAGAGGCCAAGTAAAAGTAAGGTTTTCTAAACACACAAATCAGTTGTTACTTACTGTATTTTGAAGATTGACATGTCGTAGATAAGCCCGTTGAAGATTTGCACCCTTTAGATTGGCATTATTCAATTTTGCACCCTGAAATATGTCAGTTTTAACAAGTTAAACTTAACAGCTGCACAAGTTGGGAAAGAAACTTGATTTTGCAGGGAAATCCCTTCCTGCAGCCATTCATATTCTGCTACATCCACTAATAAACTGGTTCAGGCCCCATTTTTTTTCACACATTTGATTTCGCCTCAAAAGCACACCTTATTATCATTTTATATTTACATTCATGGTTTCCTCATTGCAAATGTTTCTACCTTCAGATTGGCTCCTTCTAGATTAGCTCCTTCCAAGTTGGCATTAGTGAGATCAGCAGTCTGAAATTAGGTAACTGAACAGGTTAATATATGAAAACAGCCTCCAGGCCAGAAACAAATATAGGCTCATGCCTCATGTTTTAAATTATGCGTAAATCCATAAACCATTTCAATTAGATTCGCTTCTATGAGCCATAAAGAGCAATATCAAATAACCAAATTATGGTAAAAAAAAAAAACACAAGGAAGAAGAGACCCATTCCTATTGATATTTCTTCTCCATATGAAGCACGTTATCATTTTGCCTCCTAATAACAATATGGACTTTTGTTTGATAAATAAGAAAGTAAATGTTTCTAGCAAGTATTTTACACATAATGACAATTGAGTTCAAGGAATAATAAGATGCTTTAGATATTACATTAGTTGGTGGTACACAATGATTATCTACGATTCTGCTCATCCAATATTTTACTTATTGGATCCTTTAATCAGCAGGTTGAACTAGATTTCTATTCAAGCAACCAAAGCACAGAGTGTGAACCAGAATCAAGCCCTGTTCTCCCAGTCAATAAACATTGAAGGAATCACACCAGAATCACCAGCTATTTAGTATGGTCAATCAATAGAGTGAAGAGAAAACAGGTGCAGATATGAAATTCAGTTACTTCAAAGATTAACAGATGCTGAACCTGTAAGTGTGCAGAACTCAGATCTGCTCCGCAAAAACTGCAATCAACCAGACAAGCATCTGCAACAGAACATGAAATGAAAGTACGAAGTAGTTTCCTACAGAGATTTCTATGAGTGTTACAAATTAAGCAATAGCATCTTTGATAATTATTAAAGCAAATCACACCAAGAGGATGGGGAATTTCGAAGAGGAAAAAAAAAAAAGCAAAATTTTAATGTCAATAATATTAAGCAGGCCTTAAATGGTCAGGTCAAGGTTTCCACTTGAAGGTATGAAGAATTTGTATACAAAAAAAAAAATTAATGTTCAAGAAAATCTAGTTAGGTTAAATAAGATGCTAGAATAGTCACATAAATTAGTGATTGGATTCGAGAAATAAATTATATGTCATGGAATTGAAGCCACAAGCCTGTTAATATGCAACAGTGCAATTGGCGACAGTCATAGTAGCCTTGAGTAGAGAAACTGGTTAAAGCATCCTATTCAATAATCAATATCATAAGAATTACTAAAAATATTACCTTGTAGGTTTGCACTCTTAAGGTTGGCACCTGCTAATAAAGCTCCTCGGAGATTTGCACCAGTAAATTCACATCTTCCCTAGGCATGAAACAGTCATCAAGAAAGCATTCTATAACACTAGTTTACAAATGGATCCAGTTTTGGTTTGAGTGTCTTACTCCCGCAAAGTTGCATTGTGGAATATGGAACCCTCAGCATCCACATCCTGTGATGTCAATTTAAAGGTTTCAATATGATCCATTAAAGAGATGAAGGTGGTAAAGGAGCTGATCACAGATAACAACTATGTGATATTTCTCAGATAGCTAAAAGCAGCGTGTGGTAAAGGAGCTAATCACAGAGAACAAGTGTGTGTGTGTGTGTGTGTGTGTGGGAGTGGGAGTGGGTGTTGGTGAGGGTGTGTGTGTGGGCATGGGCGTGTGTTCATCAGAAGAAACACATGATCATCAATCCAGAATAATACTGCCCTCCCCAATCTTGATTCCTTTTTTCCCTATCTCGAATTGAATATCCACAATGATAAAGTCAAATCATAATTTATCCCCAGTTATTATATGGACCGTGCTAGAACTTTTGTTCTTTCTTAGAAAATGAAAGTAAACATGTAATGGGAAAGACCAGTGACTGCTTCAGCTTAACTAATGAACACAAGAATTCAAGACATGCATTATAAGGTAGAGGGAATTCATTGCAATGACCATAGTGTAAGTTCCAGGGAAGTACAGTGAAAAGACAATAATGAAGTTGTTCAGGACAGAGTGCATTACAGGCATGTGAAATTACACTTACCCGGAACTTTGCACACTGTAGGTTTGCACGAGAGAAGAATACATTTTTCAGAGATGCATAGCTGAAGTCAACATATGAGAGGTCCTGCATCTCAATAACCACACATCAGAGGATCCAATCATTTACTTTAAAATCTAAGCAAGCCAGCTTTCTGTGAATTTTATTTTATTTTATTTTATTTTTTTTGTCCTTCACAAATTTTTCCTAAAACAGTTAAAGTTGAAGAAGACAGCATGTAATCACAACTGTCTTTTGACAAAAGTTATACTTTCTCTAAAAAAACTCCAACAGAACAAATAACAAATGAACCTATTGGTTGATTTCAGAGAGACACATCTGCCAAGGATAAACATAAGAAAGCAAGAGAAACCTTCCAAGAACTTCGAACCCAAAAGACTTACCAGTTTAGAGAGATCAAGGCCAGAAAAATTAACTCCTCGAAACTTCACTTTCTGATATTGTAAACATTTGATGATATCCGCCCGTGTCAATTCAGCTTCCAACTCGTCACCTTCCCTTCTCCTAGTCTGAAGAGAATTGATTCCTTCTACGAGCCCCTGATATATACGGTCACAGGGGCAAAAAAAGGAAAGTCAGAAACATTAGGGATATGGTTGACATTTCTTTTCCTGAGCATTTCTATACACATGAATCTAAATGCATGCATATGGATCTCACAGTTTTCAGGGATGAGCAACAAAACTCATTACAGAACGATGCAAAGTAAAAACAGATTAGCAGAGAAAATAGAAAACATAAAAATTTGACTCCACCAATATAATAATTGGAAACAACTTTCCTATCAAAATCTCATGAACTGGGACAGAAAAAAGCATACAACGCATATGTTTGTGAAAAAAATCCATTTGTTGCTTGGATCCAGTAACATATGAAATTTAGGACACACAGCAGCATCTTCCAAACAAAGGTTTATAGGGAAATGGCATGAAGAAAAGTGTGTGCTCCTTTTTTAAATTCCTGTGTGCCATCTCAGGGTCATACTTTCCCACATGTCAAGAACTGCAACCTAGCACTACATGTCACGCAATGACTTTCAGTTCTTTCAAAAATTTATGCAGATATTTTAAAAAGGTGTTTACAGGGGAAGTCGTGTGAAGTTTCTAAAATCTGCATGCTCTTTCTTGAAAAGCTTGCATGCGAGCTCAGCACATCAACAAGAGGCTTGTTCTTAACACACCATCCTTCTATGAATAGGCAGGACCCAAAGGACCAGAAAATGGAATATAAAAAAGGAAATAACCACAAAAGAACAAAAGTCTAGTTATAACCACATACAAGTAGCTGATAGTATACTGCCTCTCGCATAAGCTCTGAATATTCAGCATCAGTTAGTGTGGGAACCACACCATCCCTCAACCAATTCAAAATATGCCGAAAGTGTTTCCCATCCCTATCAATGAAGACGTATCCCTGCAGAATCAAAGTTCAGAAACAATTGATTACTTAACAAGTAACATCGTCCAACATGAAACTTACTAAAGCAAATTTATAGTCTCCATTTGATAAAAAAAAAAAGTAGAGGCAAGGGACACAGATGAAACCAAAAGGGAATGAGCAAAAGTCATTTCCCTTGTTCCTTATGCCTTCCTTTTCTTCTCAACATAAATAAAATATACGTTCCTTCCCGCATTAGTTCCTTCCCTCTCAGAAAGAATGTGTCATTCCTTAATCAAGAAATAATAATAATAATAATAATTGGCCTGGCTACACTTCTATCTTCAACAACCTAGCCTAGGCAGTCATCCCTCGGAGTTACAATAAAAGCCATTACACGAAACTTAATGGAAAAAAGGCAAGTTGCAAACAGATATGAATCAATTGTTAACTGGGGAATCCTTAATTCCTCATAGCTGAGGCATTTACTGCACATTATTTCTCTAGACAAGATCAAACAACCAATGACCATAATTCAATGTTACCTTATCAGGATCCTCAGACACAGTGTGTCTTCCACTGAACATGGCCGCAAGCATGGAATCAGGCTCACGCTGTGTTAATGTATCAATTGTGGTGCAAAATTTCTTCCCTCCTGTAAAAATTATTTTAACCGCATAATTGACTTAAGTCTCCATGCTAAACTGTTAACAATCAAGCACAATGAATTAAACCGATCAAAAAAGGCAAAAGGAAGCAGTAACAAATAAATAAATCAATAAATAAACTTGATCCAAGTGCTGAAGTTCAAATTTGGGAGTTGAGAAATAAAACTTATAACAGTGTGTGATGTTAAAATAGAGAGGTAGAAAGAGTGAAATTGTTTTAACAGATGGGTTTATTCAAGGATCTGAAAATGAAGATCTCCTACAAAGACAAATTCATAGATAATTGAGAGAGAGAGAGAGGTGACCAATGTTGAGACGAATTAGAGAAGAGAAGGGGTGGTCTTTCATCATTTGCTTTTTGCTGTGGAACTTGCTAGAGATACAGAGACAGAGAATTTAGAGATGGGTAGTTTTGAGAAAGGGAAGGTTTTCAGGCAGAGGTGATGAAGACAGGCAAACAGATACACTTTTTTTTTTTTTTTTTACTTTTTGGGAATATAAAAAAATAATAAAAGATGAATATGATAAAATGGGAGATTTTGATGACAAAATAATGCATTATTAAAACCACGATTATAAGAAATGAATTGATACTTGACCTCTCCTGTGTGCTAGTGACGTGGTTTAAAATGTTTTTTTATTTAGAAATATATTTATATTAAAAAAATTATTTTTAATATTATTATATTAAAATAATTTAAAAATATATAAAAAATTATTTTAAATAAAAAAATTTTAAAATTTAAAAAAAAACACGATTTATACCGCGTTTCCAAACAAATTCTCTTTCATTAACAAGTTATTAGGAAAGCTTAAAGTAATAAATAACTAAAGAGGATGATCATAAATTTGGTTAAATGACTACTTAATAAAATTTTATATTTTTCAGATATTAATTGATTGATTTTACTAATATTGAGCTAAATCTAATCCCTACTTTTTTATATATATTTGAATAATTATCAGTTTCAATCACTAATTTTATTTATTTATTTTTTTATACATTATAAAATGGTTTTGATTCGCAAGCTACATCATGTTTGTGTAAACTATGTTAAAAAGTATCTTGTTTAATTTTGTTAAATTAAAATTTAATTTTATCAATTAAAAAATTAAACAATAGAATCAAACTTAAAACGACAACTCTTTTTTTTTTTTTTTCAACTCATGGAGCACAAAAACATATAATTTGATCATGAAATTTTTGGTGTGTATTGTTTTAGGTTTTCCATTTTGATCTTAAATTTCATTTATTTTACAATTTAATCCTTAAAATTTCCAAAAACAGAGAATATCATTGAAAAATAAAAGGGAAGATAAGTGGTGGATTAGCTATTTTAGAGAGAGGTTCAATGAAGTTTATATTCCTCTTTGAACATGTTTTAAAAAAATACATCGAGACTCAGAGTTTTTTATCTGATTGGATTTTGATTTAGAGTGATATAGGTTTTTTAGAAATTTAAAACAAGGTTATTAAAGAAATTACGATGTGTTTATAATATTTTCAAGTTAAAACAAATTGAAAATTAGATTTGTATAACTTTAGGTGGTCTGAAAGTTAATAAAAAAACGATGAGTTATCTACACAAATAACCAATACAACATCTCTATTTTTAAAAAACAATTTGTCATTCATCCATTTAAAATAATCATTTTTTTTTTTATGATTATCAGTTGTTTTATGAATAATTATGTATTAGCCTAATATATATATATATATATATATATATATATAAACAATTAAAATAATTTGCTCATTAATATTTAACACAGATATAATATCTATTTTTTTTAATTTTTATTGAAAATATTTTATATAATTTTCTCAAAATTATTTTTCTTAAAAAGGTTTTCATATAGGTGTATAAAAATAATCTATTCATGATTTTATTTTTTTTATTTTTTAAGTAATCATAATAAGTTTTTATTTAATAGAGAATAATATTTTTATCAAAATAAAAAAGAAATGCATGAATAAATAAATTAAATTCTTAATTAAAAGTATACGTTTTTTTAGTTCAAGTCTTTTAGAATTTTTTTTCCTTATTGCTATTGCTTTTAAAATAATGAACTATGATGCTAATAAAAGAATTATTTTATTATCCAAATATAAAAAAAAACATGAAAAAAAAATAATTTTGATGAAAAAACCATTTATTGCACATCATTTTATTTGTTATTTTTCATGTGAATATTTATTTTTATTATTATATAATTAAATAAAAAAATTCAAAAAAACATTCATGACAACACACTAAGGCAATATCACTAGTTAACTTTATAATGGATAAATGTGTAGATCATGGCTTCTTCTTATATTTGTTCATTTATTTAGGTAGCATATCAAATTGAGGAGATACTAGTTATATGACTCGTGTTTCGCCGGGGTCAAATAATCTATATTTTATAAAAAAAAAATGCTTCTAAACAAAAAAGGAGGCTTTGTTTATTTTTTTTAGTTTTTTAACCCGTTATGTTACTTTATTTTGTATTTAAATCAAAAATATCTATTATTTCATATTAACAAATCATTTTTTTTTTTTTTTTGTGAAAATACAACATTACACTAAATTGCTTCAAATCTTATATTTTTTCCCTCGTTTTGCACAAGCATTATGGGGTGAGTTCTTTTCAGTTTGAATCTTGATTCGTTCAATCTCAATGAACACTCAAAATGTTGTGGATTCTTCGACTAGTTTCTGCAGTCCATGAGCAAAATTAATGCTTGTAGACGATCGATTGGACTTGTCATGATTTTATGTCATCCATCCACAGCTAGCTTTATATAGTGTGATATTAATCCATATATATTAGCTATGGATCGACAAAAGTAGGGCTTGAAACAGAGAGTTTAACCCTCATAATTAAGTGATCATTAACTAAACTTTCTTTAATTTTTCTGGAGATTTGTCCAGCAACCTCAATGCACTTTGCTCTGATATTGGCTTCAAGTCCAAACTACCATATGCTCACCGGTCAAGAGGCGGCTCACTGTTCATCTTACTCTTAAACATGGAGGTCGGGCCTCTCACTATCCTCATAGTTTATTCTGAAATCGGGATTCTAGGTCGAATACCATATGATATTATGATTGTTTGAGTGAAGTCTCTCTGTTAATTCATGCCCAGATAGTTTGTGGACATTGAAGAACTTAATTGATGTTCTCTAGGTGCTTAGATTCTGAAAACATCTGGTAAGCTAATGATTATAGGAAGAGAAGAAAAGAATCATTTGCAAGATTGCTTTTGAACACGTCTCATTTCATATTAATTTCTTAGTTACATTACTTAAGCCTCGATCTTAATCTTAATCTGGGAACAGCAACTACAATGACAAAAGGTATTTTATAAGAACCGAAGTTACAAGAGAAGGTGGGAAAACTGACAACACAGAAGGTGATTAATTAGGCTTCAAGCTAGAAATCTTCTGTTTTCCTTTAATTAATAAGATTGTTTTCAAGGTAAAGCATGTTTAATGCCTGCCACTATTACCATTGCCAGAAACAATACCAGATCCCTGGCCGGCACCTGCACCAACTCCAACTCCAACTCCTATACCAACGCCAATTCCAACTCCAAATGCTCCACCACCACTTCCGCCACCTAAACCACCACCAGCACCACCTCCTACACCTCCACCTGCACCAAAGCCACCTCCATGGCCTGATCCTCCACCTATACCTCCACCTCCTCCTCCTCCTACACCTCCACCTGCACCAAAGCCACCTCCATGGCCTGATCCTCCACCTCCTCCTCCTCCTCCTCCTCCACCAGCACCACCTCCAGCTCCAAAGCCCCCGCCATGACCTGAACCACCACCAATACCACCACCACCTCCTGCTCCTCCACCACCTCCGCCTCCAAGAGTGATTGCACTCGAATGAAGAACAAGGCACAAGAAAAGTAGAAGCAAATAAACCCATTTTGAAGACACAGCCGCCATTAATGCAACTTTATGTTTATGCCAAGATAAATTGCTAGCTAGCAACAAGCTTCTCCGCAATGTTTGCTTGCTTTGTTTGCAAGGAGAAACTCCTTTATATAGGGTTTATCCAGTGGCCAATTTGGCAAGTCAGCCGAAAAGAGCTTTAATGCACCATCATGATCGCAAGTCAAATACTTTCGAAGCCCAAAGGAAAAGCAAAGCAGCTAGCTACAGTGTGGCAATAATATAATAATAATAACAAAAACCAAAAAAATAAAATAAAATGTGGGGAACACTTTAGCAGCGCCCAGTGTTTTGTAGAAAGCCCACATGTTTTAGAGTTTTGTAGCTACGTGATCCCCGCCCGCTATGCTGCTAGTTATATATTTTAATTTTGTTAAAACAAATTATGTAGGTTTTTTCAATGTATTTTTATAGTTTAAAAAAATATAAAAATTTAAATATATATATTTTCATGACAACTATGATTAGGAAACCTGACTTGAGAGTTAATCCAGTCAAAAAGCCAGGTCCAGAATTACACGGGTTGACTTTGATCATATCGGAGAAATGAAAAAAAAAATTTGAGATTTTAATATTTTATATTAAAAAAATAAGAAACAATTCATGTGGATTAATGTTATACATGTTATAAAAAATTAAGTTTAAAAGATTACTTTAAAAGGTTTTCATTTCACATTGAAAAGATACTATTTTATTCTTTTAAGTTAAAGTATTTAAATCAAAATGGTTTTTTATTCTATATTAAAAAATACATAACTTTTTTGCTGTGAATATAGAGTATATATACTAAAGGACTTCAAATCTCACATTAAAAAAATAAAGCATTCTTCTAGTATTTATATAATAAACTTTGAAATGAGTTAGTAACCAACTAAAAAATATGAATAAATAGCAGTCTCTAGGTAGGAGAAAAAAAAAAATTTGACAGAAAAAAAAAAAAAAAAAAGACTAATGATTTTTTATTGGGTCACTTGAGTTTCGAGGTGACCTAGCAAGTCCATTGGTTTGTTCTAGTACAATTAAAGGCTCGAATTTTGAATGAAACAGGCTCAGTCAATGCTATTGGATCCTATTGAAAAACAGGGCCCACACTCCTTGGTCTTGCTGACAAATAAGGCCCATCGTTGCTGAGTCCTAGTGGCCAAAGGATCTAAAACTAGCAGGTCTTAGTGAAAGCTGAGCCCATCTTTAGTAGGTCATGATGGAACTTGGGCCCACTACTGTTGGGTTCTATTGTAAAGTTGGGCCCACCATCATTGGGTTTGGCAGGAGAGCCACACCTAATGAACTTTGGTTAGTTGCGGATCCAAATGCCCATCGCTGCTAGGTCTTGTTAGGAAACCAATCTACTATCATTAGGTCTGGCAGTAGAGTCATATCCAAGAAACTTGGATCAGACCGCAGATCCAATTACCCTCTGTTGTAGGGTCTTGGTAGAGCATAGCCTAATTTTATTAAGTCATACTTACTGCTGGGGCCATCGCTGCCGGGCAGTCAAACCCACTATTATTGGGTCTGCGCGGCTGACACATACCCAATAAACTTGGGCCTTGACAAAAGAACCCAGCAGCTGGGTATCCATATGGGCCCATCATTGCTAGGCAATAAGGCCTAGCATCATTGGGTCATGCATGTTAGAAGGACCCAGCAGCGGTGAGTCCTGCTAGTAGGTAGAGCCCAATACTGCCATGAGTCTAGCTATGCAACCAAACACAATTTTAGTATAATTTTTTAAAAATAATATTAAAAGAAATAATACAAAAAGATCAAAAGAATATTAATTTGAAGGGAAGAAAAAAAATAAACTTTTTAAATTTCTTGGGTCTCCCCTCTCAGCCAAACACAATCTCAATATTTAATATATATATATATATATATTAAAAAATATATAAAAATATTATAAAAAAATTATTTTGAAGCAAAGAAAAAAATTAAAATTTTAAAATTTCTTGGGTCTAGCTCACAGCCAAACACAATGTCAACATTTAAAAAAATAATACAAAAATATAAAAAAAATATTGATTTGAAGTAAAGAAAAAAAGAAATTGTCAAATTTTTTTTAAAAGAATTTTTTAAACGCAAAATTAAACATGATTTAATTAGAAAATTCAACTCAACCTGAAATGAAAAAAAAAAATTATCATCACTCAACTTTTGGTCAATATAAAAAAGTCACATCAATTTAATTCAAAAGGCAAATTTAAATGAAAGAAATCTAATTTCAGTGCCTAAAAATATTAAAAGAAATAATACAAAAGAATCAAAAGAATATTAATTTGAAATAAATAAAAAAAAATTAAAAATTTATAAATCTCTCGGGTCTCTCCTCTCAACCAGACACAATCTCAATATATATTTTTTAAAAATATATTGAAAAATAATATACAAACATAAAAAAAAATTATTTTAAAGCAAAGAAAAAAAATTAAAACTTTAAAATTTCTTGAGTCTAGCGTTGCAGCCAAATGTCAACATGTTTTTTTTTAAATAATACAAAAATAAAAAATATTAATTTGTAATAAAAAAAATTGAGAAATTATCAAAAAAAATTCACAGAATTTTTGAAACGCAAAATTAATTAGAAAGTTCAACCCAACCTGAAACGGGAAAAAAATTATTATCACTTAACTTTTGGTCGATATAAAAAAGTTCCATCAATTTATTTTGAAAAAAAAAAAATTAATCAGAGAAATCTAATTTCAGTGCCTATTGGAGTGCCACTTCCAAGCATTTATAGTTCCTTATAAGCCCATAAGCTATTTGATTCCAAGAGAAATGCACATCCAATTTATGAAGCAATCAAGTAGGCATGCAAATCGGGATATCCCTTTTTGGTTTTGAAGCTTTTCTTTGCCTTGTAATATTGATATGAATGAATCTCTCTTTTTTAAAGGAAAAAAAAGACTTACAAGATTATTTATAGCATGTATAGTTGCCAATGTCTGCTGTCTGTCAAGTACCCTTAACTAACCAGGACTTATTAGCCTTGGCTCTAGTAACACATATTGGATCATGCTGGAAGGTTGGGCCCACCACTGGTGGGTCCTACTGCTTGGCATGGCCCAAGCTATTGGGTCCTTGTTGGAAAGGGGCTGAGCAATGTTAGGCCTGGAGGCAGCACGACCCATTTTAGTGGTGGGTCCTGCTGCAAGCAAGGCCAAACATTGTTAGGTCTTGCTTGTAGGCAGGGCCTAACGCAACCATGGATCTGGCTACATAGCTAAACCCAATCTCAATATAATATATTTTAAAAAATATATATGTTAAAAAATAATACAAAAATATCAAAAGAATATTAATGTGAAGTCAAAAACAAATTTTTTATTTTAGGTTCTGCTAGGTAGCAAAACCCAATAATTGACACTTTGTTTTGAAAGACCCCAATAGCTTTTGACAGAGAAGGCAACACCTCTAATTGCAATTCTTGACCAAAAACACAATAGAGGAACCCTGGTGCCAACGATCTATTGGGGGCAGCTTTACGTTGAATATAAACAAATAGGAATTAGCACAGAATCTCTCTGTGTATTGGAATCACTCCAATGAAGACTCAAAGCAGAGCTCGTAGGATGGCAAAGAACTATTTGCCTTTGTATTACGTTCATCCTCTTTAAATACTAATACAGTCTCCAGTTTTAACTAGGAGACAATAATAAACTAGGAAAAGAATAACAGAATAAAATTCCAAATCCAACTAGGAAACTAATAAACTAGAAAAGTAATAACAGGAAAGAAATAAAATTGCAGACTCCTATGTTGATAGAGGCTTTAATCCTGGAGTCGTATGAAGTCTTGTGTCCTAATTTGCATCAACTTCCTGGAGTCGTATGAAGTCCTGTGTCCTGATTTGCATCAAACCCCCCTCGGGCGTTATAGCAAGACCCAATACTATTGACATTTGTTGGAAGTGTTATAGGCCTAACTTGGCAGCCAGACTCAATAGCTTTTGGCAGAGAAGGCAATGTCCTTAGGCGCTACAATGTCGTTCACAGTGCAAACACTATATGTCCATAATGCAAAAGCAACTATGCAAGTCCATAATTAATTGTCTCTTGATCCATAGTGCATGTACAGTAAGTTCACAGTAAATTGTCTTTGTCCAAAGTACATGCATTTACAGTAGAAATCTCGCATGTTTTAGAGTTTTGTTAATAATTATGAATAGTTTGAAAAAAAAAATACTTTTAGAAGTTCCATCTATTGAACGAACAACTTTCTCCTATGAGGTAGGGGTAGTATAAGACACGTTTATCTTTGATTTAGGAAAAATTAGATATTTGATTTATGTTATGTCATGGATCAGATTATTTAAAAAAAATATAAAAAAATGTATAAGTACAGGACTTATTAACATGGTTTTTAACATAAAAGAAATCAACCATGAATTCAAAATTTGATGCATATTAGACGATATCCTTTTTGAATACTGAGAATATAACATTATTAGATGACATTGTTTTCTTTAAAAAAAAAAATATTGAGATTTCAACATATTAAATCGACCTAGACCAACCCTAGCTAACTTGTAAACCTTGTGACTTGGGTTATGAAACCATAATAATTTCATATAAAGCAGAGCAAAATAAATTAGAAAGTCCAATTTCTAATAAATAAAAATATTGAAGGATAAAAATTTAATATATATTAAATTTTAAAAAAGAACAAGAAAAGAGACTTAAATTAACTAGAGTAAACCTGTGCCATTCAATTCATAAGAATAAGATTATCCCATGAAAAAACAATTAAAAGAAAATATGAAGCCCAACTTTTAAGCATTTCATTTTGAAAGACGGATCATAAAAGAAGCAATTTAAAAAAAAAATGAATCAACATAAATTAACTAATCAAACTTGCGACTAAGATCATGGGACCTAGATAACTTAATAGAAAACAAATTAAAAAAAAATCATAAAGTTGAACTCTCAATCAACTAAATGTTAAATGCCAAAACTAAAAAGAAAAATAATTATATAAAAAATACCAAAAAAACAAAATGATTCATTAGGCTTAGACACCGTTTGGCATTGCGTTCCAAACGGTGTTTTGCCTAAATTCAAATTTTATTTTTTTTTGCTAAAATTGAGTTCGGTTTGTACCTTTTGGATCGTTTTGATGTGCTGATGTCAAAAATGATTTTTAAAAAATGAAAAAACATCATTGGCATGTATTTCGGCACGAAAAGCTATTTGAAAAGCAATCGCTACCACACTGCCAAACACGCTCTTACTCTTCAAGCCCGCAACTTGCTTCGTAAAACTGAGATAACATGTAGAAAACAAATTGAAAAGAATTGCAAATCTTAAACCAGCCTAAAGTTGAAGGGCAAAAAAAAAAAAAAAAAAACTTGAATTAACTCAAGTTAACCGGTCAAACTTGCAGCCCAAGTCATAAGATTAAGATAATCCCATTAAAAATAAAGCAAAATAAAATTACAAAACCTAATCTCAAACCCACCAATATTGAAAGATGAAATTAAAAAAAAAATAATTCTAAAAAAAAAACTAAAAAGACAACTAGAGTTAATCCTGACTAACCTTTCAGACTTGTAATCTAAATCATGAGACTGAAATAACTATGTAGAAAGTAAATAAAAAAAATTATAAAACTCAATTCTCAATTAACTTAATAATAAGAGATGCAATTGCAAAAAAAAAAAAAAAAAAAAATTCAAAACATAAAAATAAAACAATAATTAAAAGAATAAAGACCGGATTTGTCAAAATAAAACAATAAGATATCTTGCTATTTTGGAGAAAATTGGTTTGAAAACAAAAAAGATGAGAGAGAAAATAGAGATGAGAAGAGAAAATAAAACAAGAGTAACCACGCGCCTCAACTAACAACACGCACTGCACTACCGTGACAAACTCCGCAAGATGCTTATAGAAACACCAAGGACGAAGGCGTTACGAAATTAAAGAAAGCAGCACAGGCGTCAACAATGCAATGGGTTCCTTTATGCATACGCACTAGCGCATGCAAGCTCATGTTTGCCTTTTTTCCACCACCTGTTTACCCCAATCTCTATTATTATTATTATTATTATTATTATTATTTTAAATCAATAAAATTAAACCTTCTTTTTTTTAGCAAAATCGAGCATCAACTGTTCGTCAAAAGCTAGGCAATCAAAAAACATTATTAAAAATAAACTCGATTCTAAAATATGAAATTAAAAAAAAAAACCATTGCGTGACCAAAAACAATAAAATGGGGTGGAATCTTCCCCTAGCCTTGCAATTCAATCCCTGATTTAACAGCCTATTCGAAATCAAATTACATGCTGAATTAAATTCAATTTATAAGCAAATAAATTCAATTCATAAGCAAATTTGAATTTAATTGCAATCAGGTTAACCCTCGGATGGTTAATTTTGGAACACAATTTGAGGGATTTTATAAATCTTTATAGCTGAATTCTACTTAATTTCTAACCCAAAAAGGGCCTCTGCTATACAAAAGTTAAGAGTTCCTGGAAAAACTACATGCATTGTTTATTCCGATTGCCTAATTTTCTTTCCAACCATGTGAGCTTGTTACTGAGCCACTTGAATAAATCTACATAACTTGTAAATCTTCAATTCAATTTGATCTCAGCGGAACACTTAGAATTGAAAGAAAATTTGCAGGTTGGCACCTGAACATCTCCCGGCATCACAAACAGATCAATTTCCAATTGCAAGCATACATCAAAGACTGAGAAATCAACATTACTTGAGGCAGATTATAGGTGAGAGTGGTTAAATCATATCCTTTATCCAGTCAAGCAACAGGTACCATGGTGTCCAGTAACTGAAAGTCCCTTAGTGTTGGTAAAGTTTTGAAAATTCCCGACAGCCTCAAGACCAGGGAAGGGGGGGATACAAGTCAGACCTCAGATAACTCGAAGTAGTTTCAGATGAGTTCAATCCTAGAAGTAAGCCTCTATTTTACTAAAATTGCACATCTAATATATACAGTCTTCAGTTATAGTAGTTCAGCAATGTGCATATTTTTAACTTCGATCCCCTTGCATACCTGTAATTGATGCAGTTCTGTGATCCCTGGAACTCCAATTCCATGTCATTAACAACACTGATCCCTGATTGTCATCAATTTCCCCTTGCCTTCTCAAGATCAGGAAGATCTGCAAGCAATGTCTCATACAGTCAGATATGGCATCACAAGCAATAGAAGAAATGAAATTAAAGGTAAAGGTGCACAGACAAAAGCAATTTTTTCGTTTGTACAATGCATAATTTGACACTTGAAATGATATGGACTGCAAAATAGTGGAATAATGTTTTTTTTAAAAAAATTGTCATCGTAGTTTTGGAATAAAAAAACTCGAATTTTCCATGTGGACTGAAAGTCACAAAGCATTCTTTTCATTACATGCACTTAGGGGTTTGGAAGTTCATAGATGATAATGCATATAAAGATTATCAAAATTACGCACACACTGCTTACTACATTGTTGCAGAATCCTATCTATGCATGTGACGTACACACAGAGGATGGTAAATATGATGCAACCAAGGTCTAACTTACAAAGCATTCCTTCATCATCACTGCTCCCATCATCTTTTTCATCCTGCAAAAGAACAAGTGTTAAATAATCAAGGAGACTTGAAGTACTGCTATAATCATTCTTTAAATTAACAGAAAACCAAACAAAAATAGAAAACAAATTACCCCAGCATTATTGTCGTCAGAGGCATCAGCTGCAAGGGACAACAGAAATTTGATATCAGATTCAATCAGAAACTGAAGCTGTAAATTCTTGCATACTGAACCATATATTCTTGAGTTATTTAATACAAATCATAAAGCAGCCTTGTTATGCAGTGAACAACGAGAAATAAGGAAAAGTTCATGCATCCCAGATTGCTAAGGATTGTGCTGGGATGCAATAATGGTTGAAAGAATAGAGACTTTATTTTCATTGAAGAGCACAAGTGCTAACAAAACTCAAAAGCATCACCATCATGGTATTGCTAATAAATTTCAAGAATTGTTCAGTCATTTCATGCCACGCAGACCCATGGTGCACAAAACAGTCACGGCTTGCAAACACTTTGAAAGGTGTAAAAACTAATTAATTTTTCTATAAACATTGGAATTACATATTCTGCACATTATGGTGCTCATAGTGAGAGATAATGAATGTCAACCATACAATAGCAATATCAACATCCATGGTTAACACAATTCAATGGCTAGAATCAATCAAAATGACTCTTGAGAGTCTTTTAGCATACAATTCTTCTTCAAGCTAGGAAGATATCTAATTTCCTATATGCCTACGGTGAGAACAGGTAGAGGTAACAGAATTTTCCTGGCTAGTAGAACCTCACTAATGTGCACTCCCATTTTTCATGTGAAGATAGAACAATACCTGTTCATCAAGAAACAGAAGCCAAAAATACAACCCAAGAGAAAAACACTAAGCTATTCAGGGGAAAACAGGACCACACACAAATTAGAGGAAGATAATTTAACAAGGCAAGTCCAACTTGTGCTAGGCTTTTACATATTAAACCACCCAAGTTAAATGCATTAAACAATCAAATGACAGGACTTTGGGACAGGATTAGATATCATGAAGTTCAATCAATTATAGTATACCCTAACTAAGGGCAGAATCGTGTTTTGAAAACTTGAGCCCCATATAGAACTTTGAGAGACCTCATATCATAACCCGAAGAACAGGTCGTGAGAACTTACAAGCTGACTTTTCATCATCCTCATCACACCACTTGTTCCAATCCACCTTAATGTAAGGAGCAGGCTTCCCTTCAGATTTTAACAGCCTTTTCCACCAGACTTTCTCTTCTTTCTGGATTGAGCATATAATGTTCCTCAACCCAACCTTAGTTTTAGAACCCTGCATAGTTAACATCAAAGCCTTAAAGCATGAGCATTATAACATTTCAAAAGTTTGCAATGAAAAAAAAAAAAGGGGGGGAATTACTAGGAATTTTCATATTTAAACATTGCGATTTAGAAATACTACGCGTTGAAATGTCATATGAACAAAATTCTCAATTATGTGGCACCGGGTTTCTCTAACTTGAGCAGGTCAGTTACATTACAAAAAAAGCATAAGATGTAGGAGACAATTCTAAGTATTGGATATTATATGCTACATGAAAACCCTTTGAGTAACAGATCAGGAATGGCATGAAAAAAAAATGAAAATTTTGAGATACAAGCATTTTCTTATATTCAATGCTTATGGACACTCAACAATAATTCTAGAAAATATTCCTCAGGATGTTCTTGACGATGTGATGTGCACAAAAACCTAAGGAATGTCTGCAAGCACAACATGGAACTTATCCTGAGTAGTAATGTTTCATCAGAGTGAATTGGAAGCCTGGCTTCAAAATGAGGTTTCATGCTAACTTGTCCATCAGAGTATAAGTGTAAGACTGACTGGCTCTATGCTAATTCATTCATAAATAGTTAATCATTTACTTGTAAGCTAACCAGAGGGAGGGAGGGAGGGAGGGAGGGCGAGGAAGAAGGAGAGGAAGTAACATCTCTTTGATTAGAAAGGCGTTGATTGATATTGAATTAGCAGCAAGAAATTTTTTCTGTGTTTAAGTTTTATCCTTCTGTTTCTTTTTTACCCAGGAGGCGTTTAAGCAAAGGCATCACATCGGAAATGGTTCCAGAGCTAGTGGCAACAAAAACAGAATGACAGAGACAACGATGGAGAGTCATTAAAAGCAAAAGTGATAACAGCAGATAGAAAGGAGAACTATTCTAAGGGGAGCAGTATTGATGGTTACATAGATCGACATTGGATCTCTTGTCAGCTATTCTAACTTAATCCATAAATTTTCCCACCCAAAAGAAAAAAGAAAAGAAAACAGAGCATGAAGCACAACATGCATGAGTTATTTTCTCCAAACTAAGCCAATTTTTTACACAAAAATGCTTAACATGAAGATGCATTAAAAAGTACGGCCAAAAGAAATGCAGCAATTCCCAACTTGGCTTCAAATCTATCAAATTCAAAAAAGAACCCGTCATGAACATTCTTCTTCCAATGAAACAAAATGACTGCAAACCATCAACTACACAAATGTTCTCTTTCCAATCAAATGACAAGAACCCGCAAAATATTTCACAACTCAATGCCAAAAGAGTGAAAATACAAAGAGAAATTAAATAAAATAAATAAATACCTCAGGAACAATGTTTCCGAAGAGTTCCAAACTGAAATCAAAGGATTCGCCTTGAACCCCAACAGCAGAGAAACTAAATAACCCTTCACCTTCACATTTCACTGATACGTCTTTAGCATCAGGTAATGCAATCGTCAAGTAAACCTTGTCTGATCTCTGGGCCCACAGAACCTCTGGGTGCCGACTGCACATACAAACCACCAAAGTAAAAAATAATTGCAGAGTCAGAGTCAGAGAGAATGGGAGGACAGGAGAAATGACCTGACCTCATTGTTTCTATGGAGGGCGGGTGGCTGATGGCGGAAACGAGTGGTCGTCTGAGGGTAATGGCAGTGGGCAGTAGCCAACAGTAAAACCCTACAAAGAAGACGACTACTGTGTCTTTGCCTGCTCTTGTCAGTGAACTGTACATAAATTATTGTTTTAAGAGGATGGTAATGTTGTTTTTAAAAATATTTTTTAAATTTTTAAAAACTTAATTTTAAAACCAGCAAATTAAAATATTTTAAAAATATATAAAAAATTAAAATTTGATAGAACGCAAATTACATTTCTAAACAAGATCTTACTAATAATAGCATGGACCGGACTATAATCTTTTTTTAAAAAATAATATTAGATATAAAGAAAAAAAATATCATAAAAAAATCAATCATAAAAATTTATAACCATAATAATTAAAATCAAGTCAATCTGAGATATTTTGTTAAATTTATAGTTTATATTATGAAATTATAATTCAATAAAAAATAAAAAGAATCATAAAATCTTAAAAAAAAATATATATGTTAACTTTTCAAACTTATAATCTAAGTTATTAGACTTAAAACATCTAATTTAAACAAACCATGAAATCCAATTCCAAATTAATCAAATATTGAAGGATGAAAGAAGAGGAAAAAAAGGCTCACATGTGACATATCAAATCACCATTGTAGACACACACTGTACAAACAAGAAGAGAACATGATGATGATTCTAACAACATAAAAATGTATTTTTGGATGTTAGGAGGCACTACACACACCTTCTAGATAGCATGGACGCCTCTCACGAGCCTTTAGTGTACAACACGCGCAAGTTCTCATTTATCTTTTTATTTATCCAAATACCAAAAATGCCCTTGAGCTCACTTTATAATTACAAAAAAAAAATCATTATGAAAAGACTAAGAAGTCTCTTGACTCTAGGTTTAAATTTTTTGCTTTCACATGTATTTTTATCATTTTACTGTGTGTTTTAATTGTTTATTATTTTTATATTTGGTCAAATATCAAATTGTCTTTGCATTATAATAACGAAAAAAAATATTGTGAAAAGACGAGAATGCCCCTTGACACCAAATTTAATTTTTTGCTTCTAATGATATTTTGATTGTTTTACTATGCAATCTAGATGAGAAAAGACTCATCTATTTTTGATGAATTTTGTAATAATTAATGGGTACATGAAAATACTTTAATACTCTTGAAAGATAGTGTTAAGTGTTTTAGGTGGAAAGATATAATGACCATTACACTATTTCTGTTACAGTGAACAATGCTAGAAGGTCCGGAGCTAGAGTGCTTTTCCAACCCCAATTAGGTTTTGTTAATATGAAGAAACAAATAGTATAGTCCTTGTTATTTTAAAAAATTTACAACAAAGTCATTTCTAATTCAATTTTTAAAGATGCATTCTATAATATTGCAACTTTTTATTCATAATTATAGTGGGATCATCACTTTAAAAGAATAGATGATTATTTGAATAAGTTGATGAACAAAATATTGCATGTTATATTCACCAAGCATCATCATAGAAAAATACTAATATTCAAAATTAGTGAAATGCATTGAACTTAGAGGCTCCAAAAATAATACCAACATGATTCATAAGTTCTTTATGAAACTTAACGTCCAAATTAATTATAAAATTGAGATTCAACCTTAATATGAAATCAGAGACTCCTTCTGGAAAAGACAAAAAACAGTTCTTTCTAAAAGCCCTGCAGTTGAACCATCAGCATTTATTGCTTGTAGAATATTGATTAAACTTCAAAGATCAATGTTTCTCTCTTTCTTTTTTATTCACATCAATAATAATAGTATAAAAAAGTCAAGACATCTCTTTTTTACACTAGCGATCCTCATGTTTTAGGATGCATTAATGTTTGGTTTTTGTTTAGGAAAAAACCAAACTCATAAACAAAACATCCAACTCTGGTAAGTGGTTTTTTCTTCTTTTTCAATTGCATCATCTTCATTCTTCTTTCTTTTGCTCATGGTTAAGACTTCATACAACATTTAGTAATGCAATTTTAGGTCAACCGTTTTCACCATTAACAAGTTTAACTGAGAATTCTTAGGGATTAGGGAAAATTTCTTTTGAATACTGATGAATGGCATATTTCTCCAGCGCTCACCTCCTACAAACACAAACAATTATAACATGTAGACATGGAATCCTAGCCATCTCAAGCTACATTAGATTTAGCATTAATACTAAAGTAAGCTTTATATTATCATTCTCAATACTTTTCTACTTTTACGTTGTTATACTTCTCTAATTACTCAAGGTATTCATCTAATTCTTATATTGTACTTGATTTGGCACAAGTTCAAAATTGTTTTTCTATGTCTTCACTATGATTGGTCTTCCTCTAATTTGCAAATATATGTCTAGCACACCACCTTTGTTATAGTCTAATCTAGACTCTAAATTATATAGAAAAGAACATAAACCTTATCAAACATAACAAAAGCAGTAAATGATATTTCTACCTACAAACACCTTACTTGATTCTCCATTTTATACCCATAAATCCCAAAATAAAAACAAACAAAATATATAACCGTATACTCTACTCTCCAAATACATCACCTTAACCAAGATTTCAAAGCAAGAGGTTTACTTAAATTAACCTCGATGCAAACCCTAGCAAAATTATCACAGGCAAAAATATAGGGTTGCCTTGTTCATCTTAATTTATGTCCCAACTTATCACCAATTTAGGTTAGGATTATTTTACCATATAAATTGTAGAAATTCAAACCTAAGCTTGTGCTTCATCAATAATAGCTTTTTTATAATTAAAAAGTAGTTGCAATTGTTGAAAGTAAGCTAGTGATCCACTATTAATTATAGACCTTTAAAAAGAACACTTGTACAAATTCCTTAAGCAAGTTCAACAAATGATAAAATATTGTAAACTGGCTTTTGATTTTGCCAACAATATGCTACACTAAAATTACCTATAATAACCTTATGGGTTACTTCTTATTAGTTCATCCGGCATCCCTAAAATAGTTAGGATGAGAGGTGCTCTATGAGTTTACTATGGCTTATGAACTTTAATAGGATCAATATTAATCACTCACTTTTCAACTTTTTAAATAGGATCAATATAGTTATGGTTATAAATTTGCAAGCCATTTTTTCACATAGGATGTTGAATATTTAATGGTTATTCTTGAATCTAATTAACAAGAAACGATTCACACTATCATGATTTCTAAAGGTTTTATTACTTTCTTGTTATGCTATTCTTATTGATATTAATGTTCTTAGATAATGTTTGGTTGTTATCTCGAGAAAAACCTATTTTATGTTTTTATCTCTATTTATCCAACCAAACATGTTTATGTCATTTTTATATATGCCTTTTATATCTTAAAATATTAACCAAACACAACCTTATCAAATGACATTGACATTGTTATCTTCATCATGTTTCACAAGAGAATAATACCTTGACAAATTATCTATCAAGATAGGGATCTTTAAAAGAAAGTTATTTTTTAATATGAGATTAGCTAATTACCTATGATATGTTATGGGTGGGATTTCAAGCTGATTTTCAATGTAAAAAGAGAAGAAGAAGAAGAATATGTTAGTATCAAAAGTGAAAAAAAAAACCAATCAACTAATCAAATCAAGAAAATAACCAAAAAAGCTGAATTAAGAAAAAAACTGAATGAGCCAATAAGAAAAACTAAAAAAAATTCAGTTCAATTGGGTTTTTGTTTAGAAGTCCAAAACTAAAAAAAACCAGACAACCCAAAACTAAACCTAGTATAAAAGAAAAATATGTGTAAAGAAAAACTTTTCTCAAACCCTATCTCATTAGCAACTAGTAGTTACCCCCTCTCCTTTTACTCTCTTAATCTCCTCCTAAAGTTTTTTTTCTTCTTTTATTTTCAAGAATTCCATAATCCTTGGCAAAGACATATGGATCGTCTTCTATATTTCAGATGTATATGATGTATGGACTTATTACTGGTCACTATCATTATAATGTGTGTTACCATTAAAAGGTGCCATCTAATGCTATTAGGTCGTTTAAAAAATTCATACTATTCAGTGCATTGAACACCTAATAACATTTTTTTTTTTTTGTCTTCGAATATGTATAGGGATTGTTTGCTCCAAAATATATTTTTGATTTGGTCACCTTTATTCTTACTAATGCACTGATTAACCTATCTTCACTTTAATACACTGATCGACTGGAGGATGAGACATAAGGGGTTAAAAAACTGAATAATAAATTTCTCACAAGTCATAAAGGATTTATCACTTCTCTTTCCATAGGAATTGATGTGCAAGATTAGTAAGAAAGAGAAAAAAATCAGATATCCAAGTCAAATTTACTTGAGCCTAGAAAAAAGCTAAACTAAAATAAATTTAGTTTGGAAAGGAAAAAACCAAACTAAACTAACAAAGGTCAGTTTGAACTAGTTTTTGGTTCAGTTTGGTTCAAAACTTGAAAAAAACATAAATTTAGTTTGATTGTTTATTTTGGTCCAAGATCAAACAAAAAATAATCATCCCTAGCTAGTATCATGAACATATTTTCTTGCATCATGAAGAAATCTAATTGAAAAAATAAAAAGTTGCTACGTGTTTTTAAAAATTACATGAATAAATAAATCATGCGCTAACCAAAAGTCAAAACAATAAACTAAAAGATAGATACATGTAATGATCTTTGACTTCCTGACATGGGATGTTCTTCAATTTTTTATCTATTTAATTATATAGTAATAAAAATGGAGTTTCATCATAAATATAGTAATTTAAATTTTATAGAAAAAATATAATTCTTAGTATAATATTTTTATTAATATATTTTTTTAACCAAAAATATAACTTTCATTAGTTATGTTACATGAAAACTATAAGCAATTAAAATTAATATCTAAAAATATTATACGATAATATCTCTTTAATCCAAACCTCCTTCCCTTATTAATTTATTATTCTTTTACAAAATATTTTTTTATCAGAATTTTTGTTTTTTAAACAAAAAATTATCATCATCAAAGCAAGTTTTATAAAATAAAATAATAAATTGATGATTTCAACATGAATACATTAAGAAAATAAAAATATTAATGTTGAGAAAAATCATATGAAAAATTTACAACAAAAAAATTTAAAATAAATATTTTATCCATATTTAAAAACATTATGCATAGGTTCATATATAATTATTTTGAAACACAATTGTTAATATCACCATGGAGGATGCTGGTATTATTTAAAAACGATGGCTTTATGTGGATTGTTATTTAAATATCATTTAAATAAATTTATTTTAAAGTAATTCAATTATAAAATGTAAAAAACAATGAGATTTTAAAAAATTAAATTAAATGACGCATCATTCATTTATCATATTTCTGGTCATCAGAGCACGGTTGAAGTTTTTGAATCTCAGAAACCCATATATCAACATTTTTTCATAAAAAAAATATTTAATAAAGGACATCCCATGAACCTTTATAACTATGTTTTCAATAATAAAACACATTCTAATTGACCTAAGACCTCATAATCAGATAAAATTAATTTTTTTTTTTCTAAATTCTAATCTATTTTTTTTTCAAGATCATAGAAGGTGGAAACCATCTTTATTAAGTTTCTTGTATTGGTGGTTGAAATATAATTACTCAAAAGCTTACTCTCAGCTTAATTTTCTCTAATCATTTTCTCTCTTATTTCTTGGGATGTAAATGAAAAATCCAAAATCAGAAGGTATCAAATGTAAGTAAGCAAAAAGAAAAAACAAAAACTAAGATTGAGAGACCAAAATGTAGATTTTTGTGTCCTTTGAACAATAATTATTTGAAAGAGATCATCATTTTTTGTCAATGTCAATTTTAATCCTTGTTATATTAATTTTGATTTTTTTATTTTAAAATAATTTCAAACTCTTCCATGAAAAATCACACATACCATTCAGTATTGAACAACTCACAACATCCAAGGATCACAAAAAGATCAAATTAAAAGAAAAAAAAGTTTAATGACCAAAATGGAATGAAATCAAAATTCATGGAAATGAGGGCAAAAAAATGCACAATAAATAATGCTATAAATAATAATAAAAATATAAGATGATGAATAGAAACGTACACCTCCTATTTTAGTTTCTTTTTTAATTAATGTCAATATTCGCAAAGCATTTGGCTAAATGATATTATTGACGTTGCTTTCATGCGAATGTGACCAAGAAAAAAAAAATGAAACACATCACATGAATTGCATTTAGAATCTCTCTGTTTCAAATCTCAATCATAGTAATTGTTTTATAAACTTTACTCATTAAAAAAAAAATGTAACATAACAATCACTACTGTCTAGGAAGATTAGAAAAAAAGAAAAATTGATTAAACTAAAAAAATCAAAAAATAATAATTGAAAAATCAGACTATGAAAAAAAACCGATTAAAATTTTAAAAAAACCGACCGGTTTAGTTTTGGTTTTTATAAGCCTGAAACCAAAAAAACCGAACTGAACCAAACTCAAACAGAAAAAAATCAGAAAAAACCAAGTCAAACTAAAAAATCGAGTCAAACTAAACCGGAAAAAATCCAAGCCAAACCTAGCCAAAACAGAAAAAACCAAACCAAACTGATCTGAACCGGTTTTTGTTCTATCTAAAAAACAAAACCGAACCGAAACCAAGGGTTTGAACTGGTTTCAGTTTGGTTTTGGTTTTTGTTTTTTTTTAAATTTTAGTTTAATTGTTTTTTTTGATAAAATGATTACCCTACTACTTTTATTAATGTCTAGAAAATAATAATAATAATAATAATAATTTCTCCTAAATTTCACAAGGAATACATGTGTCCATTGCCCATGCCAAAAACCGCCCCCTCATGTAAAAAATTCACAGAATGCACATTCTCTCCCTGTTTTTACCAGTGTCCACGTGCTTTTCACTCATGTCACGTGACACAAAACTTAACAACCTCCCTCTCCTTCTTTCCCACTATAAGTTATTACACCGAGACCACTCTCATGGAAAATGTCACGCGCTTAAAGCCCAAGCTCCAACTAAACCCCCGCCTCTAAAACCCTAAGAAGATTCTCCTACCCTTCTCCCTCATCACTAAAACGATGACCCAAAACGACGGCGAACCGGCAGAAGAAGAATGCCCCCCAAAACCCCAAACTTTACAAACCCTAACCGCTACCCATTTATCCAGTTCAATCTCAAACCTCTCCGCCTCCTCTCGCGCGATTCCGTCGAACAAAGACTTCCATTTCTACTACAACTTCGACGAATTCAAGGTCCCGATTCAGGAAATCGCAGCGAAATCTCAGTCGCTACTCGAATCAATCGGGTCTTCCTCTTCAAATGATTTATTCAAAGAGAAATTACAGTTCCCTAGCGATGTAGACATCGACGAGGCTTATGATTGGTTGGTGAATGTAAACGACGAGATTTTTGAGCGTTTTGATACTTCAATTGATGAATTCAAGAGAGTCCGAGAGGAAACGGGTCGGGTCGTGGACGTGGATAATGAGGATGGGTTTCAATTGGTGCTTGGGAAGAAGAATAAGAAGTTAATGAAGGAAGCGTTGAGTGATGACTCGGCGAGTTGTGCTGGTGTTGACTCAGGAGTGAAAGTGGCGGATAACAAGAAGGGGATTTTGGGAAATAAGGCGAAGGTCCCGTTTCATATACCTACGATAAGAAGGCCGCAAGAGGAGCATAATATTTTGGTTAATAATTCGAATAGGGGTTTTGAGCATGTTTGGTTGGAGAGAAGCGAAGATGGGTCGAGGGCTATTCATCCACTGGTTAGTGATTTACACATTTTTAGATTTCTAAATTTTGTTATAGGGTTTGATTCACCTTGTTAATCTGCTTTTTCACGGTCATTATTATATTTGTAATGTTAGACTTCTGTAAAGCATGCATTCAGAATTGTGTATCTTTAAGGCTTTTCTCAAGTATTATTGACTAAAAATGTTACCAATTACAATATCATGTATGGCAGGGTTAACCCTTGTGGTTGTGAGCTGTCAATTGGATAGTAACTATAAGGAAAGGCTTGAAGTTTTAAAAATTAATTTAGATAAATTCATATTTTTGAGCAGTCTGTTGATTGTATTTGGTAAAAATTGTGCAATGTGGCTAGCATCTGCATACATGGTTGAAGAAGTGAAAAAATCCACTCCCTCTTTCAGAAAATTTTCTAATCTAATGGTTCTTGTTTTAAAAATGTTTTGGGAAGTTAATTTGATCTCTATGGTTGTTTCCTTATCAAGCACATTAAATGACTTCTGATCAGTCAGCATCTCTAAATATTTTGATTACTATATCAAATGTAATCTTTGTATCGTGTCTGTATTCAAAGAAGTTTTATTGATCTTTACTGTCATAAGCATCTCTTGCTGCAATTTTAACCGATGTTATCCAGATTGCTTTTTGGATCACACAATTCTACGCCTTTGCATTCCAAAATTCACCCGACAATTTTACCCTCTAAAAAATTGTACTAGAATGAGAACAGTAATTGAAACACCAAACTCTTTAAAATCTCTGGCAGTGCATTAATTTATTCTCATTATATTCTCAATTATTTAGTAATTGAGCTTTGGATATTTGACCAAATGGTTTGAAAAACTTCAACACTGAAGAAATGTCTTTTCATGGGCTTGATTTGATTATGGACCAAATCAAGTGTTAATTTGATGGCCTTGATCAATAACTTATCTTATATATAATAACTGTGTTTTATTAACCAGCTGATTTTTCTACAAAAAATCGCTTTATATGTGACTCAATATTAAGGAATTCTGGAATTTAGTAGTTTTAATATTCATAAAAATATAGATCAAAAGTGTGGACATAAAACTCAAAGACGGGATGGGTGAGGGGAGGATGGAGTTGCACATTTTAACTTATTCTAGTTATATTTATATTTCTAAAACATAATTTTAGTAGAATGTAAAATTTTTCGGTATTTATGATTTGATATTTTAGACACTCCATCAAGCCTTCTTAAGAAAGTAATTTGAACAACCTTGATCTTTACCTTAAGTAGCTCTGAACACCTTAAATATCTAGCTTTTATTTCTAGTTTTTTACAATTATTTGATGTTACTATTTCCTGTAAAATGATTCCTGAGCTGCAGACATAGTGAATGAGGTTAATTTTAATTGATTTACCTGAAACTCACTATAATCTGTTCAATATTTACCTCTACCCTTTCGCCACTTTCCTCTTTTTGCTTGGAAAGAGTTCCCAGTTAATGCCTCAGGATTCATTTGTTACTTTACTTTCTAGGTGCCGAACTGCCCCCCATGAGATCTGTTGGGTGCATTGCTTACAAATTGCCCTGGCTTGTCTGGTAACATGCATAAGAGCAGCATACCTTCTAATTTGCTTATTTGGCAATATTCTGTGCCAGAAGGTTTTAATGTCCTTGAAAGGTAATTTCAATGACTGGGAAACCTTTCCTTTGACAGGAGCTGGGTTCTTCTATTTCCCTCCCAGCCTGAGCAACCTTGATTGAGGGATGTGAAGCAATGCTGAATCACCCATAGGTTTTCATCACATCTAGAATTCATAGCTAAGACAGATGCTGACTGTTCTGTTCATGAATGAGCTATTTGTTTGCCTTATCCATTACATAATCAGGTGGCCTTCTGATTACGTGTGTGCTATGCATGGTTATGTATCAATTTGTAATGGATTCTATTTATCCAACAGAATATATGTTCATGTTACATCATCGACTATGTTTTGGTACATCATAAGGGTTTGAAGGGCTGTTGGTTGTATTTGTTTATATATTGATGCTGTCTGGAATTTGTTTACCAATTTGATATGGTTTGGATCTAGCTATTCATTTGTTATTCTCATTCCACATCAGTAGCTTTTTGCTTCCTTCATTCTTGTATTATTTGGTTATGATTTCTGAAGATAGAAGACTCTAATTAGCTTCTTATTATTCCTCTCTCATGTGTATAGGAAAAGCTGTCTGTTCTTGATTTTGTGGATAAAAGAACTGGGGATGTTGAGCCTGCGCCACCTCTTCCAATAGAGAGTACTCCATTTAAGCTTGTGGAAGAAGTCAAGGATTTGAAGGAGTTGGCAGCTAAATTGCGTGGTGTAAATGAATTTGCGGTAAAAACTGAGTATTTCAATTGTCATTATTAGTTATAACCTTTGAATAACTAAACTAGAAGTTGTATGAATGCCATTTTGTTTCTTTCTTGAGTCCTCAAATGCACAACCTTGTGTTACAGTATTGCTGCTTTCCTCCTGTGATTACTTTTTTGGTTATCATAAAATTTTGCAATCACTCTTGGAAGGTCCAATTAATGGGCATATATGTTACTTTATAGGATTACTTGTAAACTAACTTCAGTCATAGATGATGGCTTCATTTAATTGTTTTGTATGTCCTACATGCCAGTTCAATGTTGACGTTTGCTTCTTTGTTTGTTTACAAATTGTGGAGTATAACCTTTTTTTATCCAATGGCTAGGTTGATTTGGAGCACAATCAGTATCGATCTTTTCAAGGATTGACATGCTTGATGCAAATTTCAACTAGAACCGAGGATTTTATTGTTGATACATTAAAACTTCGAATACATGTTGGCCCATATCTTAGGGAAGTTTTCAAGGATCCTGCCAAGAGAAAGGTCTGGTATTGAACTTCTGCTTTCTATTTCCCTCCCTCCCTCCCTCCCTCCCTCTCTTTTATGTCAGGTTTGTCATATTTGTGATAGAATTTAATTTAATTAGGTCATGCATGGAGCAGATCGAGACATTGTGTGGCTTCAACGTGACTTTGGCATATATATCTGCAATCTGTTTGACACTGGACAGGTCTTGTACTTTGACTTTATTGCTTTTCTTAACCACTTGATTTTATTTTTCTTGCTACTCAACAGCTCTTTATTTCAACATCATATACAATTACTCTGTAAACTCGTTTTTTCAATGGTTTATCCAGAAAATCTGGGATCATAGTGGGATCATAGCTAGTTGATGGTTTGGGTGTGCCAATCTGGTAGTATGTCGTGTGATCTTGTGCAATTTGATTTTTCTTATACACTCACCACCTTTTCTGTCATTAAATAAATTAGGCCAGCCATTTTGTTGTATTATTTAAAATGTAGTTTCTTGTTGTCAATATATGCCTCTATGAATCAAGCGAGGCTAGAGGTCTTACTCTGGAAATTACAGATCAGAAGTCAATTTTCTGTGTCCCTTTAAAACAAAGTGTCAGACCCTTATTCTTGCACATCTTAGCTGATAGATTTACCAGAATTTAATTATTTTATTTTTCATGACCTCAATAATTTCTTCTTTGCTCCTTTCTCGTTGAATGTTCATTAGCATTTAGTGCTTCTTTTGATTAACACTTTTATTTCCATCCCTAGGCCTCGAGAGTGCTGAAGTTGGAAAGAAATAGTTTGGAGTACCTTCTACATCACTTTTGTGGGGTCACTGCCAAGAAAGAGTAGGTCCCCATGTAATCACTTGATCTGCCACTGCTTATGGTTTGGTTCATATAACTTTGCACATACTTGTATGCCTAAATTTACCAGAGTACAACGAGTGTTTGTGTTTTTTTTTTCCGGTTTGGTGTGTGTAGTTGTTTTTATAAAAATCCCAGTAGAGTTGACTTGTGTGTTCATGGTAGATACCAGAATGCAGAATGGAGACTACGCCCCCTTCCTGATGAGATGATCAGGTGAATTCATATTTTAGAAATTTTGTCATTTGTTTTCCAAACATGCCACCCAGAGCATATACTGGAGTCTTGAGCAACTATTTCATGCAATCAGTTAACAAGTGTGCTGGTGAATTCAGATTAATTAGATGGATCATTTTTCCCATTTGGAGTCAATGATAGTTTTGGTTTTTGCTAGACTTGAAATATAATCAACTAGTTGGCATAGGTCGCTTTTCCAGCTATGCAATCAAGGATACTTTCCATGCCATGGTATGATACAAGAATGTGTGATATTGAAAGACTACTAAGTAGTATATTGCATGCTAAACCTCACCACCCTCATAATGCTAGTGTAGTGTGACAGCTTTCCCACATACAAAGATTTTCTTGTTTTTTCTGTTTTATTCACTCATGTCAAGTGTATATTTCAATCAAAATTGATCAATTTGTATGTCTGATTTTCTATTATACCAGCCAAAAGTGTTAATCTGTTGATCTGTTCTTTTGATACACAGATATCTGTTTCTGGAACAATGATGATTCTGTATTTGGCTTTAATATTATTATATATATATATATATATCGTTTAAGAAATTCAATTTAGATAATTGTAAATGTCAATAGGAGAATGAGAAAATTGAAAAGGAAATCATGGAGAAAAAAATGGGAGAAATTGTTAAAAAAGGAATAGAGGTGCAGAAAACATATTGGTTAAACTTTTCTATTTATTAGAAAAAGAGGAAGAAAAAGACCAGTGGTGGTTGCCGGGACCACAATAGAGTGGATATGGAAATGGAAGAAAATTTCACTCTTTGAAGAGTAAGATGTTTCAGGCGTTTAATAACACATTGTTGGTATTTTATGAGAAAGTTCCATCTACTGGTAAAGTTTCTTTTGTAATAATCTTCCAATTGTGTAAGCTTTTTCTTCATCATAAACAATTTGTTTTCCGGAAACAGGATGAATTAGGACTTGCATGGTGCTCTGAAGTCTTTCTAGTTTGCTCATATCTCTTAAGGCTGTTTTATCATCATTGTACATCTCTATTATTGATGTTGGTTTAGGTAAATGTAGTCAATGTTAACTCTCTACAGCTATCTAATGGGCGACTTTTTTGGTGACAGATATGCCAGAGAAGATACTCACTATCTGCTGCATATATATGATTTGATGAGGGCATTGTTACTCACAAAGCACAGTGACCATGATAATGGCGATGATCCACCATTGGTAGAGGTATGGTTTTGATAAAAACAACAGGCATTTTCTAGATTGTTCAACCATATGAAAGAATGAGATGACAGAGACTGGGAGGATGGAATGTGACTATCATCTGTCCTTTCCTCAGCTTTGTGTGGGAGCTAGGTCTTCTATTTTGGTTGGCGTTATTCTAGCTTGGCGATATTTTTTGTATTTTTTTTATTCACACGTCTCTGGACAAGTGAAGACTCATACCAAAAATGGCAGATTGCTAGAATTTCTGTAAAATTGAGCATTGGATTTGGCATCACTATTTATGTTGTTACAAGTCCTTTAATGCTGCAACCTTGATTTCTTCCATGTTATCTTTGATGGGAACTGGGAAGGCTTTCTTTCACCTGATTACTGGAGTCGATTATGATTTTAGAAATAGGTTATGGTCATTGTTGACTACAACATTACTATAACGAGTGAGTGATTGTTGATAACAGGTCTACAAACGCAGTTATGATGTATGCATGCAGTTGTATGAGAAGGAGCTTTTCACTGAAAATTCGTATCTCAATATGTATGGGTATGTTACATACCATTTTACTTTAAGATTATATGTATCATCACATGAACTGTGTAATATTTTGTACATCAATGCTTCTTTCTTTTTTTTCCTGTTAATTTGGCTGTTTCTGTGCCTTTTCTTTCTTTGGTATTTACAATATCTTGAACATAATCATCCATCAGTGGTTAATTTCTGTACTTTATTTCTGAGGTGCTGTTATGTCTTGATTTAGGTTGCCTAATGCTGGTTTCAATGCTCAGCAGCTTGCCATTGTTGCAGTAAGTAGTTGCCTTTTGTCATTTACTTAATTTGTCAAATTGAGTGAACTAACACTGCAATAGATACATCTTTGTTGCTGAGTTATTATAGACTCCTGTTTGGTTTAAACTTGGATATTTTACCTTCTTCATTTATTTAATTTCCAGGGGCTTTACGAGTGGAGAGATGCCATTGCCCGTGCAGAAGATGAGAGCACAGGTTATATATTGCCAAACAAAACTCTTCTTGAAATTGGTAAGAATCTTCTCAAATTTGTCATAACTTCAACTTAGTCTGTTTGCATTCTTATGGTAAATGTTGACTCTTAAATCTTCTCTTGTTTGGAAATGGTGAAAGCCAAGGAGATGCCTGTTACACCTAGCAAATTACGTCGACTGCTGAAATCAAAGCACTCATATATTGAACGACACCTTAGTTCTGTTGTTAGCATCATTAGGCACTCCATGCAAACCTCTGCTGCTTTTGAAGCTGCTGTTCAACATTTAAAGGAGAGACGCATGGAAACAGTAAGACTTCTGCACATATTTGATGATCTCCACATATATATCATAGAGGTGTCTCAGCACTGAATTTAGAATTCATTATGAATCTTAACTTACAAAGATGCCTAAATTACGAGTTCATGTTAGAAATGGATTTAATAACTATTCAATTGAGGGCCATGTCCCCCTCCCTGGATGATGACAGGCTGAGAATTCAACCTATCTTGTGTGGTGTTGCTTTGACTACAGTTTTGAAGAACAAAACTGTTGATAATCTTGAAAAAAGAAAAAAAATAGTAGGTTTTGATGCTCTGGCCAAAGTACTGGGTCTTATGTGTTTAAAGTGAAGCGAACCTATTCACTTGAGATTAACAGAGTTGCACTCTGATTTGAAAAGTTGGGCAAGCAGAATGAGTCCAGGTCAATCTGAATTGAATGCATGGTTGGGCTTGTTTAGTAACTGCTTGAAATTCTGATGGTCCTTGGATGTAAAGTTGTAGTCATGTTTCCCACCATGTTGGAGAGTTGCTTTTACTTTTTTCTCCCCTTAGTGCCCTGTTTATTTGATAACCGAAAGATATTTTTTTGAAGGCCTCACAAAAAGATACAGAAGTTAATGAGGGCTGTGAAGAAAAAAGCGTTCATGGTGGCAATGGAATGAATGGCAGTGTGGCTGCTGAAACTTCTGTGCAGCTGGAAAGGGGGCTTCTGAAGCAGGGAAGCAGTATTGTTGAACTTGGCAAAGGTGGGCAAGAAAGCTCTGCCAAGCATCATGGTGAAAATGGTGGAGTGAAGACTGGATCTAGTAGTTATATTTCAGATACATCTCCAGCAGCAAAGGTTGTAGATATTTGATAAGTAGATCGATATTTATCCTTGTTAGAGATCTTTAGACTAACATGTCCACCCTTTTCTGCTCAGGTTGCTGGAGCAACTGTTCAGATTCTAAAGAAGCCAACTGGTGCTTTTGGGGCCCTTCTCAGGGGTGCAGCAGCAAAGAGGAAACTTGGTACTGATAAAAAGGTGAACATTCTACCCTTGACTTTGCTTCCTCTTCAACAATCTAGACAGCGTTCACATAACCCAGAACATGGTTATGGATCTTTCACTAGGGTGGTCTGCCTTGTGGTTGAGTTTCTGTGCACATTAATTTTGAAAGGCATTAAAATCAGTATCACACACACTAAATGGAAGGTGCATGAATGGAAATGTTCTTGCCCATCTCTATCTGTTATTTTTCTTTTTTCTTTTTCCTACTGAAGAGTTTTTTTTTGGGTTGGGGTTCTGTTACAAATTCTTTTGAAATGTCCGCATTATTTAGCATGTTCCTTTCATACCTTTGGTAATTCCACCACTACGCATTTATACCAGGGAACACAATTTGGGTGTCTTAACATGCTTAACTTATAAGTCATCTTGATGCATCTAACTGCCTTTTATCCTCGTTTAAAACTCCTTTTATTCTATTGTTGACTTCTGGTTGACATTATTTTTACAAATATTTAGGTCGGGGAACAGCTCAAGTTAGAAAAGATAAGATCCTCAGTGAACCTTCCATTCCATTCATTTATGCCCAGAAATGAACCTCCAAAACCAGTAGTAGAAGAGCCCATTGTTTCAGAAATTTCACATCCTGAAGAATCTTTGGCTGTCCCAGCTACTGGTTCTAGTTTGCAAGATATAATAATGTTGGATGATGATTCGGATATGGAACAAGACACTCGTATTGGAGAACCAGAGAGAGATGATTCCAAGACCACAAATGTCAACAGGGATGACAAATCTTCAGGAACTGCTTTGGAAACAGACAAAGTTGAGGAACCTGTTTCTCTGTCAGATTTGTCTACGAGTTCCCAAAAGCGCTTCCAATCCAGCAATCAAAATAGAAGAACTGCAGAAGGTAAGGAATCTGGAGAATCAAGTAGTGTTATGAAGCTGAAGCCATTTGATTATACTGCTGCACTCAGATTTGGTGTAGGCTCGACGGAAAAGTTGAAAGTAGGGAATGACAAAAATCAGAGGGACGTGCGTGTTTCTGTGGGTAAGATAAAAAGTTCTCCAGGAGCCCCAGTACAAAAGGATGATGAGACAGGAGAATTTCGCGAAGGCAGAAGACGTCAGGCCTTTCCTGCAACTGGGAATAGGAGTGCAACATTCCGATGAGTGCGTTAGGAGTCTAGTTGTAGAAAACAATTAAAGATAATATCTTGTGCATTGGTGACAGCTTGTGTTTTCATGGAATTCATTCCGAGTGGTTGGTAGGCTTGTTATGCTATAGGTTATGTGGGGAAAATCAGAGGCGTATTCTCTTATGTGTGGAAAAGGGATCAAGTTGGATCGGCAGTGATGGTGGCGGTAGGCATGCTCGTGGTGCTTGTGACTGCACGGGAAGGTGGGAAGCATTTATCACGGCGGCAGTCCATCCTCTCGTCGCAGTGGGAGTGAGATGAATGGTTTCTGCTCAAGGCCTTGCATTGCCGATGAAGGCTGAAACTTTCTCATCACGTTTCTTCTAGATTTAAGGATGGGTGGAAGGAAGGACCTTTGAAGAATCTTCGGAGACCGACTCAAAAAGCAGAGACTGGCCGCCTCCGATTCCATTATTTACCTTTCAAAACTCTCTGAAGAGCATTTTTCTTGTACGGCGTGAGTATTTTATGAAATTCCCTTTCTTTTACTATATTTGAAAGTCAACCATGAGCAGATGCGTGTGACTCTTAGGGCGTGTTTGATTGGAATTCACTTTCATTGTTTTTCCATGTTTGACAACAATATGGAAAAACAGTCAAAAGAAATTGAATTCCAGTCATATCTAAAAAAGTAATGTTATCAAAGAAAAATGTTTTTTCTGTTTAAAAAAAAGAAAAACACTTTTTTTTTTTCCAGCTTGTTCATTCTCTCATTAGATAGTGAGAACTTTTTCTTCTCAAAATCACACGATCTCTTTTTCTTCAAAATCAATTGAAAGCTGAGTTGGAACAAGAGCAATTTTCTGGACCAATTTTCTGCTACTGTCATATTTTTTCCATAACATTTCCATAACTCTTCATCTTATCTTGTCACATTCCTAAGTTAATCAAGCAACCCAAAAAAAACATTTTTTCTGCTACTGTTTTCTTCTTCATGAATCACAATCGGCAGCTCACTAACCACAGACAAAACCAGGGGGGAGGGGGAGAGATAACTGTGAACAAAGAGAGGCAAAACTATTAGGGGGGCAATTTCTATGAATAGTGAGACAAAACAGGTGGCATTTCTGTTAACATTGAGAGGCAAAACAGGGGGGATTTCTGTTAACATGAAGAGGCAACATGGTGGGGGGGCGATCGATTTCTGTGAGATCAAAATGGGGGGGGGGCGATCGATTTCTCTATATTTGTTGCAAAGAGAGACAAAACTTGGGGGGGGGGGGGCGATTTGTTAGCAAAGAGAGACAAAACAGGGGGAGATTTCTAATCTCTTTTACAATGAACCCTTGCTCTCTTTAGTGATTTTTGTCAACTTTACAAACAAAATGAGAACAGGAAATTGGGGGAACTGAACCGAGAGGAGAGGGGAATGGAAACAGTGAAATTGTTGAATGGTAATGGAGAATTATACAAACCAGTTATAACAAAATTATAGGGAAAATGAGGAATGAATAACAAGGGAAATGGGAAATGGGAGGGGAATGAAACAGTGCAATTGGGGATGTTAATGGGGAATTATACAAACTAGTTATAACAGGGGAAATGGGGAATGAATATAACAAGGAAAATAGGGAATTATAGAAACTGATAGGGTGTGGGGAATGGGTGGGGAATGGGAGAATGAGTGGGGAATGGGAGAATGAGATGGGAACAACGAAATTATAACAGAACCCTAATAAATATAAATTTGTGTTTTATTTTGCTTTGATTAATTTATGATTAGTATTTGATTATATTTGTTATATATGGATAAATTTGTGTGACTATACTGGTAATTATATGGAATTTCACTGCGTAATGTCTATTGATTGTTGTGAACTTATGAAATGTATAATTTTCATAAGCTATGTATGAATATATGATATAATAAAAAAAAATCATCATTATACTTTTTAGATTTTATTTTTTTATTGTAAGTGATTAAATATTTTATATATATTAGATAAACTTGAAAAAAAAATAATTCATGAATAAATTATTTTCCAGTTCATTTTCCATAACACAACAAAAAACTGGAAAGTGTTTTCCAGTTCATTTTCCATAACACTACCAAACATCGAAAAATACTTTCCTGGAATTTCACTTTAAAAAAAAACAACTTTCCTGCAAACAAATGGAGCTTTAGGTATTAAAAGGCCTTGTGCTCGTTTTCGCTGCTAGTTGGATCAAAGGTATGTGATTGCTGTTATTTTTTCCCGCATATGATAAAATATTTGAAATGAGAAGAAATAACTTAACTAGTATATTTGACTAAAATTAATCGTAAAGTAGTTGCCTTGTTTAAATGGTGATTTGATTTAAAAAATAATCCATTATTTTAACCTCTAACTAGGTGATTTAGCTTAAATCTAAAACTTCGGACAAGGATTAAGGTGGTGTTTCAGCTTGTGTTTCAATTGTAGTTTTGTATATTTTTTATTTAAATTAAGTGCATGTAAGAAACTATTTGGTATTATGGTATTTTTTTTATCCACTTACAAATAGAAAATTTTTGATTAATGAAATAACTTGTATTTTTTATATTAAACTCCATACCTTATTGCGTTTCAAACCATAATTTTATAAAAGGTAAATTAACTAGTATTTATCTATAGAGATGTTTTTTAATTATTCTACATGCAAAATTTATTTCATACGAGTTTTAACCATAATTGTATATTTTAAAAATCTCAATTAAAAATATTTTTTTAAACAGTAACAGCAAAAACTCTTTTAATATCAAACACACATTGACTTGAATGTATAAGCATGCACATCCGATTTTTTCACTATACTGGGGGGGCTGCATGGACCTTTTTAACTATACAATAAACATATGGATGTCTTTATTTATTGGAGGTTGGTCTCTATTCAGAGTTATAGATGGGTAAAAGTAAATGATTTATTTTTTAGTTAACATGGGTGGTTGACCAGTTTATACACACCTTAACTAATTTCATGGACTTTAAAGTTAACAACTATATAAGCTTTCAGTGATTTTGAGATTTATAAGATTCGAATCGGTGGTTTTCGAGAAGTAAATTCAGAATCTAATCAATTAAAGTATATCCAATTAAAAATAAATGATTTATTTGAATATGTAGACGGTGGAGGATGGAGTAATATTTTTTTTATAATGATTAGACTTATTGTAAATTATTTAGAGTAGGAGGAGGATGAAGTTTATATATATATACAATTTTCATATGTATTATATTTATGATATTTTCAATAAATATTTAATATAAATTGTGGGGTTTTATTTTACCCTCTAACATTACATTTTTTAAGTTTGATTAATACATGTAATTGTTTTTTTTTTATATCCCTTAATGCTTATTATATAATTTACTTATTAAAAAAAATCATGTGAAGCCTTCATTGTATGCCAGGATTGAAAATTTCAGGCGGATAAAAATAAAGGGGCAATGAGGTCAGGTGGCATCATCAAGAGACGCACGCGGAGAGGGAGAGAGAGGGCACTCCCTCTCTCTCGTGTTTCTGCTCATTTATAATATTGTCATGTTTCCGAAACCCAGTAATCAAAATTTATATATAATAAAATAATGTTTTAATTTTTTTTTACTTCCATTTTTTTTTAATTTGTTAAAGTCAAAAATAATTTTTAAAAAATAAAAAATATATTATTTTAATACATTTCTAAAAAAAAAATAATTAACTATATAACCAGATAATATTTTATGAATGTTGAGGTTTATATGCCCTAACCTCTGCATCTTTTAAAAACACTAAGAAAAATAACAGGAAGAGAAATAGATGTCAGTTTACAAGATTTTTATGCTATATAATTGTTTATATTGTTTAATCTAAAACCTCATTATTCTCAATATTTGTTTTTTGCATGACAGTCCTATATTTAAGTTATTGTAAAAAAGAGAGAAGAAAATCTTGAATTTAAGGTAGCGGGTAAATGTTACATCAACTTTTGGAAGCATGCGTATAGTAATATGGATTTTCGTATAATTTTAAATAAAATTTAGCCTATACTTTAAAATGCGGGGAAAAAAATACTATGCAAGTACTGTAAACATAAATTTAGTGTACCATGAACCACACGTTGTCTTTTATGTTTTGATTCCAAAAGCTGCTGAAATACTCTTTGAAAGTGGCATAGGTCCCAAAACTTCAAATTTTTCAAACAAAAGTGACTACAAGCCTCGTATAGAGGAAAGTCAATGATTGATGAAGAAAAGTTACATAAAATTATTGGATCTGGTGTGATAACCAGATTCAATGTATTGGATGTGGCTTGGACATGATGGACGATATTATAGATATACAGTGTTTACACTATAGATAATATTATAGCATTTGGAGAGGTGTTTTCTTTTCTGTTTTTGATTTCAAAAACTAATGTGCTTTAACATGACAGCTAGATCCAATATTATTGAGCTCGAATTTACAACTAGATTTAAATTTATTTTTAAAAGTTATTAGATGTGACTTGAAATTAGATTCAAATCGCTTCAACACAAATATAAATGTTCATTTGGAAATTACATATGTCCCCAAAACTTTAAATTTTTAAAAAAATTGACTATGAGTCTCATATAGAAAAAAGATAGTAATTGATGAAGAACACTGGGAGAAGATTATTGGGTCTAGCTTTGCCATCCGACACAACCAGCCAAACCCAAGGATATTAAGTCTGGCTGGGCCGTCAAATACTTTTAATTTTATTTTTTTTTTTTCTTTTATTTAATTTTTTTCATACGGTAAAGAGAAAATAAATTGATATGATTTTTTTTATATATACAAAAGTTAGGTGATGATAATTTTTTTTTTTTCATTTAAGGTTAAGTTGAATTTTTTTTATTATAGCATGTTTGTTTTTGCATTTAAAAATTTTTTTTTTTTATTTTTTTTTTAATTCAAATTAATATTTTTTGAGGTTTTTGTGTTATTTTGATGGGATGATATAAAAAATCAATTTAAAAAAAATAAATATATTATCTCAATATATATTTTTTTAAAAAATAACCATTACTTGATAATACAATAATCAGTATATTGGCCTGCATTCCGTAGTGGGTCAATAACTGTTTTTTTTTTTTCAAATGTAAAAATGAATAAAAAATATTTTAAGTGTTTAGAGTCTAACGACTATGCAGACTTGAGTCTAGCTGTGAAGCCAAACACAATGCTATTGGTTGAAGTTGTGGTGGACATAAAAGGAGTGGATGAAGGGTGGTTAGGTGTGTGTTCGGTGAGAGTGAACGATGAGCTATGAAAGTTTTGACTATATGATTATAGTGTTAAGAGTTCTAATTTTTAGACTTGCTTCTATAGTAAATGAATTTCTTTATCTTTAATTTTTTTTAAGATATTTTTAATTTTAAATTTTTTTGGGTTATTAGGTCTGATTTCAACCATCATACTTAAGGATATTATATCTGGCTCAGTAGCAAGATTCAACTACTAGGTCCAATGTTATTGGGTTTGATTAAGTGACCAAACTCAAGGTATTTAAAATATTATTTATATTCTTTATATTTATTTTATATTTTAAAAAAAATTATTATAAAAGTTCAAACCGCTGCCTGGTTCAGAGGGCACAATGCAAAGCTCCGGATGTTCCTAACACTTGTCATCTTCTACTTTCTCATCAGGTCAAGTGGTTGAAGAGCTCTCTTGCTTTTCATTTTGATAGATGTCTGTGTGTTGCAAAGCTAAGGAATTTGTACAAACACTTGAAAAATGCAAAATCTTAAAAGATTTTAATTTTTATAATCTTATAAAAACTCAAGAGTCTCATTCAATTTTGCTGCAAAACAAATCAAAAGAGCGAGATTGCTGCTTTTGCTCCCCCCCCCCCCCCTTATGGCACTGATTGTCGATTTTTGGATGGTCTTAGCACTAAGCAGAGATGGGCTTCAGGTCTTCAATTTCATTTCTTGGTGAGATTTTATTATGTGCTTGCAATTCATTTAGGAAACCTTAATTTGATCTCTACTACCCTTCTTTGATTCCCAGTTTTGATCATTTCCCTTTCCCTCACCGACTGAACTCATCCATGGTCGACCGCTGCCAGACCCTCCGGCACTTCCCTCACAGTGATAACCGGAGCTCGAGAGATCACACAGCTAGTCTCGATCGAGAAAAGCATTGATGAGATGTTACACAAGGTAACGAATCAGCAGCAAAGTTAGCATATTGGAATATGGAAGAACAGTGGCAACAACAGTTAGCTTAGTTAATACGTAGTTGGAAGGTAGCGAAATATATAAGAAACGTGATTGTCAAGCAATAAAGTGAATAGTTGTTTCTGTAACTATCTCTCGTATCTTTCTTCTTCTATTCTTCTCTGTTTCTCTTGAATCCTACAGTACCTGCTAAGGGAAACCCTAGAACAGTTGGTATCAGAGCCAATCCAAGATCATCAATCAGTTCTTGCCTTGCTTAGAACTTTACAGATGGTGGAGAATAATAAGATGAAGGCTGTGGAAGAACAGTACTGTAGAAGGCTTGATGAGCAAATATATACCAGACATCCATCAAGAACTTCAGGAATCCATAGCTGATAATCAAAAGAAATGGCTGGAATCCATGTTAGAGAATAAGGAACAAAGTAGGAAGACTGATCTAACCAACCTACAGATGGAAGCATTCATCACCACAGCTCCAGTCCTGATGGGATAATTCCTGGTTTTAGAAGCTACAATCGTGGATAGGCAATGGAAAACCATGATTTCCACTGAGCTGGATACAATGTAGCCTTGCCGAAGGTTGATTTATACCAACTCTTTTTAGAGAGACAATATTCCGAGGGGTTGGATAAGGAATTGTAAGAAGTTGATCGATCACAGATATTAAGTTTTGAATATCGAAATAAACATCTTTAACACCTATATTCAATAATTTTTCAAATCTTTTAACACTGCGTTCCTTGACATTTCATCTCCTACTAGGCTTTGTGCCCCCACTTGGCTCTCTGTGGAATAAAAAAACATATATTTGCATTAAAAAATATAAACAATTGTTATTTTTTATCTACATCCAATGAAATGATAATTAAAAACTCGACCATCAATGTATGAAAAAAAAATTAATTGAAGTTTATGTAAAATTTAATAAAAAAAAATTGCTTGTTTGACAAAACAAACAAATAAAATACTAGATATCTCACTTAAATGTTGATTTTGGTTTTAAAAAATAAAAATTGCTTCTATCATTTTTAGTTTTGTCTAACCCTGACTTAAATATGAAAACAAAAAATTGACAAAGGATTAAATAAAATAAACTAAAAATCCAAGAGAATGAAATGAAAATACGATAACAAACTTTATCAACTCGAGGTTAAGTCATAAAATTTTACAACCTGGATAATAAACACAACCATAATGAGTTCATTTGTTTGGATAATTTATCTTTATTTTTCCTTCCCTTATTAATTCTCTTCATAACTGGATTTTTATTGGGTTTTAATTGACCACAAATCGGATTAAATCTAGAAGTAAATCAAAAAGTTATAAACAAATTTCAACTAAAACTTTAAAAATATATCATACTGTATTGATCTCAGTTAGGTTTAATTAACAAATAAAAATATAGAACCTAGGTCAAAAAATGATCCGAATTAGGAATAAATTTTTTAAGGTAAGTGAAAAAAATAATATAATTGCATTTTTGTTTTATTTTATGTTAAATAAAAAAATCAATGATAACAAAGGGTCAAATTATATTTTAAAAAAACTTTAAAGGAAAAATTCATAAACAAATCCCTAGATATTATGTCATAACCTGTCGAATCAACAATCTGCGCCAATGACTCACTACCGGTCTAATATTTTTTTTAATAGATTTATGTTGCCCCTTAATAAAGAATTAAAAGAAATGAAAAAAAGGTTTAGAAGTGCTGTTGCCCCTTAATAAAGAATAAAAAGAAATGAAAAAAAAGGTTTTAGAAGTGCGCAAACCTATTAAAAAAAGAGCTCATGTTTTTGGGCCTAGTAGACTAAACCCGTATATCTAGGCCTTATATTTTTTAAATTGTTTACTTTTTTATTTAAAATAAATAAATCAGGCAATATATTGCTTACTAAAGCAGATGACATGTTATTTATCTATTCAAAATCAGTCAATCTATTTTTTATGCTATTTTTTTGTTTATATATATATATATATATATATATATATAATTTTATTCCTAGCCCATAAATTTTGAAGCAACTGGGTGCTAAACTTGCAATCAAAGCACACAATAAAATAATAATAAAAAGTTAAAGGTTAAAAATAAGAAAAATAAAAATAATGCTGCTCAAGTCCATAGTATATATGACTGTTTTTCAGTGTTGAATCATTCCCTTCCGCTTTAGTTTGTTTAATTTATTATTAAGGCCGAACTACATGCAATTTAAATATATTACGTGTGGTTTTGATCTCCTGCCCCTTGGAATGCAAAAGAAAGGCTGCCGCTCGTAACACGCTGAGAAATGCCCACTTCCTTTTCTTCTCGAAGTGCGTCACAACCACCAAATTAAGGCTTCGAACTAAACCTTATCTTATAATACAAAGCAAATTTGTTTATGTTATAAAACTTCTTTAACTTAATGTATTGATTTAATGATTCACTGATTTAAAGTTTAGCCTTGACTAAGTAAAAAAAAAAAACTTGATTTTTTAATTAAAATATTATTATTTTAAAATTTAAAATACTTGAGATTTTGAGTTGGATCTTTTAATAATAGAGTCGTAGTTACTTCATTGTGCTTTGTGGAATGTATTTTTTTTTTTTATATTATTTATTGGGTTGAAATTGTTGGCTTGATTCTTGGTTTGGAATTGAGGTTAAACTTATTTGTTATTAATATTTGATTTTTTTATGTAAAAAAATTTCTTTGTTTTATCTATTCCCTCGTAACCATTTAGTTTTTTTCCAGTGAAGATTGTAATATATAACAAAGTGCACAGTGAAACTCTTAACCTTTTCTTTTTTGTTTTAATTTTTTTTCCTGTTTTTATTTATTTATTTTTGTTTTTTATGCTTTTATGGGGTTTTTTTTCTTATTTCTTTTTTTTTTTCTTTTAATTAATTTTTTTTTTTAATTTAGTTTGTAGATGTGAAAATTTTTTTTTATTTAGTTATTAGATTTTTATGACACGGATCTCGGGTTTGATAGGTTAACCCACAATTCTTTTTTTTTTTCCTTTTTAATCAATTTTTTTTCGTTTAGTTTAGTTTGTTAATTTTCTTTCGTTTAACCCGTCGATTTTTTTTTTCTATTTAGTTATCAAACTTTCATGATGCGAATTCCAGGTTTGACGGGTTAACCTGATTTGATAAATTAACTCAGTTGATTCAAATTTTTTTTTTCTCATTAGCAACAGGCGTTGGGAAAGTACTGTAGCTTTCCCCACACCTTTTATATAACAGTGTTTCACTGTATGCACAGTGAAACTCTTAACTTTTTTTTTTCTCCAGTTTTTTTATGCCTTTATGGGTTTTTTTAATATTATATTATATTATATTATAGAATTGTCTTCTTTTTTTTTCTTTTTTTTTATGATTTTTTTTGTTTGATTTAGTTTGTTAATGTTAAATTTTTTTATTTAGTTATCAGACTTTCATGATACGGATCTCGGGTTTAATAAGTTAACCTAATTTGACAAGTTAACCCAGATTTTTTTTAATTAATTTTTTTCGTTTACTTTAGTTTGTTAATGTTAAATTTCTTTCTATTTAATTATTAGACTTTCATGGCACGTATCCTGGACTTGACGGGTTAACTCAGTTAATTCTGGGTAAACCCGTCAATTTTTTTTTTTCTATTTAGTTATTAAACTTTCATGACGCGAATCCAAGGTTTGACTAGTTAAACCGGTTTGAAGGGTTAACCAAATTAATTTAGATTTTTTTTTCTTCATTAGTTTTTTTCTTCATGTTGGTTTTTTTTTTCTTTGTTTTTTTTCTTTTTAATTAATCTATTTAATTATCGCACTTTTATAACACGGCCTTATAGCCAGTTTAATGTTATTATTAATATTATAAATATTACTTTTAGGTCAGGCATTGCAGCCAAACCCAAAACTCTTGGGTAACTTTACAGAAAGACCTAACACTTTTAAATCTTAGTTTTTTTATATATATTTTTTATGCAAAAAAAAAAATGACCCACAGCATCGCGCGAGTAATGTAACTATTAATAATCTAAATGCTGTATAAAAAAATGTGATTATTAGTATAAGTTTTTAAAAAAAAAAATTAAATTTCATTAACTGTGTTGTTTATTCCATAGAAACAATAAGCAACTAAAATCAATATGTATACAAATTCTAATAAACTGAAAAATTCTAATAAATTGAAATAAGGATAAGAAAAAAAAGGCATTTCTTTAATCAATTCCCCCTTTTCTTATTAATTTTTTTTTTCAAATATTGTTTTTATCAGGAGGTTTTTTTGTTTAAACAAAAGTATACTATAATTTTAAAAGGAAGTAAGTTTTAATAAAACAAAATAATAAAATAATGAATTGATAACTTTAACATAAATGTATGTATAAGAACAAACAATAATAATGTTGAGAAGAATTATATAAAAATTTCACAATAAAAAAATATATTATAATATGCGGAGCAACTCAAATCAAATTTAAAAAATTTCTTAGTTTCCAAATCTATGTTTTCCAGCATTATTAAAGGTGCACACCACCTCCATTAAGTTTCTTTCTTGAAGATAAGTCTATAAATATTAAAATTAAAATTATTGGTGACTACTTGAAAGCTTTCTCTCTTCTTAAAATTTTTTTTGTAGTTTTTTCATTTCTCTCTTAATATCCCAGGAGTACTGAAACCTAAAACAAATGAAGTTTGAGACCTAAAAGAATCCAAAATACTATGGGACCAAAGTAAAACAAAGAGTAAAATTGAGGGATTAAAAAATAGATTTCTGTGCATTTCAAATAAATAAAATGAAAGAGGTTATTAATTTTTTGTTACTGTCCCCAAATGTTTTTCTCTTCTTAAAATTTTTCTAGTGACTTTCTCTATTCTCTTTAAAGACCTAAGGATTTAATTACAAGAAAAATAAAGTTTAGAGCCTATGAGAAAAATAAAAAAATACCAAGGGATCACAGTAAAACAGACTAAAATTAAGGTACCAATGTGTATATTTATGCACATCTTTTGTCAATGTGTTGATTTTTGTTCTTTTAATTTTATTTTTTACAGTAATTTCTAAACTTCAATGGAAAATGACATTCAACCTTGAGATGATTTACAACACCTAGGGATAAAAAGATTTTATGCAATTCAAAGAAATGAAAAAATCCCCAGCAACAAAAAGGGACTTGTAAAGAATTAAATTGAAAAATAAATAAATTAAATGACCAAAATGGAGTAGAATAAATTTTTAAGGGATCAAGGAAGAAACTTCACAAAGTGAATATTGCTATGTTTTATTGTGTTTTTGAAATGTGGTTGGTTAAATTTTGAATTTTTTTTATTTTTAAATTGTTTTGATGTGTTGATAAAAAAATTAAATTTTTTAAATAAAAAATATTTTAATATATTTTTTTATATATAGTTGAAAACGTGGCATGATATAACTGTATAACATGCCACGTTTTAAACTATAGCTCTAATAAAAAAGCATCAAAAAAACAGTGTAGTAAGATAGGTTATTGCTAGGAAAAAGTTTAAGTCTAATAAAGACGACCGAGTCCTCTTACGACCCCAATTAATTTCCACCTAACAACACAACCAATGGATCGAATGCTGCTTCTTGTAATTTTCATAGCACTAATATAAAAAATAATTTTTATAAAAATATTATTTTAATATATATTTAAATAAAAAATATTTTTAAAAATTAATTACTATTACATTTATAATATTTTTTAAAAAATAAAACGATGAACAATAACAAACGCTACTGAAAAACCGTGACAGGTGCACAGCACAGCCTGCCACGTGATGAGAAAATCTTTATGCGTTCCTCACTGAATCAGACCCGTGCTCACCTTGTGGATGCCACGTGAAGGTGGCTGCACCCTTTGTAAAGTCGATATTACCCCATCTGCCATAAATTTTTTTTCTTTTACCATTAATGTTATTATTATGGTTTAATTATATAAAAAAATGAATTAAGAAAAAATAAAAATTATTTAAAATATATCAAGTTAACAGTACATTACCCATATATAATTTGATCTATAATAAATTTAATTTAATAGTATCCTTTCTATTTATCACTGTAAAATAAGTTTGAGTGAAGAGTCATTTATTATTTTTAATCAATTCATGTGTTTTTTTTAAAAAAAAAAAATTTAAACACTTAAAACCATTACTATATAAAATAATAATTTCTTAATATCACTATCGTTTGTATGAATATTTGATCTCTTTTATTTTTTAAACATAATTCAATAATAAATAAAGTTTAATAAATGCATTTAAATAATGCCTTACGGGGTGTTGAGGCTGCGTTTGGAAATGTGGGTTAACCCGTGTTTCTAACAAATTTAATTTTTTTATAAAAAATAATATTTTTTATATGTTTTGGATCGTTTTGATATGTTTATTTAAAAAATAATTTTTAAAAAATAAAAAATATTATTTTAATATAAAAAATATTTTAAAGAATAACCGTAATCATATTTCTGTAATTCCACTTGTTAGCTTTTTCCAAAACGGAGGTGTTTCTACTTTTGTCCTTTCTTAAAATTAATCAAGTCTATATTTAAGATATTTATGTTAAAAATGAAATTCTCTGCCGTTTCATTCCAAAGCTGCTGCGTCCAAGAAGGGAAAGCTAGTGGGATAATAATGGTGTGCTTATAATCGTGTTAAATGTGCAGATTACAATCTCTTGTCAAAAAAGGCCAGAGGACAGTGGGGATAAATGTTGAAAATATGGATTCTTTTTCTCTCTTTAATTTAAGAAAAATGATCATTGCTATTTTGTTCACGGAAAAATTAATCAGGTACATCGCATCAGATTAATGTGATGCAGTCTCCATAATTTACGATGATTAGGGATACGCTAAATCACCAGGAGATGTTGTAGATGTGATAAAATTGTTGGATCTCAATCAGCCACCATTGCAACACCTAATTTTTAATAAAGTTTTTTTTTTTCCATGTATTCACACTTGAAAACTTATCAAAAAGTTTTTATCAAGGACTTTTAAAACCTTAAAGTCAAGATTAAAATGATTGAACTAGCTCTCTACCTTTTCATTTTAGCAAAACCACCAAAGACAAAAACAACCATTGCAAAATCAGCTTAGTATAAAAGCTTTTGGTTATCAACTTTTATTCAAAACCCTCTCATTTTGATCAAAGAGTTAGGCTTTGATTAATTTTTGATTGAATCTAAACAAAAAACTAGAAAAAACCTATGGATACCCCATGAAAAATCAAATAAAAAAAAAAACAAGAAAAAGGGGTAGAAAAAAAAAAACATGTGGAGATCCTCTAGACTCTATTGTGAAGGCTTGAGAGTCTAACATCAAAGGTCTAACAAGTTTTGAAAAAAAAAAATAGTGAAAGGGAAAGAAATAAGAAAAAATAACAACCTATAATTAGCAAGATTGAAAAAGGTATAACCATGTAAAAACTCAAAGGTATAGTTCATGTAGTCTACCCATTCATGCTTTTTTTTTTTTAATGTTTAATGATATTTCAAGCTTGTCTGGTGTCACTTGGTGTTAAGTTTGGATGTTGTTTAATGCATGAAAATATAGTTTTTCTTTGTTTGATATCGCTTTGAGTTAATTGTTATTGTTTTCTGAATGTTTATTAAACAAGTAGTTGTTGTTTTTGCTGAGATAAAATGATTTTTGTAATCTAATAAAAGTGACAATGGCTGTTTGATGACTATTTTTAGGTTGTTAGTTCATGTTTTTAGTTTCTAATCTTGTTTTTTATCCTAAAGAGTCAATTTTGGATGTAAATTTAATGCATTGGTTTTTTTTCAATAGGGCTACAGTTTTAGAGAATAAGGAACAAAGTATGCAATAATTTTTCAAATCTTTTAACACTGCGCTCCTTGACATTTCATCTCCTACTAGGCTTTGTGCCCCCACTTGGCTCTCGGTGGAATAAAAAACATATATTTGCATTAAAAAAATATAAACATTCTACATCCCGATGAAATTATAATTGAAAATCACCTCCGTTATTTTAGTCTCATCATAGCTTAAATGCAAAAATAAAAAACTAACCAAAAAATAAATAAAAAAATAAACATGAGGGAGTGAAATGAAAATACGATAACAAACTTTATCGAATCGGGTTATGTCGTTAAATTTACAACATGTATAATAAACACAACTATAATGAGTTAATTTATTTGGATAATTTATCTTTATTTTTTCTTTCCTTATTCTCTTCATAACTGGATCTTCATTGGGTTTTAATTGACCACAAATCAAATTAAATCTAGAAGTAAATCGAAAGAGTTAAAAAAGAATTTCAACTAAAACTTTAAAAGAATGATATATCATATTGATCCCAGTTAACTTTAATTAACAAATAAAATATAGAATCTAGGTAAAAAAAATATCCCAAATAGGCATAATTTTTTTTAAGTAAGTGAAAAAAATAATAAATTTTTGTTTTTTTTTTATTTTATGTTAAATAAAAAAAATTCAATGATAACAAAGGGTCAAATTATATTTTAAAAAATACTTTAAGGGAAAAATTTATAAAACAAAATAAATTGATAACTTTAACATAAATGTATGTATAATTATAATGTTGAGAAGAATTATATAAAAAATTCACAAAAAAATAGAGAAACTTAAAATCAAATCAAATTTAAAAAATTTCTTAGTTTCCAAATCTATGTTTTGTGGCATTATTAAAGGTGCACATCACCTCCATTAAGTTTTTTTTTTTTAAAAAAAGATAAATCTATAAACATCAAAATCAAAATTATTGGTGACTACTTGAAAGCTTTCTCTCTTCTTAATATTTTTCTGTAATTTTCTCTTCTCTCTCTAAATATCCAAGAAGTACTGAAAACCAAAACAAATGAAGTTTGATACCTAAAAGAATCCAAAATACTATGGGACCAAAGTAAAACAAAGAGTAAAATTAAGGGATCAAAAAATAAATTTATGTTCATTTCAAACAATAAAAATGAAAAAGGTTATTAATTTTTTGTCAATGTCCCAAAGGTTTTTCTCTTCTTAAAATTTTTCTAGTAACTTTTTCTATTCTTTTTAAAGACCTAGGGATTTAATTACAAGACAAATGAAGGTTTAGAGTCTATGAGAAAAATCCAAAATACCAAGGGACTAAAGTAAAACAAACTAAAATTAAGGTACCAATGTGTATATTTATGCACATCTTTTATCAATGTTTTGATTTTTGTTCTTTTAATTTTATTTTTGACAATAATTTCAAAACTTTGAATGGAAAATGACATTCAACCTTTAAATGATTTACAACACCTAGGGAAAACAAGATTATATGCAATTTAAAGAAAATGAAAAAATCCAGAGAAACAAAAAGGGACTTGTCAAGAATAAAATTGGAAAAAAAAAAAATTGAATGATCAAAATGGAGTATAATAAAATTTTGAGGGACGAGGGATGAAACTTTGCAAAGTGAAAATTACTACGCACCATTGCATTTGTGAAATGGGGTTGATAAAATTTTGAAATTTTATTTTTTAAAAAAATTATTATTTTTATATATATATATATATACTGATATAAAAAATAATTTTTTTTTTAAAAAAAAAAAATATTTTTATTTTTTTTTATATATAGTTTGAAGACGTGGCAAAATCAGTGTAGTAATGCCACGTTTAAACTATAGCTCCAATAAAAAGCATAAAAAAACAGTGTAGTAAGATAGGTTCTTGCTAGGAAAAAGTTTATATATGATCACGACAAGGTCTCAAGTCCAATAAAGACGAACGAGTCCTCTTACGACCCCAATTAATTTCCACGTAACAGCACAACCAATGGATCGAATGCTGCTTCCTAGTAATTTTCTGAGCACTAACATAAAAAAATATATTTTAGAAAAATATAAAAATATTATTTTGATATATATTTAAATAAAAAATATTTTAAAAATTAATTATTATTACATTCTCAAAACACTTTTAAAATATAAAAGGATCAACAACAACAAATGCTACTGAGAAACATGATCTGCCTTAATTGTTTTAGTTAGTTAGCACTGTTTAGAGGTTTGGTTACTAATATTTTTTAAAATAACTTTTACTTAGAAATATATTAAAATAATATATTTTTTATTTTTCAAAAAATATTTTTTATATCAATACATTAAAATAATTTAAAAATATTAAAAAAATTAAATTTTTTTAAATATTTTTAAAATATAATAATAAATAGGATTAATGTGATAATGGTGCAGGGATGAAGAAAACCGTGACAGGTGCACAACACAGCCTGCCACGTGATGAGAAAATCTTTATGCGTTCTTCACTGAATCAGACCCGTGCTCACCTTGTGGATGCCACGTGAAGGCGGCTGCACGCTTAGTAAAGTCAGATATTACCCCATCTGCCATAATGTTTTTTTCTTTTATCATTAATGTTATTATGATGGTTTAATTATATAAAAAAATGAATTAAGAAAAAATAAAAATTATTTAAATATATCAAGTTAATAGTACATTACCATATATAATTTGATCTATAATAAATTTAATTTAATAGCATCCTTTCCATTTATCACTATAAAATAAGTTTGAGTGAAGAGTCATTTACTATTTTTAATCATTTTATTTGTTTTTTTTTTAATTTTAAACAATTAAAACCATTATTATATAAAATAATAATTTATTAAGGTATTTGTTAATATCACTATCGTTGTATGAATATTTAATCTCTTTTATTTTTTAAGCATAATTCAATAATACATAAAGTTTAATAAAATACATTTAAATAATGCCTTCATGGGTGTTGAGGCTGCGTTTAGAATCGCGGGCCAATTTGTGTTTCTAACAAATTTAATTTTTTTTGTGAAAAATTAATATATTTTTGTATGTTTTGATAATTTTAATGTGTTAATCTAAAAAATATTTTTTTTAAAAAATATTATTTTAATATAAAAAATATTTTAAAAAACAACTATAATCATCCTTTGTAGCCGGTAACAGCACTCGATAGTTTTTTCAAAAGGGAGGTGTTTCTACTTTTTCCTTTCTTAAAATTAAATAAGTCTATATTTAAGATATTTATGTTAAAAATGAAATTCTCTGCCGTTTCATTCCAAAGCTGCAGCGTCCAAGAAGGGTAAGCTAGTGGGATAATAATGGTGTGCTTATAATCGTGTTAAATGTGCAGATTACAATCTCTAGTCAAAAAAGGCCAGAGGACAGTGGGGATAAATGTTGAAAATATGGATTCTTTTTCTCTCTTTAATTTAAGAAAAATGATCATTGCTATTTTGTTCACGGAAAAATTAATCAGGTACATCGCATCAGATTTAATGTGATGCAGTCTCCATAATTTGCGATGATCAGGGATACGCTAAATCACCAGGAGATGTTGTCGATGTGACAAAATTGATGGATCACAGAGATATTAAGTTTTGAATATCCAAATAAATTATATTCAATAATTTTTCAAATCTTTTAACACTGCGTTCCTTGACATTTCATCTCCTACTAGGCTTTGTGCCCCCACTTGGCTCTCGGTGGAATAAAAAACATATATTTGCATTAAAAAATATAAACAATTGTTTTTTTTTTCTACATCCGATTGAATGATAATTAAAAACTCGACCATCAATGTATGAAAATAAATTAATCGTAAGTCCACATAAAATTTAATAAAAAAGAAAAAAATAGCATGAGTTATTTGACAAAATTAATAAGCAAATAAATACTAGATATCTCACTCAAATGTTGATTTAGTTTTAAAAAATTAAAAACTGTATATTTCATTTTAGCTCGTTTAACCTTGACTTAAATGCAGAAAACAAAAAATTAACAAAGGATTAAAATAAAATAAAACCCGAGGGAATGAAATAAAAATACAATAACAAACTTTATTAATTTGAGTTAAGTTGTTAAATTTACAATCCGGATAATAGACATAACTATAATGAGTTAATTTGTTTAGATAATTTATTTTTATTTTTTCTTTTCTTATTCTCTTTATAACTAAATCTTATTAGGTCTTGATTGACCACAAATTAGATTAAATCTAGAAGTAAATTAAAAGAGTTATAAAAGAATTTCAACTAAAACTTTAAAAGGAATGTCACATTATATTGATCTCAGTTACCTTTAATTAAGATATAAAATATAGAACCTAGGTAAAAAAAAAATATCCCAATTAGGCATAATTTTTTTAAAGCAAGTGAAAAAAAAAAAAATTTTTCATTTTTGTTTTATTTTATGTTAAATAAAAAAAAATTCAATGATAACAAAAGGTCAAATTATATTTTAAAAAAACTTTAAGGGAAAAAATTCATAAAAAAATCCCTATCTTTTTTAATGTTATGCTGCCCCTTAATAAAAAGTAAAAAAAAAATATAATAAAAAAAGACTTCAGAAAAAAGCCTAGTGCACAGGCCTATTAAAAAAATGATTCATGCTTTTGAGCCTGATAGCCTAAGCCATCACATTTAGGCCTTATAATTTTTTAAGTTGTTCATTCCTTTTATTTAAAATAAATAAATTAGGCAACACATCATACTGAAGTAGATGACATATTAACATCATACTGAAGTAGATGACATATTGTTTGTCTATTTAAAATCAGCCCATCTATTTTTTATGCTATTTTTTTTTTGTTTTTTTGTATTATAATTTTATCCATAGCCCATAAATTTAAATCAATTGGGTGCTAAACTTGCAATCAAAGCACACAATAAAAAAAAAAAAAAAATTAAAGGTTAAAAGTAAGAAAATTAAAAATAAAACTGCTCAAGTCCATAGTATACATGAGTGTTTTTCAGAGTTGCATCACACCCTTCCGCTTTAGTTTGTTTACTTTATTATTAAGGCCGAACTACATGCAATTTAAATATATTACGTGTGGTTTTGATCTCCTGCCCCTTGGAATGCAAAAGAAAGGCCTGCCCCGTAACACGCTGAGAATTGCCCACTTCCTTTTCTTCTCGAAGCGCATCACAACCACCAAATTAAGGCTTCGAACTAAACCTTATCTTATAATACAAAGCAAATTTGTTTATGTTATCAAACTTCATTAACTTAATGTATTAATTTAATGATTCGGTGATTTACAGTTTTGCCTTGAATAAGTTAGTAAAAAAACCCTTGATTTTTTAATTAAAATATTGTTATTTTAAAATTTAAAATACCTCAAATTTTTGGTTAGATCTTGTAATAATAGAATCGTAATTACTTCATCGTGCTTTTTAGTATGCATTTCTTTTTTTTCTTTTTTTTTTATTGGGTTGAAATTGTTGGCTTGAATCTTGGTTTGAAATTAAGGTTAAACTTATTTGTTATTAAGATTTGATTTTTTTTTTATGTAAAACAATTTCTTAGTAATGTAAGAAATTAAAATTATTTTTATTATATTTTTATATTTAGTTGGTGTCATAAATCTAATTTTTATTATAAAACTAATAATTCTTTTGAGTTAAAAATATAATCTTTATGAAAATTCTTAACTTGAATAAAATAAAATCGATATTCTAAAATTAAATTATCACATGTAAAAAATATTGAGATGACTATTATAAATATAATTTTATTTTTTTTTATAAAAAATAGTTATAACTTTGATTTATTTCATATTTTTTTCGAAAAGATACTCATTTTTTATCCTCAATAAATAAATAAATACATTTCTTAGTATTTCAATGAAAAAATAAAAAAATTGAAAAGAGAAAAAATAAAAAAAAAAAATAATTTGATATTGGTGAACATAAGCTAATTACCTATGCTAAACTATGGGTGAGATCTCAGGTTAATCTTTTAAGTAAGAAAACAATGTGCTAGTATTCTAAACACATTTTCTTGCATAACAAAAAAATTAATTGAGAATTGAAAAGTTATTGCATGCATTTAATAATATAAAATAAAAATTATGTGAACTCGTGATGTGGGGTTTATTTTTAATTTTTTTTTATTTAACTATATAACATGAGTTATTGCATGCATTTAAAAATTAAAAATTATGAATTGAAAAGTTATTGCATGCATTTAGTATAAAATAAAATAAAAATAATTAAAGAGTTGTTAATGTTAACCAAAGATTAAAGTAGAAAACTTAAATATTGATGCACATAACAATTTTTTGATCTCGTGATGTGGGGTTTATTTTTAATTTTTTTTATTTAACTATATAACAATAAAAACATAGTTTCAGAACAAATGTAATAATCTAAATGCTGTATAAAAAAATGTGATTGTTAGTACAATTTTTTAATAAAAAAATTAAATTTCATTAACTATTTTGTTTATTCCATAGAAACAATAAGCAACTAAAATCAATATGTATACAATTCTAATAAACTGAAAAATTCTAATAAATTGAAATAAGGATAAGAAAAAAAAGGCATTTCTTTAATCAATACCCCTTTTTCTTATTTATTATTTTTTCAAATATTTGTTTTATCAGGAGTTTTTTTGTTTAAACAAAAGTATACTATAATTTTAAAAGGAAGTTTTAATAAAAAAAAATAATAAAATAATGAATTGATAACTTTAACATAAATGTATGTATAAGAACTAACAATAATAATGTTGAGAAGAATTATATAAAAATTTCACAATAAAAAAATACATTATAATATGTGGAGAAACTTAAAATCAAATCAAATTTAAAAAAAATCTCATTTCCAAATCTATGTTTTCTGGCATTATTAAAGGTGCACACCACTTCCATTAATTTCTTTCTTGAAGATAAATCTATAAACATCAAAATCAAAATTATTGGTGACTACTTGAAAGCTTTTTCTCTTCTTAATATTTTTTTGTAGTTTTCTCTTCTCTCTCTTAAAATTAAAGGAGTACTGAAATCCAAAATAAATGAAGTTTGAGATCTAAAAGAATTCCAAAAAACTATGAGACCAAAGTAAAACAAAGAGTAAAACTGAGGGATTAAAAAATAGATTTATGTGCATTTCAAATAAATAAAATGAAAAAAGTTATTAATTTTTTGTCAATGTCCCCAAATGTTTTTCTCTTTTTAAAATTTTTCTAGTTACTTTCTCTATTCTCTTTAAAGACCTAGGGAATTAATTACAAGACAAATGAAGTTTAGAGCCTATGAGAAAAATAAAAAATTACCAAGGGACCAAAGTAAAACAGACTAAAATTAAGGTACCAATGTGTATATTTATGCACATCTTTTGTCAATGTTTTGATTTTTTGTCCTTTTAATTTTATTTTTTACAATAATTTCAAAACTTCAATGGAGAATGACATTCAACCTTGAGATGATTTACGGAAAGAAAGATTATATGCAATTCAAAGAAAATGAAAAAATCCCGAGCAACAAAAAGGAACAAGAATCAAATTAAAAAATACATAAATTAAATGACTAAAATGGAGTAGAATAAATTTTTAAGGGATCAAAGAAGAAATTTCATAAAGTGAATATTGCTACATCTTATTGTGTTTCTAAAATGGAATTGGTTAAATTTTGAAAATTTGTTTTTTTTTTTTATTATATATATATATATATATATTTAGATTGTTTTGATATGGTGATATAAAAATTAATATTTTAAAAATAAAAAATATTTTAATAATTTTTTTATATATATAGTTTAAAACGTGGCATGATATAACTGTATAGCACGCCACGTTTTAAACTATAGCTCTAAAAAAAAGCATCACAAAACAGTGTAGTAAGATAGGTTATTGCTAGGAAAAAAGTTTAAGTAACAAAATAATGACAGGTGCACAGCACAGCCTGCCACTTGATGAGAAAATCTTTACCTCACTGAATCACACCCGTGCTCACCTTGTGGATGCCACGTGAAGGTGGCTGCACCCTTTGTAAAGTCGATATTACCCCATTCTGCCATTATTATTTTTTTCTTTTACCATTAATGTTATTATTATGGTTTAATTATATAAAAAAATGAATTAAGAAAAAATAAAAATTAATTTAAAATATATCAAATTAATAGTACATTATATTTATATTTTGAATCGTTTTGATACGCTGATTTAAAAAATAATTTAAAAAAATAAAAAAAAAAAAATTTTATTTTAATATAAAAAATATTTTAAAAAAATAATTATAATCATAATAAACAGCTGTTAATAGCACTCATTAGCTTTTTCCAAAAGGGAGGTGTTTCTACTTTTGTCCTTTCTTAAAATTAATCAAATCTATATTTAAGATATTTATGTTAAAAATGAAATTCTCTGCCGTTTCATTTACATGCCAGCACCGTTTCATTCCAAAGCTACTGCATCCAAAAAGAGAAAGCTAGTGGGATAATAATGGTGTGCTTATAATCGTGTTAAATGTGCAGATTACAATCTCTTGTCAAAAAAAGCCAAAGGACAGTGGAGATAAATGATGAAAATATGGATTCTTTTTCTCTCTTTAATTTTTTTAAAAAATGATCTTTGCTGTTTTGTTCATGGAAAAATTAATCAGGTACATCGCATCAAATTAATGTGATGCAGTCTCCATAATTCACGATGATCAGGGATACGCTAAATCACCAGGAGATGTTGTCGATGTGACAAAATTGGTGGATCTCAATCGGCCACCATTGCAATACCTAATTTTTTCAAAAGGTTATATATAATTTTTTTTTCAGTGTGTTCACACTTGAAAGCTTATCAAAAAATTCTTATCAAAGACTTTTAAAACCTTAAAGTCAAGATTAAAATGACAGGACTAGGTCTTTGCCTTTTAATTTTAGCAAAACCACCAAGAATCAAAACAACCATTACAAAATCAGCCTAGTATAAAAGCTTTTAGTTATCAACTTTTGTCCAAAGCCCTCTCATTTTGATCAAAGAGTTAGGCTTTGATCAATCTTTGATTGAATCTAAACAAAAAACTAGAAAAAACCTATGAATATCCCTTGAAAAATCAGAAAAAAAAAAAGACAAGAAAAAGGGGGTAGAAAAAAGAAAAGAAAAACATGTGGAGATAACCTAGACTCTATTGTGAAGGCTCAAGAGCCTAACATCAAAGGTCTAACAAGTTTTGAAAAGAAAAAAATAATGAAAGGGAAAGAAATAAGAAAAAGATAAGGAAAAATAACAATCTATAGTAAGCAAGATTGGAGAAGGTATAACCATGTAAAAACTCAAAGGTATAGTCCATGCGGCTTGCCCATTCATGTTTTTTTTTTTTTTAATGACATTTTAGGCTTGTTTTGGTGTCACATGGTATTAAGTTTAGATGTTGTTTAATGCATGAAAATATAGTTTTTCTTTGTTTGATATTGCTTTGAGTTAATTGTTAATGTTTTCTACATAGTTGTTGTTTTTGCTGAGATAGAATGATTTTTGTAATCTAATGAAAGTAACAATGGCTGTTTCATGACTATATTTAGGTTTTTAGTTCATGTTTTTAATTCCTAATCTTGTTTTTTTTTTTTCCTAAAAAGTCAATTTTGGATGCAAATTTAATGCATTGGTTTTCTTTCAATCGGGCTACAGTTTTGGTTTTAGGAATTAAATGCATATTTTCCATGAATTGTGGTTTTTTTTTTTAAAATATTTTTTTTGATTAAAATGTATATGAATATGTCAATGTGATTTGTTAAGGTAAAAAATTAGAAGTTTAAAGATTCCAATGGTCTTTTCTCCGTTTGACAACAACTTAAATATTTTTGGGTTTTTCCTGTTAAATGTTCTTCATGTTCATTTAAAAAACATTATCTTGTGTATTAGTTTTACGTTTTGTTTTGATTCAATTTTGGTTTTTGCATGTTTGTATGACTTGTTTAATCGATAATCTAAGGTCTTTATGCATCAATAACAAGTTTTTTTTTTTTTATGAATTTTGAATTCTAGGGTTTTAGTTTTGAACCAAAACCAATTTTGATAAAATCATGTTGATTCTTTGATAAATCGAATTGAATGAATACTTGATTCTTGGTCCATCCATGATTGTGAATAAAATTTTGTCTTTGATTGATTGAAAACTTGTCTGGATTGAGATTTGTGTTGTTGGGTTTGGTTTGAATGTTCATTAGTGTTCTTTGTTTTTCTGAGTTTTGATCTTTTTTGACAAAAAAAAATTTAGTTTGTGTTTTGTTTTTTAAGTTTGATTCATTTTGGTTTCTAGTTTAAGTTTTGGTTTGTTTTTAAGGTTAAACTAGTGGTCTTTGGTTTGGTTTATGGTTGAATTAGGGATTTCAGGTCAAACCATGGCTTTTGGCTCGGTTCAAGATTGAACCTGTATTTTCAAGTCAACCCGATTGATTTTGTTTTTTGGGTCAAGTACTTAAGCTTTGTTTGGTTGATTACTTTTTTGTTGAGAAATTTTTAGCCTAAGGGGTGGTTTGGTAAATATACCCTTAGACATATTTTGACAGTTTTGTTTTGAATAAAAATAGTTTTTTGCCAAACAAACCCTATATAAATTCCTAAAAGATTCTAAAAAATTTCAAGGACCATTTAAAATTATCTGTGGGTCATTCACATATTTTTCTCGCAATTTTATTTAATGTCAAAGCTGTACACTTACACTATAAGAAGCTGATCTAGTATTAAAATACTCACTTTTCATCAAAATCTCAAAAATTTCTGAAAAAATCTCTCATTTTAAAAATATAAATATGTATTTTATTTGGTGTGTGTTCGTCCAAATCTCTCAAAAGATAAAAATTATATTTTGCTTAAAAAATAATATATAAACATATAGTATGATTTAACATTTTTTATATTTATACAAAAAAATAACAAAATATCTTTTCATGCACATTTGAATTTAATAATCAGTTTATTGAATCAATGAGAACTTGATCAATATTTAAATAACTCCTACAAATTTTAATTCATAAGAATTAATGACCAACATTCTAATATAAATATTAGACCTACAAGTAGGTTGACATTTAAATATTAGAAGTTGACTAGAAAATTTCTAAAATTATTTAGGGCATTGATCAATTTTAACTGTGAGTATTTTTCAGCACAATATATGAGTTGTGAAAAACTTTTTTGTCTTTTAGAATAGGTGAAATATGTCAAAGCACCTACATGGATTCTTTCCACAAGAATTTATTTCGACATACGAGCCCATGATAAACTCAAAATGCCAGATTTATTCATGAGAATAAAGCTTTATTCTAAGCCATAGATGAGTCATCGGTTAGGAACGCATTAATACCTTTAAGCAATTTTTAGACCAAGTAATGCAACTTACTTCAAGTAAAGTGCGCTAGGGATGCTAATATTTCTCTAACTAAAACCATTCCTTACCTTAGAATTTCATATAAGACTAGTCCACCCAAGTCTGCTAATAACCTTGAACTAAACAACTAAGTGACGACTACTTGATTCTGACTCTGTAATGCTACAGGTTCACGTGTGACAACTATAATGTCAAGAACTAAAATGATTTAACAAAACAAACATACTAAATGTTATATAATATCCAAATCAAAACTTTCTTGATGAAGAAATAATAATTACACTAGGAAACAATTCACTGAAATGTTAAGTCAAATCACGTATGACTTTTCTAATATTTAAGGAATCATGACAAATTGCTATTATACTTGATTTTTAAATATAAGTCAATTAATTGTTGAATTGATAATAAAATAAATTGTTTAATTTATTTGATCTTATTTTATAATTGAATTATGATTTATATTAGATTAACTTATTAGGGAACCTAATAGGCCACCCACATAATAACCACTGGTCAAAAATTAAAATGGGATGATTAATCATATGTGATTTGATTGTAAATAAATTATATAAATTGAGACCTATAATGTAATTAATACATGAGATTACAATTCTAGACCTAGAAAAAATCAAGTAGGAACTTGATTGAATAAATTTCTAAAGTTATCCTAGAATAATATATATTTAAGGGGAAATTAATATTTTTTAATTTATAGGATTTTTAGGTTTTCCCATAAATAGAATGCTATGCCTTTTATTTTTTAAGGTGAGTAGAGTACAATACAGAAACACTTAAAACATAAAAGAAAAGAAGTAACACTAAAACATATGACTATTCTCTCTCTCTCTCTCTCCTAAAAAGGTTTGGGAGATTTTTTTCACTAGTGGTTTGTGTGAATTATCATTATAGCTGAATATTCGGATGATTTGTGGTTTGTGACAAGCCCAACTTTAAATAAATATTTAAAGTCTAAAAAAAACATTTGATATTCATGTAATCTTCATATAAACCCCAAACAACTCTAGATTTGTTTAATAAAATTCTTAAGGACTCTAAACAACTTTAATTTACTGTTTTCGCTACATGTATGTGTTTCGAGAAACTCAATAATCTTAATCATAATTGTAAAACTTGATTTGACTTGGTCGATCTAGGACTTGAACGATCCAAGTTGAACAAAATTTTTTTTTAGTCAAAACAAAATTGTTTTAATCTTTTTTTATTAAAAAAGATATTTGGGATCAACTTCCATTTTACATTTTTTTGAATTAATTTCTCAACAACTAATAAAAAACAAAACCATGTTTAAATACTGAATAATAAAGAAAAAAACTACGTCTTGAGTCCATCACCTATTATTTCGCCAACGCAGATTTACAGATCATGAGAATATGGAACCTTCTAAAGGTGTTTTCGAGTGCATGGATAAATTGGTAACTTGACGACTTCATTATGGAAACACGACTTTTGATAGAGAACCATCTCTTTATCAAACCAAACATTACTATGTGCATCTTCCCATTCTCAAACAGCAAGCTTTTATTTTTATATTTTAAAAATATTTTATTTTTTAAAATTTTAAATTATTTTTTTTTTCATTATTTTCATATCATTTTAATATATTAATATTAAAAATATTTTTTTAAAAATAAAAAAATATTAGTTTAATATATTTTTAAATAAAAATTACTTAAAAAATAATCTTAAATAATGTGAACGCTCATCAGCTGGTTGGGAAGACAAAAGTGATCAGTGGGCTGAGTTCTGTGTACTTTCTATGTATAAATAAATATTAATTTATCTCTCAAAATTCCTTACATGAACCCAGCTTGAAGAGAAAATATCGTGTTCTTTGCCTCTCCACCCTGTCACAATCCAAAGCTGTCTGAAAGCAGACTTTTTCGGACAAAAAAAAGAAAACGACAACATCAAGTAGTTACGATTTCTTAAAAATAATATCACAAAAAAAAAAAAACAACACATCCAATAGAATATTATATTTCACCTCTGATGGATATAATTAAATTAGTTAAATTTTAAAATTTTATTTTTTTAAAAAATTATTAATTTAAGTCCCATAAATTTTTAAAATTACTAAAAATTTATATGATCATTAATTTTAAAATTCATAAAACTAGTTAAGATACATATAAAATAGTCTAAATACTCATATTAATAAAAAAATCACCATATTTATTTCTAGTAGGCCAATAAAATTGTGCTATTATAATAAAACCCAAAGGGTTGTATTACTAAGAATAACATGATTTTCTTAAAATAAAATAAAGAATTGTATTACTTAAATAACATGTTAACATGATTTTTAACATGCAACCCTTACAAATATATGGCACTTTTAATAACACAGCCTTTAATTTTGTTTTTGTATTTTTTAAGGATTTTTTCTATCTCAAATAGCACAACTACGTAGCAGATTGTTTTACTGCTCCAGAAACCTTGGGAGCACTTCAACATATTCTGTACATTTTTATTTCTTACAATTTTATAGAAATTTAATTAAAAGAAAACAAAAAAAAGAAGAAGTAATTATCTGTCTAAGTATGCTTCAAAGTGTGATTGCAGTTATTTTTAAATATTATTTTTGAGATTAATTCATTAAAATGATCAAAAAATATATATAAAAAATAATTTTTGATAATAAAATAATTTTATTTTTTAAAAAATAGAGGTTGACTTGCATTTCTAAACGGGGTATAAAAATCTTTAAATCACTTTTTTGGGAATTGGTTTGGAATTCTGCACGCATCCATGTATAAACAAATTTTAACTCAGAATATCAAGAGAGGTTTTTTAGAGGGGGAGACTTAAATTTTAAGTAATTGACCTAAAAGTAAAGTCAAAGGGAGCCCAAATGAAAGAGTAAAGTTTTTCCAAAAAAAAAATTGTTTAATTAATTAATTTGATAAAAACAAACCTCAAAATGTGGAGCAATCTCACGACAAAAAACTTCCAAAAGAGAATCAATGCACTTAATTTCCATCCTCCAAAATAAAAAAATAAAAAAAATATATTTTTAATTTTTGTAAATAACTTAAAATAATTAAAACCACAACTCTAAAATAAAGGCCTTGTGAGTAGAAAAAACATGAAAAAAGCAAAGAAGAGCAAAGGCAGTGGCGTTTTGGTGAATATGTAGAAAGTGTGGCGTTATTGTTTGAGATGAGGTGGTCAGAGAAAAACAAGGGGTGATCCTGAAAATCCAGCGGTTTCAACACTCAATCTAGGGGGCGGGAAGTGGCCTTCCCAGTCGCCATCACAACCCCAACATTAGATAACCACATTTTGAAACAACGTTCTTTCTCTTCACGCTTCTCTTCCTCTCTCTCTCTACCACTAGATACTTTCAAACCATCTCCTCATGGCCCCTGGTTTTTGCTCCCCATTTCTTAATGTATTATAGTGTATATATAACACACAACCATCTCCTCCTCCCCCCCTTATAGTTTACCCACCTCCTCAAAAGCCTTGCCACCGCCAATCTCCAATCTTGTCGAACCATCATCTCATGATTTGAAAGAAGCCATAATTTATGCTGTTTTTCATGGTGGATTTTTCGTTTCTGTTCTAAACATTCCTTGACCAGCTTTTGAAGTACACATATACATTAACTTCAGCCATCTTAATAGTGGTATGCAAAAGAGATACAGATTTTATACGTCGAAAGTATTTTAGTGGTGTTTTGTTAATGACCATTGAAGCTATGGTGGAGCAAAGAAGAGAATCAGTTGCACAAGTGCACAGGGTTGGATATGCCAATCGGGCTATGATCAGGAAGAAGAGATGCAAGAGGACTAAAAAATGCGCATCGACAGTTCCCATGGCACTGCAGGATCTGTTTGTGTCGTGCAGACAAATTTTTAAAGGTCCTGACACTGTTCCTTTGCCTGAAGACATCAAGAGATTGTGCAACATACTTGGTAAGTTCTTGTATTTGATGGTCTTTGTCTTGGTTCCTTTTGTTTATTTCTTTTCAAATGCACTATACCACTCTCTAACTAGTTAATATTTGAGTGATCCCTAACTATTTAATATGATTCTGAACCTGGAAACTGGTCCTATATAATTAGAATGGTAAAATGGATCTTGCTTTTATATCATTTCCGGTAAAGAATTGCACTTTTAACTTGTAGATTTCTGCAAATGTAGTGATAAATAAATATCTTGTATTCTCTCGGCCAACGAGTAGTGTAAAGATCCAAGTGTCTTTCTAAGATACCCGGATCAAATCTCGCTAGCATCCAAGATGGGATCAAAGAGGAGATCAGCCTTTGTTGTCTAGTGCTAAAGCCCCAACAAAAGAAAAATCATGTTCTTTCTGGTTGCTGTTTTCTTCTTTGTGCTGTTCGATCATGTTCTTTGCGTGTGTTATGCTACAACTATGGTCTGGTTTTGGTATTCTTGATGCATGAATTGGTTGTTAGCTCGAATTCAAAGGGCTCGTCGAAGCACTTCCAATAAGATTTTCTAGTTAATTATGGGAGAAATCATTCACAGCCTCAGTGGAGGTACTCTCTCCCTGCGTTCATATGAAGTGGACTTGTATGGCTCGTCTATAAATTAACGAGGCAAGATATAAACTAAATCCACTTGTATGGACATAAAGCCCATTTCTTTTCAAGGAATTGCATGTGAAGAAAATTACTCAGCATTTTTGTTGTCAATAATCTTTACATTTTTGGTAGGAATCAAGATCTTAACTGAACATTTAACATTTTTCTGATATGATAGTTTTTTTTTTTTTTCTTTTTATAAAATTTAGGTTCTATTTATAAGATGTAAGTGTGTAGGTTGAGCAAGCATTCAGCCACAATTCCTTTCGTAGTTGAAAAAGAAAGGACACTTCTGGATGACCTCGTTAGTTGGGTCTTTTCTGCATGCCAGGCTCGATATATTGCAGACATTGAATTTGATATCCATTGTCAAGGCCAAGACAAGTTTTAATCAACAGGGTACATATGAATTCTTTCCTTAATTCGAGATTTGGTACATAAAAGCATATATCCTATGGTCGTGGGGACCAGCATTCATAAATACTGTGCATATTTTAACTAGGTGACAAAAATACGTTTCAAGATCATAAACTAATGCAACAAGGATATTTTTTTGGCCTACTATGACGAATGGGTTCTGCTGGAAGCATTTCTATATTAAGCATTTAGTTAAATATAATATTATCCAAACGTTATGCAAATATAAAACTTTCGTGGCCTATTAAAGTAATGGTGTGATTGTAATCATTGTCCATTCCTTAACGTGCCTTCTCTCTTGCTGTAGATAACATGAAGCCCGAAGATGTTGGGCTAAGTAGCGAGCTGCAGTTCTTCAAGACTAAAGCTGCAGTTAAAGGGACTCCAAGGGTCACTTACACGACCATTTACCAGTGCAATGATTTTTCGGTGAGACTAGCTATTGCTTGTTTGTTTATTATCATTTTCTGGTCATTTGTGCTGGAATTTGCACGTTGAACCATTTGAGTTCCTTGAAGAGCATAGGACATGGCAGTCCACTCTGTTATATTGTTGACTGCGTGATCATATTAATCTTCAGCAGGGTATAAGACCTTCAAAAAACTTGATTTGAAGCTTTTCAAGAGCATTTTGAATAGTTGATCCAAATAGGATTTGCGCTGTGGCCATATGATTGTTCATGTAGAGTCTGAAATTCTCGCATTCTTCAGTATGAGCTTTGAAATTAGCACATTCAACTAGCAAGTTCCTACAAGAGCATGAAGTCTGGATAACCAGCAGATTTTAAGATTCCGAACATGTGTTGGTCCTGCATACTTGTTTTTGTATAGAACGTAAAATAGTTTCATGAAATAAAATTTATGTTTCAGTTGTTGATCAGTTTTCTTGTCATGTTTCTCTGTGCAGATGTGTATTTTCTTTCTTCCAGCAAACGCCGTCATCCCTCTCCATAACCATCCCGGAATGACTGTCTTTAGCAAGCTTCTTCTAGGGAAAATGCACATAAAAGCATATGACTGGGCTGATCCTCCTAGAGCAGATGGGCCTGACACTCCAATCCAATGTGAGTGTCTCTTGCTCACATTCACACTACTTTTATAATTTAATGAATTAGCAGAACGAGCCCCATAAACAAAATGCATGTTTTTCCAGTGCGGTTGGCGAAACTGGAAGCGGACAGTGTTTTAACAGCTCCTTGCAACACCTCAGTTCTATATCCAACAACAGGTGGAAATATCCATCAATTCACTGCTATCACACCTTGTGCAGTTCTTGATGTGCTTGGACCTCCCTATTCCAAGGAAGGTGATCGAGATTGTTCTTACTACAAAGACTTTCCGTACACTGCATTCTCGAGTAAGTGATCTCCACCTTGCTTTCCTTCTCATGCCAAGAGTTTTGTGCAAATGACACTCGAACGAAGATCCTTTAAAAATGAATTGTTTTATTTTCAATCCGGACTGCTAAGGGAAACTAATCAGTTCATCACACATTCACGTTTACACGGGCCACGATACACACACAGATGAATAGGCAACATGTTTAACATTGATTTAAGTTCCTCATGATGGGAATTCATTGAGTTAAAAGAGGGGTTATTGCATAGAGCTTCTTCAATTCTCCATGGCATGGACATTGGCCAGGACACCTGAACGTTGTGGTGTTGTTTAGGCATTAGCCTTTCCGAGTCTGCCATTTTAATGGGAATCTTGCTTGATGTGCAAGTGAACCGAGCATGTGTGACATGTAAATTCAATATGAAGTGGTGTTATTGAGAATGCTAGATGATTCTGTGATTTGTTTGTTTGTGTGGCATCACCCCTCCCCATGTGTTTGTCACCTAGCATCCTGTTTCTTGAATGTTATGAACATCCCTATATTTACCTGCCAAGAAATCAATGCAGATGGAGAGATGGAGCTGAAAAAAGAAGAGGGTAGCTGCTATGCATGGCTGGAAGAGACGGAGGTGCCAGAGAATTCAAAAATGGATGGAATTGAATATTTAGGTCCACAAGTTGATGAAAGCAGGTGCTAGATGCTAGATAGATGCCTTCACACAGAGTTCCTCTGTTTTTTCTTCTTTTCTTTTCATTTTTCGAAATCTTTGATGGTGGAACTTTACTTCTTCTTCTTCTTCTTCTTCTTTTTTTTTTTTTTTTGTAATTTTCGTGTGTAGAAATAGAAACCTCACATGATATCGCGTTTTCTGTCTGCTGTGAAACCAGGGGCTTCAGTTCCTAGCCCTGCCAATGGTTTATGGTTTTTCTAGCATGTCTAGAGCCCAAAAGACTTCATACTATACTGCCATTGAAGGGTGTCCTCAATCTTGAGCAAAAGCTAGCCAATCTAGATGCTTCATTTTTTTTCTAAAAAGAAAAAGGATAAAGAAAGGAAATCTCTTCTCTTTAACAGCTCATTGCTACGCAACCTAAAGCCCAGATCTACATCAACCGAAATTGCTAATCTGGGTCGGCCACTTTTGTATGAACAGTGAATTTTCTGTCTTTTATTTTATTTTATTTTACTTTTTCTTCAAACTATTCCTTTTTAATTACCTCCCTTTATTAAAAAAAATTAATGAGAAAATATATTACTTATCCTAAATTTATAATAATTTTTATTTCAATCTATTTTTTTTTATTTTTAAAAATGGTTGAAATATAGAAAAAATAGTTGGTTGATGTAATATGAACAACAAAAATAGTCTAATTTGCTATTGACAAGTTTCATTTAACGAGGAGAATTTGATGGTGGTGATCCCCCCATAATTATCATTTTAATATTAAGTTGATTTTGACTTAGTTTTTATTTTTTTATCATATAATTAAAATAAAAAAAATTATTGAACCTATTGGAATCCATAACATAAGTCACAAGTTTAATGAGTTAACTCAAGCTAATTAGAATAAATCCAATATGTTATTGTCTACAAGTTAAAAAAATAATAATATGAGGTTTTGTTTTTTTAAAAAGTCAACTCCTTTTTAATGGTTATCTAGGATGACCTTGAATTTGCTTGTCTAATCTTTTTTATGTTATTTTTTATCCTTTTTATTATTATTATTATTATTATTATTATTATTATTATTATTATTATTATTATGAGACCTACTAAGTTGACAATGTCACATGAAAACAACTCTCATTTTATTTAATTAAAAAACCAAACTTGATAAAATCTCAAGCTAGGAGTTTCACATTTGATTCACTATACCGGGTTTAATGATATCATAAAATTCCTCGTAACTTGGATATTCACCTTTTATGTTTGTTTGTTTTTGTCTAAGCAGCAACATAGCTCATATTTTACTATAACTCTATTAATATTTATTTTTTATCCTTATTTTTTTTTCAATTACATTCTTCATATTGACAACCAATCAAAGTGTGAAACACAAAGAAATCTCATAGTCAATCTTATAGGAAAAAAAATTGCTTTGATTTTTCAGCACTACTATAGTGGCTCAATAGACAAACAACAAATCTTCATCTTCATCTTCATCTTCTTCTTCCTTTTCTTCTTTTTTTTTTGGTTAAAAGGTTTGTTCTAAATAAAAGATTAAAGTAATTGAATCAATAATTGCCCTATGTCCAAATGGTTAAAGTGATGGACTAAAACTGTGTTCATCTCCCCCGCATGTTCAAATCTTGTTGTTTTTCCCAATTTTCTTTCTTTTCATTCTTTTTTTAAAACTTTATTTGTTCTTTTTTTCTTTTCTCTTCTTCAATGTTCATTCCTTTTTTTTCCACGTGGCCCACTTTTTAAGTTCTTTTTTTCTTTTATTTTTTAGAAAAGTTTGGGAATTACATTATAATAAAAACATTTAAAATTATTAAAACAAAAGCTTAGATGAGTGTATTTTATTATACAACTAAATTAAAACTTTTTTATTGAATCCAATAATATGACAGATTAACTTGAATTGATATAAGTATTTTTTTTAAAGCATTATTAAAAATAAAATTATTTCAAACATACACAAAGTTAAATATGAAGTTTTTTCAAATTTAAAGCATTACTAAAAATAAATTTATTTCAAACATACACAAAGTTAAATATAAAGTTTTTTCAAATTTGATGTGATAGACCAAGTTTAATGATAATATTAAAAAATTTCATGTTACTTAAATATATTTTTTACATTCATTGTTTTTGGCCTGTAATGCGAGAACTAATGAGCTAATTGTTTACAAATATTTTTCATTCAGGATTACTTTAAAAAATAATAATCAAGAGAGACTACAACACAACTTGTTAAATGTCCACCTTTTCTTTTTGATATTTTGGGGAAAAAAAGCAAATTGTGTTGGAAAAACTTGTTTCAGGAAAGTGATTAATAAGCATATTTGAAGTTAAATTAAAAGTGTAGTCCATTTACTCTTAGGTTAAAAAGTACCTTGAATATATTTTTTAACATTAGCTTTTTAACATAAAATATTAACATAATTAAACATTTTATGTGTCAGTGAAAACTTAATTTTAAAGAACTTGGGCTGGCATGTTCTTTATAAACTAAAAAATAATTTTAAACCCTAACCTGCATAGAAAATAAACAAGTATTTATTGCAACTTATTTAATCGCCGAGTGAAGAGTTAAAATTGGGGTTGTGGGGCTTTTACGTGCTAGGGTTTGGGTTTGCTATAGGAAAAATTTCTAGGCTATAAAAAAATTAATTTTTATTGTCAACCTATTTTTCTAGACTGGAGTTTTGATTTATAATTATTTGTTCCATTAATAATTATTTCTTACCGGCCCATAAGGATATCTAGCCCAAGAACAAAGTCTAATTAGTTTCTTTAGTAATATGAACAATTTCTAGACAGTTTTTTTAACAAAAAAAATGTCAGATTTAAAGTCAAAATTACTAGGTTTAATTATGGTTTTATGAAACATAATAAAAATTAATAATAAAGAGAATTAATTCTAGTAATAAAGGTGAGAAAACCTAAACAAAGTGAGTTTTAGACTTTAAACCCCATACACGTGTGCAATTTGAGTTTGAATTTGAATAAACTAGAAAATAATTTTTTGAGCCACGTAAGATTAAATTTTATTGTCAACCTATTTTTCATGGGTTTGTGTTTGGATTTATAACTCTTTGGTTAATGAAGAATTATTTTTTTGCTAACATATTAGTATGTCCAACTTATAAACAAAGTCTAATAATTTTTTTAGAAACCTAAAGTTTTTAGATGCTGTTTTTAGATAAAAAAAACTGTTATATTTAAAGCAAAAAATGTTAGTTTTAATCTAGTTTAGAGTGGATAATCAACACTGATAATAAAAAAAATAATTTTGGTAATAAATGTGATAGGATCTAAGTAAAATGTTCTTGGCCCGACCCCACTCATTCTTAGGTTTGGGGTTGGATTTAGATTTACTTTAAAATAATATTTGGAATTATAAAATATTATCTTTTGTTGCCAACCTATTTTTCTAGGCTCGGGTTTAGGTTTGTAATTCTTTGACTCTTGAAGATTTTGTTTTTTACCTGTTCATTATATATCTAATCAATGAATAAAGTCTAATTAGCTTCTGTACAATTTGTTTTAGCTAAAAAATATAATATTTGAAACTAAAATTGTTAGATTTTATTCTAGTTTTATGGTAAATAATCAAAATTGATAAAAAAAAAATTAATTTTGATAATTATCAGAATTAATTCTTTATTAGTTTTGGTTTCAAAATCTACTATAAAAATAAGAGTGAAGAAAGAGTTCTCAAAACAATTTTTTCATATTTTACAACTCTTCCTCTCCTCAATTTTTAGTGTTTTTCTTCTTTGTTTTGAGTTGTCTTTCCTCCTAATCTAAAGCTTATATTTGATCTTTGTAGAGAGATATTTGAGTCTATTTTCTTGTGTTCATGGTCCTTGTTTAGAATTAGAAGTGCATTTAAACAATATAATGTTGTTGAAATTTTATGAAACTTATTGCAAGCATCCTATTTGCACCGAGTGATAAATAATAAAAAATTTTAAGGATAAACAATATAATATTATATATATATATATATATATATATATATCATAGCAAACATGTAATTAAAATTAAAATCATATATAGCACGCGTACTAAAAATATATCCTATCAAACATGACATTAAAACGCAATCTTAGCATGCATACTAATCATATTTACTTATTAAAGAACTTTAAATATAATCAAGTTTTGTTCTTACCAAATATTAATTATTTGCTCTTAATATTTTATTATTCATCACTCGGTGCAAATATATATAATTTACAAGCTTATAAACTAATTGTGAATGATCTTTAGTTTATACTTGGGCACCTTATTTTTTTAATTGCAAGTTTTTCAACAATATAAATATTACAAGCTTATAAACTACATTTGTATGATCTCTAGTTTATATTCGGACATTTTATTAAATTAAAATACTCTTGTTATCGTAAACTAAATTTTCTATGCTCACAAGACTAATTTTGGACAACAATTTGTTCATTTTATTGTATCGCACAACACAAGTGCTATGTCAACCAAATCTTAATATGTATTATGAATTCAACCGTAGCTTCATTGCCTCTCTTATTTATATGGAGTTCTTCAAGGTTTGACAATCCTTTATTTTCCCTGTGTTTTTTTAGAAAATGATATGAAAGTTTTTATCTTTTGTATTCATTTTATTTTCTATGAGATAAATAGGTGCAATTGAAGAAATTAAATCTAAGATCAAGCTTGTATTTCATAGGGGAATATAAAAAATAATTGACAAGCATTTCACCATCAGCATTAATATCTAAACCTATCTCGAAGACATGGTGTCATGAAGTCGCCACGATGCTATTGATTCTACACCTCTCCTCCTAGACAACCAAAAGGTTGTAATGTTTGTATTATTTAACAAAACCCAACTCATCAAAATTAAATAATGTAGATATTATAGATGATAATAAATTAATTTTTTTTTTAAAAAATAGATATAACAAGTCGGATTGAGATTTTTAAAAAGCAATCAGCCCGACCTAACACATAAACCCTATACTTATTTTTTATTTTTATTTAATGGTTTATAAATTGAGCATTTATTTATCTCTATTTAAACATATTTCGGGTCGAAGTTCTTGTTAACGAGCTTTTTATTAGATTTCTTTATTGTAACAAAAAGAGACTTGTCTCTTTACTAAAAAGAAAGATAAAATAACTAGAATTTAATGATAGTGTAAAATATAAAGATTAGATATAAAATTAGTGGTGTTGACACCTACAATTCATGTTGCTGGTCTGCTTTTAAACCATGAAAATTAGTAATATAAACTTAATATGTGAATATCTGAAATATCCACATAAAAATTGACACAACCCGATATATCCAACCTATTTGAGTCGTGAAAGGTTAGGATCTTTCTAAAAATTCATGAAAGGTTGGGGACTAATATAATGTTAACCATGTATAAAAAACATGGCCGCGTGACATTTCGATTCTCAAGATTTTTTGGCCATTGATGTTTTAACTTTTAAGTTCTTAAAGGACGGCCATATCTAAAATTGAAATATTCTCAAAGTGAATTTTCAATAATGAAGAATAGGACCTCTGGAATTTTCTTGGGAAATAATTCCACCTATGAAAGTTACAGGAAAAAGGAAGAGGACATGGTTGGTGGGCTGAGCAGGAACTCACACCTTTTCTTTTCTTACATTGCCATTATAAGGCTCTCAATTTCATGCTTGGGATTCGTCTACTTTGTTTCTTTTCCACTTTCACAAGTGGGTTTAGTATTTGTTTCTTTGTTGAAAAGTTTTCTCTTTTTTTTTTTTAAAGTGATTTTTATAAAAATAAATTTTTATAAAGAATTAATTTTTTGACATTTATCAGTGTCATGAAAAATGAGTTGAAAAATATTTTCTAGTGTTTAGTTACAGTATGAAAAATAAATTAGAAAATAAACTTGTTAATGATTTAATTTATGTTTTAAAGTTTTTTACAAGAAAGAAAAATTTGATTTTATTAACAATCTCAAATAAAATAAATAATAATTAAAATAATAAGAACTAAATATGATAGATGAAATGTTGAAGGAGGATGAAATTGAAATAATATATATATATATATATAATATATATATATATATATATATATATAATATATATATATATATATATATATATAAGGATCTGTCAAATAAAAAAGTTTAAAAATAATGAAATTTAAAAATAAAATAAAAAGAGATTTAAAACAAAATATAAAGCAATCCAAAGATTAAAAATCAAATTTGATATACTGAAAAAATATCATGATAATTTTTAATTATCTTCAGTTTCTAGAATCATATTTCGTTTAAAATAAAAAGAAAACACTTTGCTAAAATCAAGCTAAATATTTCTTTGACCGAAAAAATATTTTCTAGTGAATAATTTTTTGCAATGGTGGAAACAATTAAATCTCTAAAAACCTACTTATTTGTTTTTGCGTTTCAAAAACGTTTTTTGAAAAAAAATTAAGATTTTTTAATTTTTTTCTTTGCTTCAAATTAATATTTGTTTTTTGGTATTTTCAGATCATTTTGATGCGCTGCTATCAAAAATAGTTTTTAAAAAATAAAAAAATATTATTTTGATACATTTCCGAGTGAAAAATTTTAAAAAGCAACCACAACATATTTTCAAACACTTTAGGTAAGAGACTGATTGCGTAAATGGAAGATTTTAGCATCTCTAATACGCCTCTACCTAAAATAAGTTGTTTGATGTTTATTTTATATTCTATACTAAAACACATTTCCTTTTAAACTTCGAATATTTAATTTAGATTTAGAAATATGTGTTTGTTGGGTTTGTAAGGCAAGTAGGGGTTTTTGAGAGAAAAAACCTACTCGTGGTTTTAAAATAATTTTAGAAATATTATTTGTGACTCTTGTTTACTGGAGACCTGTTGAGAAACCTTTTGTAATGGAAGAAGTAATTCTGGTGATTTGTTTCTGTGACTGATAGTACCACCTTCTTGCGTTTTCACCGACACATAGTAAGTTACCATAGCAATCGTAATAAGCATATTATTAGGGACCTTCACTTGTTTATAAAGAGCATTGGTGTAGTGTGCATTTCGTCACCCTACTTTCATTTTTTATTTTAGTTTAATTAGTCTTTTTAACTTTTTTTTAATCACAAAGTCATCCCTCAACTTATTGTTTCTTGTACCATTTAGTCCTTCCATCCACTAGCATCAAAGACCATCACTTGCAATAATTGTCAAAATATCATATCATATCATTTATATATATATATAAAATGCCCCAGAAAGACACACTTCAAATTATTTCAAAGTTTATTGCTGAATATCTTATAATTACTCTTTATGGCCCAGCATCATTCAGTCAATTAGTTTTGAGAAATTTCAATTATTGAGGAAGGTACAATTATTAAATCCATTGCTACCATGGAAATGATAGTTCATTAATCGGCTATTCAAGGTTTCAATTCTAGCTTTGAAGATTGGATCCCCAGCATGTGGGGAATAGCTGGAGTTTCCATGAGTCTCTGTATCTCTCTGACCTTCCCTTCCCTGACAACGCAGACCATTTTCCATTTTCTGCAATTTTATATTTGTTTCCCAAGAAAAAAAAAAGACTATATCTGTAATCAATGCACTTCTTAGTACACTCCTGTATAAGAAAAAAGGTATAAACTGTCTATGAGAAGAAATCCAAGAGTAAAATCAAAGGTTGTTATGATGCAGCTACAGTTATTTCGAGGATAATACCAAGTTGCAGTGTCCTTTCTCTGCTTTTTATATATAGCATATTAGCTTTGCTGCATCATTTCAAGATCACAACCATGGCTGAGAATTAATTAGTAAGGACATGATGCATGTGGGATTAAATATACTAAAAGAATAATACAAAGGGAAATTAAAAAAGCAGAGAACAAGTGGTTGGAGTGAGCTGCAGAAAGCGATGGAGCATTGCTTGCTCCTGCTCCTTTGATAGTAATTGACAAGCATCATAAATTTAAAATGAAAATATGAAATGCTTTTACTGTTAGTTGCAGAGAAATAGCAAGCAAGGATCCAAAAGCTACAGCTCTACACATGTAGCCATAGTGGGTCCTCAATACAAGGTGACAGGACCATAGAGAGCCAGAGCTTTGCCTGACCCAGAAAGTGAAAGTTTACATTACAGTCTGTCTTTTTTTTTTTGGCTAAGAATAATATGACAGAAAATGTTTGGAAAAAAATAAAAAATTTAAATCACAGCTGAATTGTTGCATGCAAGGAATAAAGGTTTCTCTTCTGCTTCTGCAACAAGAATCTTTGCCTTTATCTTTTTCATGGCCATCTCTTTAGACTTCCGAAAGAAAGCAAATGAAATAAATAACTGCAAAATCATACACTTAAAAGAAATGCTCTTGGTGTTCTTTTATTGCTCCTGAGAGTGAAAGAGAGAAAGAAAAGTCGTGGCATTAATTAGCAGGTATGTTACGGTTCTTACAAGTTTTCTCCGAACCCCTGTCATTAAATTGCCTGTCTTTGCATGTAGAAAGGAGCGTGTCAGTAGGATTTTTAGAGGACCCTCGTTGACATGTCTACGAGTGTATGGTAGCAGAGCTTTTTTGAGTTTTAGTTGAAGTGGCCTGTGGGTGGTCTTAAAGAGTGTGATGTAACACTTGAGTCTTCTTAAATTTCCTCTTTTTGAGGATTGGGAAGGAGCTTGCTAGTTGGGCTATTGGATGTTGCCAGGTGTGGAATGCAAGTAAATGTTCGTAGTCTGAACTGGCTTTGAGGAATTTTTTAAGATTAATTTTTGTCCAGATTTTGGAGATTCCTCTGTAGCTTGTTGAGGGTTTCTTATCTTCACTATGAAGTCATAACCATCCATTAGTCTGCTTTTTATTTTTTGCTACAGGGCTCAAGAAAAACTTGAGGGTTTGGATTTGATTCTACTTGTCTTGTATTCTTGAAGATTTTTAGAGGGATGGAATGGGCAGTAGTTTCGTTTCCAGATCGTTTTAAAGGCTTCTTCACCTCCAGTATGATCCCAGAAGTGAAACTGGTTTGAATATCCACTCTGTGAGGTAAGCTTCTCCATTAAAATTTGAACATTGCTGTGAAACTAAACAAACTTCTCAAACATTTGTTGTTGTTATCTAAGAAAAGAGTAGCAATCTATAAATTGTTTACAGTGAAAGGATAATTGTTGTCTTCTATATTTGCTATGATCTGCTATAAATAGTTGGAGCTCTAAGATTTTTTTAGTTCATAGCACAGCACTCAATACCAACCTGCTGTTTTCAATTGCAAACTTGCAGCTGATGCTCATTTCCCAGTTCTTGAGAGCTCTTCAACATCTTCTTTGCCTTGCTCCTTGTGTTGATTCTTTATACACAACAAATGGCTAAGGCATTCCAATGTTCTGCAATCCTACTTTGCGTTGTCCTTGTGCTTTTAATTAGTGGTTCAGAGCAATTACAATCCTCCCAGGGTGAAATCCTTTTAAGAATTCAGCGGCTTTTGAACTATCCATCTGCTCTAAGCAGTTGGAATAGCACCACTGACTTCTGCAATACCGAACCAAATGCTTCTGTAACTGTGGTATGCTATGAGAACAGCATAACACAGCTGCATATTATTGGCAACAAGGGAACTCCTCTTTTGCCTAGAAACTTTTCAATTGATTCCTTTGTCACAACGCTTGTTGGTCTGCCAAACTTGAAAGTCTTGACATTGGTTTCTCTGGGTTTGTGGGGTCCCTTGCCTGGTAAAATTGCACGTCTGTCTTCATTGGAAATACTTAATGTGAGTTCAAATTTCCTATACGATGCTGTTCCTGAAGAAATTTCATCACTCGCTGCCCTCCAATCACTGGTTCTTGACGATAATATGTTTGCTGATGAGGTGCCAAATTGGATCGGTTCACTTCCAGTTTTGTCTGTCTTGAGTCTCAAGAAGAATATGCTCAATGGTTCATTGCCAGATTCATTGAGTAATTTGGATAATCTTAGAGTTCTAGTGCTTTCGCATAACTACTTCAGAGGAGAAGTACCTGATCTTAGCAGTTTGACAAACCTTCAAGTGCTTGATTTGGAAGATAATGCTCTTGGACCGCAGTTTCCTCTGCTTGGAAACAAGTTAATTTCTCTTGTGTTGAGCAAGAACAAGTTCAGGGATGGCCTTCCTGCTGAAGTGACCTCCTATTATCAGCTTCAACGGCTAGATCTCTCAAGTAATAAATTTGTGGGACCATTTCCACAATCATTATTGTCATTGCCTTCAGTAACTTACTTGAATGTTGCAGACAACAAGTTCACCGGGATGCTTTTCGAAAACCAGTCTTGCAGTGCTGACCTTGAGTTTGTGGATCTGTCCTCAAATCTTATGACTGGACAATTGCCAAATTGTCTTCTGCAAGACTCCAAAAGAAAGGTCTTGTATGCCGCGAACTGTCTGGCAACCGGTGATGAAAACCAACATCCTATTTCCCTCTGTCTTAATGAAGCATTAGCTGTTGGGATTTTGCCACAGAGACAGAAAAGGAAAGCTTCTAAAGAAACTATTGCATTCGGTGTCATTGGAGGGATTGTTGGAGGAATTGCCCTTGTTGGTTTAATTTACTTAGCCGTCAGAAAGGTGAAATCAAGGAAGACAATCAAGAGACCAAATACTAGACTAATTGCAGAGAACTCTTCAACAGGGTACCCTTCAAATTTGCTCCCAGATGCAAGTAAGGTTTCATCTCTGCCTGTGCTTATGCTCTTTGTCTACTATATGGGGCTATAGATTTGCATTGTTTTATAAAGTCATGCATGCATAGTAGCGAAATCTAAGAATTCTGTCAGTAATAAGGAAATGTGAAGTATAACTGAGATGGAATGATGATTTCTCAACTAGTCTCCATTTCAGATATCCCTTTTCTATCCCCAAATAAGTATATTCAAGTGAATCCCTTGCCAAATGTATGAAATTTAGGTGATGAGAATCTTCTTCTTCTTCTTCTTCTTCTTCTTCTTCTTCTTTTATATATATATATATATAAAGAATGCCTTAATCATCACTTCAATTGTTAGAGAGTGTAGTTTATTGCTCCAAATTCATTCTCAAAAGAAAGGACTTTACATACATTTTGCTGACATATTTTCAGGCAGCCCATCTAAAAGTGTTCTTGAAAGAAAAGACAAGTTGGTGAGGTTCTAGCACGTTATAAAACATAGAAGGAATACGTAATAATTTACCTAATAAGAGAAGAGCAGAGAATCTTACAGTTTCTTTTTCTTTTTGGCAAAAAATAAAGGGTATATTTCTCAAACAATGAAGCTGGGAGCACTTGGCCTGCCACCGTATCGTACTTTTTCACTAGAAGAGGTAGAGGAGGCCACAAACAATTTTGACACATATGCTTTCATGGGTGAAGGTTCTCAAGGGCAGGTAATGCAAATCCGTTGTAACATATTCTTTGTATTTCACTCAGCTGAATTATCCTGTGATACCCTCATAATTTCCTCCGAGCATTAACTTTTTTAAATTCTTCAAGTAGTCGGGGTCAGCATGTTCTTTGTATTTCTTCAGTTGAATTAGCTGTTCGTTTTGTGGTTTCAGATGTATAGGGGGCGGCTTAAGGATGGTTCCTTGGTTGCTATCAGATGCTTAAAAATGAAAAGAAGTCACAGTACCCAAAACTTTATGCACCACATAGAGCTGATCTCGAAACTAAGACATCGGCATTTGGTCAGTGCTCTTGGACACTGCTTTGAGTGTTACTTGGATGATTCAAGTGTCAGCAGAATATTCCTAGTTTTTGAATATGTACCAAACGGCACGCTAAGAAGCTGGATCTCTGGTGAGTGGTAATCCATAAATTTTCTCAATTACTTTGTCAGGATGGAGAACATACTGGCAGTTCTGTGATTGCTTAGCATGCTTTTGATGCGAGTTAACTTTTGATCAACCTCTCGATTGTTACTGCGAGCAACTCATAAATCTTTCACAGCATAGTTCCAACTGGGTGTTATTTTCTTTCACTACTCTGTCTCTGTTGGATTTGACGACAGACATTTCTTCTTTTTTTATCCCAGGAGGACATGCCTGGCAAAAGCTTCAGTGGACACACCGTATAGCTGCTGCAATCGGTGTAGCGAAGGGCATCCAATTTTTGCATACAGGGATTGTGCCTGGAGTATATTCAAATAATCTGAAAATAACAGATGTTTTGTTGGATCAAAACCTTGTTGCAAAAATTAGCAGTTATAACCTACCCTTATTAGCAGAAAACAAGGGAATGGTACTTTCTTTCCCCGTCATGAAGGCTGTTTTTCTTTTCCATCAAGCAACACTTAGAAGCTGATACCTAACAAATTCATTATTGCAGCTTGTCCATGGAACATCATCTGGTGCATCCAAAGATCTTAGCACCAGTGCAAGGTTAGTTCTGACTGCTGATATGTTTTGAGGGTTAGGCTGGTTCAAACTGATAAAATAGTTTGAGTTTATTATTTTGTCGCATAATTCGGGAGTCAATATAGACAAAACACAGCGGCATTTACAACGGATGCAAAATTTCACTAGCCTGTTGAAACTGGTATATCAGAAAGCTGAACACTTAAGAGTCATCAGTCCATGATGATTTTTTCTTTGAATGTTGTTATTGAACAGGATAAATCAAGACCAGAAGGTTGATGTTTATGACTTTGGATTAATATTGCTTGAAATCATTGTGGGGAGATCATTGACATCTAAGAATGAAGTGAGAGTTCTAAAAGATCAGGTGACAGATATTTCTCTTTGATTTATGTATTTGAATCTGCAGAAAAACGTACTTCAGTTGATGCCCTCTTCCTAGTTTCAGGATTGTCTTACAGTTAAATATTTCTGTGTAAAACTTGTGCAGTTGCAAGCAAGCATTACAAGTGATGATACTGCTCGAAGTAGCACAGTTGATCCAGTTGTGCGAAGATCATGCTCAGATCAATCCCTAAAGACAATGATGGAGATCTGCGTAAGTTGTCTGCTTAAGAACCCTGCAGATAGACCCTCCGTTGAGGATATACTATGGAACTTGCAGTATGCTGCTCAAGTTCAGGATCCGTGGCGGGGAGACTCCCAGAGCAGTGAAGGATCTCCAGTCTCACCTGCCATACGACCGCGTTTACATATTACCATTCATTAGCAGTAACATTCATGTTTTTACAGTTTCTCTCAATGAAATCTCTCTTCTTATTTTACTTTAAAGGATGGGCTTTGTCTCTGATACGAGAATGTAGTGGCGAAATACTGGTATGTATACTACATATCTTCCAAGGTGTTGGGAAAAGACATCATTATAACCAAATTCACAATTCAAAGTACCAATTCTTTTCTTTTTTTATGCAATTAATACATAGTTAACCAATCAATAAGCTAAACAAAACTAAGTAAACAATCACAATAAATTAATATACTAAGATTTCTTCTTTATAAAACAACCCCAATACAGAAAAAAAAAAAACCTCCATATAAACTCCAACGATAAATCAATTATCTATCGAAGTTTGAACAAAGACTATTCAAGCTACTCTTATCTCTCGTTTTCCAACTTCAACTAAGCCAAAATTTGTTTTTATTATTATACCTATTCATCTATATGACCTAAAAGTCTTTAGGCTTTTGTCTATTACTTTTCTTAGTTTATATGAGGGGTTATGGCCTAAAAAAGATGGGACCAAACCCAATAGTCCCTCCCTCCCAACTCATTTAGGGAGCTCTACCAAGCCTGCTTACATTCTATAAAACTCAAATTTCTTTTACGTGGTATTACTAATGGCATCTTCACCACGAATCAACTTAAAGAACTTATCAAGGAAGTCATCACGGACCAAGTAGAAAGCTTAGTTCAACCCTTGTATTTTTATTGTAACAGCCCGACCCAACTTGCTATATACTGTCCATTTTGGGCCTTATTGCCCTCACGGTTTTGTTCGTGATGATACGAGCCCACATATGAGATTGACGCCCTAAACGTGCATAACATGTTAGCAACCAACACTCTTAATAAGTTCAGCTACAAATCCCTCACTCGTCAATGTGAGATATGACAATCCACCCCTTTAAAGAGCCCGACGACTTCGTCGGCACAACCAAATAGCCAGAAAGGTCGGCTATGATACCAAATGTAACAGCCCGGCCCAACTTGCCATATATTATCCATTTTAGGCCTTACCGCCCTCACGGTTTTGTACGTGGTGACGCGAGCTCACATCCGAGCCTGACGCTTTAAAACAAGTATGACAAGTTAACAACCAATACTCTTAATAAGGCCAACTATCAATCCCTCACCCATCGATGTGGGATATGACACTCATACAAAGCCGTACACCCAAATAATCAACTTGCTAAGGATGCCTCTAAGCTATTAACCACTAAAGTTTCAACAATTCGATGGCAAAGAGAATCCTAGGCAATATATAACTCACTTTGTAGAGACTTGTAACAATGCCGGAATTGATGGTGATCTCATGGTAGTTTGTTCCTTCCTTGAAAGGTAATGCCTTCGACTAGTATACTAACTTGGAGTCTGGCTCAATCAATACTTGGAAGCAATTGAAATATGAGTTTCTTAACTGTTTTTATAGCTTTAGTTGTGTGGTTAGTGTGATTGAACTCACCACTTTGTGGAGACTTGCAATAATGCCGGAATTGATGATGATCTCATGGTAAAATAGTTTGTTTATTCCTTGAAAGGTAATGCCTTCGACTAGTATATTAACTTGGAGTCTGGCTCAATCAATACTTGGAAGCAATTGAAACGTGAGTTTCTTAACTGCTTTTACAGCTTTAGCTGTGTGGTTAACGTGATTGAACTCACCAATGCACGTCAGTGGAAGGAAGATCTTGTCATTGACTACATTCATCGATGGAGAAACCTTAGCATCAACTGTAGAGATTGGCTCACCAAAATTTCTGCATTCGACATGTGTATTCAAGGGATGCATTAGGGACTACGTTATATTTTATAAGGCATCAAATGAAAGTCTTTTGAAGAATTAGCTACTCGATCACACAACATGGAACTTAGCATTGTAGCGACTGAAAACTTATTATTACTTATGCAAGAGCCTAAGAGAAATAAGCCTGCAGATTGTAGATTTAGAAAGAGCACTCTAAAGGTTGAGGAAAAGCAATCTTTAGTGGTTAACTCTGCTATTATAAAGGTACCAACTAGAGTTAAGAGGAATGATTATGCAATATCGGCTACTTTTAAAAAAGGTGATAGAAAAAAGTCATCCCTGAAAGAGCTATAAAAAAAATTATATCCATTCTCCGACTTAAACATATCTAGGATGTTAGATGATCTTCTTGAGGCAAATCTCATCGAGCTACCGAATATAAAGCATCCCGAATAAGCAAACCAAGTGGACAATCCGAACTATTGCAAATATCATTGCTTGATCAACCATCTCGTAGAGAAGTGTTTTGTGTTGAAAGATAAGATCATAAAGCTACATAAGAATGAGGATGTCATTTTTTATGATAAAATATCAGCCTTTAATATCACAACCATTGTCAATTTAGGCTCACACCATTTGCTCCCTACAATCAGTTCCGACTCCTTTGAACCTATAACACTTGGCGTCATTTTGCTTACGAGCTTCACCGTATCCTCAAGTTGGCAACTTGAAACCTGATTCATCTAAAAATTATGATGACAAAGGATAGACTTTAGTCACATATAGAAGAGGAAGGAAGAAGCATATGCAAATGACAAAGCCAACTATAATAGGAATCTTGATGGCGAGGAAGCTAATTGGTGAGCCGATACGTTGAAAGATTTGACAAAAATCCATACTAGTTAGAAATGAGGTATTTCCAGCTCAAGACTTAAGAAAGCCCATTACACTGAATGAGTACATGCCAATACTGAATGAGTACATGCCAATGGAGATGAGAAGGATGGAAAATGTACGTATTGCTTGTTATCATGTTGATGAAAAGAAAAACTGTTGAAAACGCACACACAACCTTCATCAATGTAAATTTATCACTTAAAGAGGAAACAAATTACATGGAACTTTTAATGGAGTATCGAGATATCTTTATTTGGTCTTATGATGAAATGTCAGGTTTAGATCCAAGGGTTGTTTTTCATCAATTAGCAATAAAAAATAGGGTTAAACCTGTAAAACAAACCTAGCGTCGTTTTCCGCCTGAACTCATCTCACAAATTGAGACTGAAGTCAACAAACTTATCCAAGCAAGTTTCATTTGTGAGGTCAAATATCCTACATGGATTTCAAATATCGTGCCAGTAAAAAAAAAGGCTAAATTTGTGTTTGTGTAGATTTTCAAGACCTTAACAATGTTTATCCTAAAGATGACTTTCCTCTTCCAATCACTGAAATCATGGTTGACGCTACCATAGGCCATGAGAGATTAGCCTTCATTGATGGTTCATCTGCCTATAATCAAATTCAAATGGCACCCGCAAATGAAAAGACGACCTTTCGGTTTTCTATAAGGGATATATTGTTATAAATTCATGTATTTTGGCTTAAAGAATACAGGTGCCACTTATTAAAGGGATATGGAAAATATTTTTGATGATATGCTTCACTAACACGTTGAATGTTACTTTGATGACCTCGTGGTGAAATCAAAAGAAAAAAAAAACCATTTGCAAGATCTTCATCTGGTATTTGAACGAATACGTTGATTCTAACTAAAAATGAACCCACTAAAATGCATATTTGGTATGTCCTCGGGCAAATTCCTAGGGTTTATTATTTGACATCAAGGAAAAGAGATTGACTAGTCTAAGATTGATGTTATTCTAAAAATGTCAGAGCAAAAAAAATCCATGAGTTGAAAAGTCTCCAAGGAAAATTGGCTTATATATAGGGATTCACTTCTAACATAGTAGATCAATGTCAACCATTCACCCACTTGATGAAGAAGGATACATCATTTTATTAGGATAAAACTTGTATTAATACCTTCAATAAGATTAAAAAGTACTTATTAAATCCACCTGTCTTACAAGCACTAGTACTGGGACACTCACTTATCCTTTGTATTGAGGCTCAAATACGTTTTTTGGGAGTATTGTTGGCATAAAAAAATGATGAAGGCAAGGAAAGTGTTCTTGACTACCTTATTAGGACATTAAATGGGGTTGAACTGAATTATTCTTCAATAGAGAAGGCATATCTAGCATTAATATTTGCGATAAAGATGTTAAAGCATTACTTCCAATCACATTCAACATGACTAATCTCTCGAGCTGACCCTCTCAAATATATCATCTCAAGGCCAGTACTCTCAGGAAAATTGGCAAAATTGGCTTTATTGCTTCAAGAATTTAAAATTGTCTACGTCTCATAAAAAGCGATCAATGGGCAAGCACTAGCTAATTTTCTTGTTGATCATCTTATTCCTGACGAATAGAAGTTTTCTAAAGACCTGCCTGATGAGGGTGTTTGTTTATTGAAATGTCAGAATCATGGAAAATATTATTTAATGGTGCATGCATGACAAGATAGAGCCAGAGCTGGGGTAATACCCATCACACCAAAAAGAGAGGTTTTGCCTCTCTTTTTCACTTACCAAATGTTGTTCTAGTAATATGGCCAAATATGCCTTGATTCTTGGGTTGGAAATGACGGTGAATATAAGATGCCTCACTTTAAAGTTTTTAGGGGTTCTCAATTAGTCATTAGACAACTCCTCTCACTTTATGAAATCAATAAGTCAAAATTCATCCCATATCACAAGTATGTACTAAAATTGATAACATCACTTGACAGTGTTATTTTAAAACACGTACTATAAAAAGAGAATAAACAAGTCAATGCCTTAGCAAATATGGTGTCAACATTAACATCTTGTAGTGAGGAAATAAAAGTCCTTGTATGTCAAAGAGGGGTTGTTCCACCAATAACTTATGATGTAAAAGAGAAAGAACAAATATGTGCAATTTTTGTCTATGAGATTAAAAAAAAAAAAAAAGGATTGGCACTAAATGCTTATTGACTATTTGAGACATGATAAGATACCTAAAGACCTACGTCATAAAACAGAGGCAAGGCAAAGAGCTTCTCACTTCATATACTTCCAAGGCTCTATCGACGCTTTTTTGATAAAGACTTTTTATGTTGTCTTGAAGAAGAAGAAGCTACAAAAACACTAGAAGAAACACACTTGAGGATCTGTGGAGCACACTAATAGAGTCCTGAACTTCACAATCGAATTAAAAGAATGGGGTACTACTGGCCTACAATGGTAAAAGACTGCATAGACTATGCTAGAAAGTGCTAAAGTTGTCAATTGCATGCTAATTTGATCAATCAGCCACTCAAGCCTTTACACCCAACAATTTCTTATTGGCACTTTGATGCTTAGGGGCTTGATGTGGTAAAATCATTGTCGAAAAGCTCTAGAGGGCATCTTTACATATTGGCCACAACAGATTACTTCTTAAAATGGGTAGAAGTTGCAGCATTAAAAAAAGTCAAGAAAGAAATAGTTGTAAACTTCATTCGGACAAACATCATCTACTGTTATGAGGTACTGAGATATATTATAATTGATAATGAAAAGGAGTTCTACAATACAATTATGAACAAGTTATGTGTATAGTTTAGTTTCAAACAACATAACTCTTCCATATACAATGCTCCAACTAATGGCTTGGTGGAAGCTCTTAATAAGACCTTATGCAATATTCTTAAAAAGGTGGTGAATTGCTCGAAGAAATATTGGCATGATATAATTGGAGAAGCGCTATGGGTTTATTGTACTATATTCTGAACACTAACTTAAACTAATCTATTTTCCTTAGTATATGGGGTTGGAGTTGTTCTTCCACTATACTATCAAATTCAATCTTTAAGAATTACAATCCAAGGACTCTCCAATGAAGACAATATTCATCTACGCCTCAAAGAACTTGAAGCTTTAGATGAAAAACGTCTTGAGGCACAACAATGATTAAAATGTTATCAAGCACAACTTTATAGAGCTTTCAACAAAAAGGTGCGACAATGTTCGTTCCAAGAAAAAAATATTATCTTGGCAGTACAAAGCTCGATAATCATGTCAAAACATATGGGCAACAAGTTCCTCTCCAAATGGGATTGCCCTTATATGTGGTTCAAAAAGTCTACACCAACAGAGCTTACAAAAATATCGATGAGAATGTATTGAGGATTGGGCCTATTATCAGTAAATTCTTGAAAAGATACTATATTTAAAATATGATGTAGCTCATAACCCGCCACAAACTAAAACTACAAAAGGAAAAAAAAAATATATGAACTACATTATGACTTGATCCTTTATCCACAAAGGTATATAAGCAACTTGGAATTTGTTCTAAGTACAATCACGCAAAAAAAAAAAAAAACCTCATTGACAAAAAAAAATCATTTCAACAACGTTGTGACATGATCCTTTATCTGCAAAGATACGTATGCAACTTAGAAATTATTCCAAGTACAGTCACACCATACTTTAAAACTATTCGAACCCATATGATTATTCATATAGAAAAAGAGGGATAAATAAACCTCAAAACATAATAATAACATGGAAATCCAGATAACAACACGCAAACGAAGGCAAATTATAGACTTCATTAATAAAAAGAAGAATCATATTACATAAAGTATATATTCTCAACATAAAGTTATAAGCTAGTGTTACAAAAAAAAAAAAAAAAAGAAGCATTCCAACCATTAGCATACTATGGCTTACAATTATGTCCTTCTAACTCCTTTTGTTTGGTCTTCAACAATCCTTTTAATTTTTGAAGAATGATTGCGCCAATTTCACTTATCACAAGGGAAAAGGATATTTTGATGATCTTTGCTAGAATGCCGAAGGTGATGGTTTTTCTCTTAGAAAGCTCTTTATCATGTGTCTTAAGGAATGATTCTAACTTGGTCTTTTTGGTCTGCAACTTCATCAGTTGTTCCTCTATTTTTTTTTTATCTCATCATGAGTGGTGGAAATAGATCTAAATGCCTCCTCTTCAAAAGCTTCAGAATTTTTTTGCTGCACTTCAAGCTTTTCAATGTCTAAGGCTCATTGCACCGATGTTGTCATACGAGTCAGTGAATACTTTAAGTGGATAAACTTTTTATCATCTTCAATCATTTTAGTCACCATTCTTCTGATAGAGGAGCAATCAACCTTTATATCTTTTATGGAGTGAAGGATTTTCTCAACTTAACTAGCTAAGTTAGGAATATAATGGACCGGTATACGAACAATCTTATTTATAATGCTCTTCCAACACTTGATAGCAAATTCAGATCTTATCTCACTTATTATGGCATTAGCACAATACCTAATATCTGTTAAAGGCTTAAAAGCAGTAGCAGGTCCAAGAATACACAAGTGAGTTCCTATCTTATTAAGGATTGGTGGAGGTGGTACTATAGATCGATGATTAGATTGTTAAAATGGTAAGCTAGATGAAGAATGAAAGTTTCCAATCCCATCAGCTAAAATATTGAAAGGATTAGGGCTAGCGACAGAAGTAACACTCATTTCTGGCCCAATATACATATCAAATTCATTCCTTAGATCTTATTGACCAACCTAAAACAAGGAACAATAAGGAAAAAAAATAAAGGTTAATATATGACAAGTGATATGAATTGAAGAGCAAATAAAGTGTCAAACCAATTTATCAACTTTGTCTAGTATGATTAATGCACTAGACACTCCATGAAAAAAACTCGGTCCCCAAAGATTAAACACCTTATTAGTACATTTTAAATGTTTCCAATGATTATCACTATTTTCATGTTCACCGTCCTTAACATTTAAAATTGCTTCAACATTGTCTTCCTTGTCCAGCTACATGTATATCATTACGAGCATCTTAGTAAAAAAACAGAGAAAAAAATTAATGAGACACATAAAAAAAAAAGATAAGTATTTATTTACCAATCACAGAGAAAAATATTATGTAATCCTTTCCTTTCCCCTTAAGGAGTTAGTAGATTTCTTCTTGAGGTGATATTTTGAAGCACTCACTCCTTTCATACTAGGAATCACAAGTGATGTCTTCTTTATGTGGGCACATGTTTGGGCACCATCCTCCTTGCTTAAATCAACATCAACTACCTGCTTGTCTCTTTTATGGGTAGGATAAATTATTTTATTCTTTGTTAAAACAAGGTCATTCTTCTTTTCTTTTTTCCCTCGGGATACTGTAGCAATATTAGCAAAACTTTTGAGAATGATTTTCATCTCTGTAGGGCAAACTTTAGACCACTTTGGAGTCCATTAGTCCATGTAGCGTTTAGTCACCAAAGGAAGTTTAACGCTTAGGGAAAATGGAAGCTTGCATTGAGAATGAGTGTTAAGTTTAGTAAAACTATGTCAAAGTTGAAATGCATCTTCTAATGTTGGTACCCTAGTTCTCCCTCTAAAGTTATAGGGAATATGTTGGCAAAATTCAAATTGTTTGTGGAATCTATTAGGACAATAAGGCTTAATAATAAAAACATTATCATAATGAAGAGTCAAATAGCTGGATTGAATACTCATAAAGTAGTCACTCTTGAGGATTGACAAGTTGCCATCATCACGCAAGACAACAACTTTGGCCATGAAAAGTGATGCAAGAGATATGGTTCTTTTAGGATTTCTGAAAAAAAGCATTAGTTTGAGATTTATTGAAATGTTTTATCAACCCTATACCAGCATATTTCATCATCCTAACTAACTTGGCATGGCTAATGGCTGTTTGATAGGTGCCAAAGTTTTCTGCAAGCCAACTACTAAGAAAATGAATAGGAAATGGGATGTCTCGTGCAATCACACTTAATGCAAGATTGAAACTACTAGGATGAATGAAACCAACATCTTTACTAAGAAATACAAATTTGCATAACCAACACGAAAGAAAAGTCATTAAATAAACTTCATCCTGAATATGAGGAGGGATATTAAGCTTTTTAAGAGGATAGATGAATTTTTCATAGTGAATACGAGACTTGTCAATTGAGCCAGATGGATAAGTAATCTTATTGGCTTCGCTAGACTTACCTATGAAGAAAGGCATCTTGTATCTCAAGTCATCTCGGAACTAGAAATCTACCCAATCTTAAAAACTCATTATATAATTACCATCAACGGTCTCACATTCTTTATGAAAAATAATAAATAGTTACTTACAGCTCTTTGAAAGAAAAGAACATCCTTTCTTATCAGCTTCATTAAGTTCATCAGCAGAAGGGATGGCTTTATCATTAAAAGTGTTAAAAATGGGTAGGTCGCTACATGATTTCAATTCCCAAAGTAACAGAAACCCCTCACCATTTGGGGTAGATAACATGTTAGTAGCGGGATTCTGATGGTTGTAGAAATAAAGGATAACATTCATCTGACAGTCATATGTAAAAAGGGATGCAAAAATGGTGTCTTGAATATATGCCCTCTCGAGGATCAACTCGTAGTGTTTCAAAATATCTTTTGTTCATTCTCAATACTTGGGAGTATACTCAAGTGCATCAGAGATTGGGAAATAATCCTTACAAGTAGCATCTTCATCACGTTTATGATAGTCTAATAACGGCAAATCAGGTAGAAAAGTGGTTGAATGTGGAAATGAGGACTGAAGTTGTAAAAATGACTGAGGCAAACCATTATGACCATAAAATTCATAAGAAGTCTTTAATGATCATAAAGTTAAATGCTTGATGCTTTCAGAAGACCACTCTTATTGAATAGACCAATAGTGGGTTCGTATACATGAAGGCTTGCCTTATGACACTTATCCTCAATTATCAAGAACCTTTTAGAAAAAGAAGAAGAATTCCTGAAAAAAGGGATATGGAACAAGATTATAAATCCCATGATATTTATATGTCTTAAAAATAAATAAAAAATAAAAAGGGTAAGAAATTACCTTAAGCAAGAGCCAAAGAAGAGTGATGCTATAACATTTGGAAAAGGGTTATAAATTGCCAAAATTGATGGGTCGTAATAAAAAAAATTTACAACTGTGACCGTTAAGAAAAAAAACTTTTCAAGCACCAAGCTTTATGAAATATTACAGCAGGAGAATTCATATCGCCAAGAAACTCGTGTAGAACCACAGGTCAGACGGTTAACCTACATCCAAATTCCAAAAAATGTCAAAGAAAATTGAGTTATAATCCAATATAGAACAAATACTTATATCATTAAAGATATGATCCATTCATTGAACATGAATAAGTCATAGAGTTATTCAAGTGGAGAAAGCCTCGCAAAAAAAGATAAGATTGAAAACAAATGCTAATATGGTTGAGAAACAGTAGGAAGAATTTATAAGATTATATGTACAAATGACATTGATTTATGATGCAAATGAGAAGGTAAAAAAAAAAATTTGGCAAAAGATCTTTTATTTATAAGGCTGAAATGGTGGAATTGCTTTGGCCTTCATGTCTGATGAATTCTAGAGTTATGGGAGAAGTCCCCTTAATCTCGTAATGTTTGCAAAAATAATCCAGAGCTCAGAGAACACATCATAGTTTATCAATTCAAGGCTAAGAATATATTATAATTTATGATAACAACGATTAGGGAGCATTAGTGACAAGACTCTGAATATCTTGCGGCAACTTCAACCATAAACATGCCTAATGAACCATTGGTTGGTAGATCATATATATTTACACATAAAGCCCGAAAAAGTGTGTGACTGAGACCAGTTCACAGACTAAAACAACAAAGTTGAAGTTCTGCTATGATTGGTGTATAAGCATGATTGACATCCAAGTTGAGGTTTTGCAATGCTGACAACGGTAAGAAGAATGATAAAGTGGAATCTGTCTATAACAAACATTGCATCCAACTTTAATCCTTGATAAGGATATGCATATATAAATCATATGTAAATAGAGTGATGATGTGAACGTTCTCTGTATTTTCTATATATATATATATATATAGTTTACATATAATCTGATCCACTATTCTAGGAGCTATTCTAGGAATAACTTTGGTAAATTGTTCAATCTTATTAATTATAGTATATAACCTAATTACTTTGGATTCTTTCCTTCAATACTCCCACTCAAGTTGGAGTGTATATTGATCACTCCTAACTTGCCTAGTAATGTGGAGAATTGGTTCGAACTTAGTGGCTTTGTGAATATGTCTGTTGGTTGCTCCTTGGTCCATATGTGCTCTGGTTTAACCAATCATTTCTACACTTTTTCTTGCACCACATGACTGTCTATTTCTATATGTTTGGTTCATTCATGAAACACAGGATTTGAGGCTATGTGTATTGCTGTCTTATTGTCACAGAACAATTTAACTGGCTACTCATGTTTAACATTCAAGTCCCTTAAAATTTATTGCAGCCACGTTATATCATAGCATGTAGTAGCCATGGAACGATACTCAGCTTCTACGCTCGAATGTGATATTGTACTTTGTTTCTTTGTCTTCCATCAAATGGGAGCATGTTCAAGGAAAATACAATAGCCAGTTGTTGACCTTTTAGTGTCCTTGCAACGAGCCCAATCTGCATCATAATATGCCCTTAACTCTAATGACCCTTTGGAAGGTAAGAGAATTCCCTGACCAAGTGTTTGCTTGATGTACCTCAATACCTTGTGCATTGTTTCTAAGTGAGGCTACCTGGGTTTGTCCATGAACTGGCTAAGTATATGAACTGCGTACGCAAGGTTTGGTCGTGTGATAGTTAAGTAAATGAGACGTCCAACCAACCTTCAATATTGGGAGGCATCTTTCAGTAAGTCTCCATCTCCTTGTGTAAGTGTCATATTTTGTTTAGCAGGAAGCCGTGAAGGTTTAACACTAAGAAACCATGTATCTTCAAGGATCTCCAATGCATATTTCCTTTGACACAAGAAAATTCCATGTTTGGACCTTGCTATGAACAAAGAATAGTCAGACCATGATTGCTTAAAGTCGGCTGATTTGAGGGCTGAGGAAAGCTTCAAAAACCATTGCCTTGAGGCTTGCTTCAGGCCATATAAGGATTTGCGTAGCTTAAAAACTTGATTTCCCCCCTTTCGTATGTAGCCAGGAGAGAGCTACATGTAAACATCTTCATAGAGATCTCCATTAAGAAACGTATTATTTATGTCCAATTGAAGAAGGTGTCAATTCTTCTGGGCTGTAAGACTGAGTAAGACGCGGACTATTATGAACTTAGTAACCGACACAAATGTCTCCTTATAATCAATCCCTTCAACTTGGTTATAACCCTTGGCCACTAACCTGGCCTTATAGCACTTAATTGCGCCTTAAGATTATACTTGATTTTATATACCCACTTACAACCAATCGGTCATTTGTGAGTTGGAGGAGAAACCAAACTCCAAGTCTTGTTAGTATGAAGTGCTTGAACCTCTTACTGCATAACTTCTCTCCATTTCGGATCCTTAACTACTTGAGAAAATGAGGTAGGCTTTCTTTGTATGGTCATGTTAGTAGTAAAGGTTCTATGAGGGGAAGAAAGATTAACATAAAATATGACATGAGATAAGCTATGAGTCGTACTTGGAGAGATGACCTCGCTCAAGGAAGCGGATGGATCAGGGCGTAAAGGGAGAGCTGCATCAATATAAAAGCCCTGCAATGCAGTTGAAAGATTTATGGCTCGAGAAGACCTGTGTGGTTGTGGTGAAGACGGTTGTAAAGGATTCAAAGGTAATGGAATGGAACCAAAAGATGTGTCAAGTACGGGATTATTAGCACAAGTCATGAAGGAATTGATGTCGGTGGGAGAAGGAATGAATGGAGTGGAACCTTAATCTGAGGGTGGAGTAGTATCAGGAGAGTGATGGTCAGCGAAAGATTGCAAATTTTGAGGATAAAGTTTAGGAATAGAGTTATTCATGGAATATGGATGAGAAATTGCATGAGGGAAAATTGGTGAATGGGAAGCAGAATTTGTTTGGAAAAGAAACATATGCTCAAAGAAAATCACATCCCTTAAAATAAGGATTTTCTTAGTTGTCAAGTTATAAATCTTATACCCTTTTTGGCCATGTGGGTAGCCAAGAAAAACACATTCTGTTGACCTAGAATCAAATTTGCTAGGACGGGTTGGATGTGTGGACACAAAGTATGGCATCCACCCAAAAATGTTTTAGTAGAGTTGCTTGAAAAAAAAAAAAAAGAGCTCTAGCTATATTTAGTAAATGTCGATGTTTGCGCTCAGCCACACCATTTTGTTGTGGTGTGTTAACGCTACTAGTTTGGTGGATAATGCCTTTAGATGAATAAAATTAAAAATCTTAAATTCCGGCCCATTATCACTCCTTACGACTTTAAAACTTTTACCAAACTGATTATCAACCAAGTGAATAAAATGAATAAGTAGAATGTGTGCTTCAGATTTGTGTTTCATCAGATATACCCATATGCTTCGTGAATGGTCATCAACAATGATTAAAAAATATTATATACCGAATGAATATGAGACATGATAACCACCCTAAATGTCAATGTGAATTAAATCAAAACAAGATGCACTACGTGTAGTGCTTAATGGAAAAAGGTTGTCTAATAAGTTTGGCTAAAGGACAGATAGAGGAAGTACTTGAAATACAAGTTTTATTGGCAAGGAATGGGAATAATAAAGATGCTTTATTTGAAGGGTGACCAAGTCGTTGATGCCACAAGCTGTCTGTGTTGGTGTGTACCGCATTGCATGTTCCTTTCTTTGAGTAATTGAGGCAGAATAGGCCCTCCTTCTTAGTTCTTTTCCCAATCATCTTCCTCGATCGTAGGTCCTGTATGATATAAATTTGTCTAAGAAAGATAGTAATATAGAATGAGTCGAATGCTAGTTTGCTTATAGAAATCAAGTTGAGATGGAAGAATGGGACGTAAAGAACATTATGAAGAACAAAATGGGGGGAGAAAGCTATTGTACCAGTATGAGTAATATGTGTTGAGGTTCCATCAGGAAGCTTAACCTAACGATTATGGATTGATTTTAGTGAGGTAAGCAAAATCGGGTTATGACATGACCAAAAGATTGATGTCTTATCCCAAGTGCAGGAGTGTCGAAGTAATAAATAACCCGGCAAGACCAGAGTGAACTACAGAAAGGTGAACTATATAAATTACAAATAATATATATATTTATTAAAATAAAGAGTTTATGAGAATTTTATGGGATATTAATAAAAGGATTAAACAATGATAAAAAAATTATCAAGGTTAGAGGATCCACTAATGGTATTAGAAATAAGTATAGTATAAACTCTTTTTATTAATCAATTGGAAACCACACACAAAGAAGGTTCCGATCGGATGATTTATCCTTAATAGTTCATTATAAATTTTTAACATGATCATGTTAATTATCTTATTTAAGTAACACCAAACTTTTAAATATTGTTAGGAATTCATGATGCTAACTTATGTTAACAACAAATTAAGTTCCTTTCATAGCACAAGTGTAGGTTATACCATACAGTTGGCTATGAAAGTGCCAAGCATTTGCTGTACCAAGTGTTATACAACACAAATCTAGATTAACCATTTAACAAGCAAGGTATTAAGAATTAGTAAAATAAAAAGATAAAACATGTTAATAACAAACTTTCTTGGATATAAACATTGAAGTCCATGTTGAGTTTATATTATAATTATTCTAACACCATTAGTGAAACCTTTTCACCTTGACATAATAAACTTAGCTAAACATAATGAAGAAGATAAACATAAATAAACAACATAAGAACATAAGTATAGTAAAGGAAATGAAAAGCATAAACAAGAGATTAAGAAAAATATAACATGAAATAAAACTTAAACATTATAAAAATATAAAGAAAGAAATAAAGAGCATGATCTTGATCTGAACAACCAAGATGCCTAAATGCATGGCAAATGTCTCCTTTCATAGGCCAAAATTTGAAACTATTGATTTGATGACTAATTGTTGGGTGGTTGGCCAATTCTTGACTTAGTGAAAATCCTTATTTTATTGTCTGAACAAAACATCATTGCTAACATTAGAATTGGAACCATTTGTACTCATAAAAGTTATAAGAAATTGTCTTATCTTTCCAGGAAAAAAATTGAGGTCATTTGGACTTCTAGAACTCGAGATATAGGTTGAACACTGAACAGTATCTTGGCTGCAGGACAAATTCGAACTTCTCTGTTGTTGCTATAATTTGGACTTGAAAACGGCCTTTTCAAATCTTGGACTCCGCATGAAAGTTGTAGGCCTATGTCTTACCTTTCAATCCATATAATACAGAACTAAATCCGAGATCTACAGCTCCATATATGACCCAATTACCGAACAGTGTTCTAGTTTAGACTGCACCAACATCTCTTTTCTAAGTTTGGCCCTCTCTTTGTCCTTTCAATTTTAGTATTTAAACTCATCAATCAATCCTTTCATTTATGTGATAGGCCTGCATTTAAGATGAACATTTACCATAAATTAAAGGTATCTTATGTTATTAGATATGTTATTATAAAACATGCTTTAGTTAAGGAGTTATTGATACTTTAAATGCAAAATGATGATATAAAACCTTGATAAAAATACACTTTTAAGTACTAATCAACATAAGAAAGTAAAAAAAAAAAAAAAAACTTGCAGTTGTGAAACAAATGATGAAAGGAGGCATGCATACCTAGACTGCTAAGAGGAGGTTGCATAAGAAATATTAAGTTAAGGCTGCAATACTAATAAAAGAACAGAAAGAAGGGCTGCGTGGTTGGTAACAAAAAGAAAGGCCATGTAATGTTCTTTTATTGCCATACAACAAAGGATTTTTTTCCTAATTACAAAAGAAAAAAAAATTCATTCTGTGTCAAAGTAAGGTTGGTCTACTGTTACTTTCCTCTTTTAAAAGAAATACATGAGGAGATATTAAAAGTCTTTCCTGTTTCAAATCATGGTAAAAGGAAACAAAAGAAGAAGAAAAAATCTTCTTGTTTTGCTTTGGAACTTTAGTGGTTACTAGGTTGATCATACAAACTATCACCTTATAAGTACTACAAGGTGAAGGAATATGCAAAAGCAATAACTTAACAAAGTGGCTAAGTAAGGAATTTTGTGAGCTTCATGTTGTAAAAAAAAAAAAAAATGACTAGCACTTGCAAACCTGAAGGAACCGTTTAAGAGGGGGGAAATCTAAATTAGCTCTTTAAATAAATGATTATGCAACTGAGACTTGTGATGTGATTGCTAAAAAAACAAAGGACGGTAATAGAAAGTACCTGTGAACACAAGGATCTGGAATCCTGCACTTAAGGAGACTGTCAAAAAAACAATCTCAACCGAATAACTTAAGTTCTTAAGTGATGTCCCAAAATATGATTTATATTATTCTCTAACACACCCCCTCAAGTGAATGCTCTTTGAGCTTGAAACTTGTATAGATCCATATTACCTTGTGTTTAATTTTTATTAAATAAATAGGGATACTGAGATTCGAACTTATGACCGTTTTGCCATTAATGCTCTGAAGCTGGAATCCAGCACTCAAGGAGATAACCTTTTCGGTTGTATGTTCTGAAAAAGAAGTAGATGAGATGACCTTATATCACCTGGCAATGCCTTCTCTACAGCAGTAAGTGTTCTTTTTATTTGGTCGTTTTAACTATGGGATGGACGCCTTCCATCTCTGATTTTATTTTAGGCCATTGACTCTGAAATCAATCAGGTTCTATCATAAATTTCACTTTAAAGCTTCTTCTCCCTGTTAGATGAAGTTGCTAGATTGATAGGAGTTGGAGTTGATTGTAGTCTTTATCTATTCTTCCCTAATAAACATGTGATGATCTACTCAAAAAGCCGCCAATACTTCAAAGGATCTATTTGTGGTTTTGGTGTTATACATCAAGGCAATGGTAGTATTTCTTTCTTTGAGATACTTTCTTAATGCACCAGTGTTTTTTCCAAGGATAAACTTGATGATACTTTTGTTTAGAGTGCTAGGAGTTGTAATTGTCCTGCTACGATATGTCTAACAAATTCTACTTTCACTCTACATGGGTAAAGCCTGGTCGTGCATGCTTTTTGTTTATCGTAACACAAAATATGGGCTTACATTACAGTAAACAACATTGACAATATGAAATAAGTAATGAAAAAAATGCCTAGGCTATTTCAATGTTGAGTAAAAGGCTGGAAGTTAGCCTGTTTAGGTGTGTGGTTGTGGTTTTATTTTCAAAGTGTTTTTCACTCAGAAAAGTATTAAAATAATTTTTTTAAAAAATAATAATTTTTGATATCAGCGCATCAAAATGATATAAAAATACCAAAAAAATTAAAAAAAAATTCAATTTTTTTCAAATGCGCTTTTAAAATGCAAAAACAAGTAGGGTCAGTTGTAAACGTGATGAGGCAGATAAAACTTGTGTTTCAAAGTGGTTTTTGATGAGGCAAATCTCAAGAGCTATATCTTAGTCATCCATGTAAACGTGATGTTATCATGCCTGTGATAACGAGTGATTCTAAATAGTTAGTTCCGGCTCTCCCATAACTAGAGGGGGATTTGCACCAAACAAATTTCTTGAATTGCTTAACAAATACATTTATGGACTAGTGGGATATGTCTTTAGATTCAGGAGGAGGTCTAGCCATGCCACACTAAAATAACAACTAAAAAATGCCATAATTATTTATCCAACTGTTGGATCGTGATTAGATTTTTTTGCTGTGTCACTATTTTTTGCTGTGTCACTACGTGGAGCATTAGATCTTTATAAATTAAAAAAAAAATCTCATAAAGGCCTTTTAGTTTTTGCAATTTTATGATTTTTTTTCCTTGGCTACTTTTGGATTTTTATGTTTTTTTTTTTCCTTTGTAATTCTATATCTGAAAGCCCTTGATCGGCATTAATTCTCTATAAGACTCTAGAAAATGTTATCTATGATCTATAGGGTAACTATGACCTTGCACAAGCATAATAAAGCAAAAATAAGAGGCTTTAGAAGCCTCATATAACAACATAATCATTGTCCATAAACATTTTCGATGGAACCTACCTCCAATCAGATTTGATGCACTTTATAAGGTCATATAGGAGCTATAACAACAACACCATATTACTAAGTATTGTTGGGTTACTAAGACTTTTGTGCCATAAAGATGAACCTTTGCATTTTACCTATTCAGGTTTTCAGTGTTAACGATTTCATAAAAGAAAATTTATGAAAAATATAAGATCATCACAATCAAGTTTTTGAGACATGCCCACTTATTTTGTAAGTGAACCTATCTTGAGAGGGCATCTATAGAAACAAAAAAACAATTACCAATCAAATTTTGCTATATGGTATTTTTATTTTATTTTTACATGAAATGACAAATAAAATTGAAATGAATGACATAGAAAATAAATGAGCATTCATATAGTTCTTGGCTAATAGAAGGTTGACATTTGAGATAAGATATTCAAGAAATCTTGTCAAAAATGTAAGATCTCATCAATAAAGATCGACCACTAAAATCAAGTCATATGGCATTGAAAAATGACATGGATGCCCTTACAAACCTCTATAAACAAAAGACCTCAACCTAGAAAAAAAAAAAAAAAAGAATAAGGAATTCTCAGATATACTAATTTTCTTCAAGACAAACTCTTCAATCAATGAAGCTCTCTCAAAAGTTTTCAAGCCTCCTTCATCTACACTTGAAGTCTACAAAGAACAAATATCTATTGGATCAAGCCTAAATGCCCCATAAGAGTTTTTCAACAACACTTTGAAAAAAATCAAAAGTACTCTTCAAAGCATCAAACCATCAAATCTTGTTTCACAATACACATCCAGATTCATGTTCTTGCAAAGCACAAATCTTGCTTGATTTCTCAAATAAGTCAAGTCACCATATATCAAATCCAAGAAAAGAATCAGATGATTCTCTTATTCTTTCGAAAGAATACTTTACATAGAGATTGTATCCCGTCATATATTTAATAAAATCATATATTTGTACACGTGTACTTGTTTAATTTCAGGTGCTTAAAATTATGTCTACAAGGACATATAGCAATGCTTCGACATTCTGATATTTTTGTTCCATTATAGAAGTTTTTATAGGTCATTTTGATGTTGCTTGTGATGTTAAATGAGCTTGTAGATTGATTGGTACTTCAAAGTGTATTTTTATCAAGGTTTTATATCATTATTTTGCACTTGAAGTATCAATAACTCCTTAACTAAAGCATGTTTTATAATAACATATCTAATAATATAAGATAACTTTATTTATGGTAAACGTTCATCTTAAATGCATGCCTATCACATAAATAAAAGGATTGATTAATGAGTTTAAGTACTAAAATTAAATGCACAAAGAGAGGGCCAAACTTAGAAAAGAGATGTTGGTGCAGTCCAAACTAGAACACTATTCGGTAATTGGGTCATATCTGGAGTTGTAGATCTTAGATTTAGGTCTGTTTTATATGGATGGAAAGGTAAGACATAGGCCCACAACTTTCATGTGGAGTCCAAGATTTAAAAAAAATCGTTTTCAAGTCCAAATTATAGCAACAATGGAGAAGTCTGAATCTGTCCTGCAACCCAGATATTATTTAGTGTTCAGCCCATATCTCGAGTTCTAGGAGTCCAAATGACCTTACTTTTTTTCCCTAAAAAGATAAGACAATTTCCTATAACTTTCATGAGTATAGTTGGTTCCAGTTCTGATGCTAGCAATGACGTTTTGTTCAGACAAGAAGATAAGAATTTTCACCAAGTCAAGAGTTGGCCACCTACTCAACAATTAGCCATCAAATCAATAGTTCCAAATTTTGGCCTATAAAAGGAGGTATTTGCCAAGCATTTAAGAGTTTGGTTGTTCAGATCAAGAACTTGCTCTTTCTCTCTTTCTTATATTTTTTGTAATTCTTAAGTTTTGCTTTCATTAATATCTTGTTTATGCTTTTCATTTCCTTTCCTTTACTTAGTTAAGTTGTATCTTATTATGTTCTTATTTTTTTTATTTATGTTTCTCTTCTTCATTATGTTTAGCTAAGTTTATTATGTCAATGTGAAAAGGTTACACTAATGATGTAAGAATAAGTATAGTGTAAACTCAACATGAACCTTAATATTTAATTTTAACATATTTTATCTTTTTATCTTACTAATTCTTGATACCTTGCTTGTTAAATGATTAATCTAGATTTGTGTTGTATAACACTTGGTACAACAAATGCTTGGCACTCTCATAACCCAACCGTATGGTATAACCTACACCTTTGCTATGAAAGGAACTTGATTTTTTGTTAACATAAGTTGGCATTATGAATTCCTGACAATATTTAAAAGTTTGGTGTTACTTAAATAAGATAATTAATATGATCATGTTAACAATTTATAATGAGCTATTAATGACAAATCATCCGATTGGAACCTCCTTTATGTGTGGTTTCCATTTGAATAATAAGAGTTTATATTATACTTGTTTGAAATACCATTACTGGATCCTCTAACCTTGACATTTGTTTTTATCATTGTTTAATCCTTACATTAATTTTTCATCTCAAAATTCTCATCAACTTCTTTATTATTATTATTATTATTATTATTATTATACTACTACTACTACTACTACTATTGTTGTTGTTGTTGTATTAGTGTTGTCTATAATTTATACAATTAACCTCCCTGTGGTTCAACCCCGGTCATGCCGGGTTATTTATTATTTCGACACTCTTACACTTGGAAGAAGACATCAATCTTTTAGTCGTGTCATAGACTGATTAAAAAAATATAAATGCATGTTTGTATGTTAGCAATAGGCTATAGACTTTGATTCATATGCATTTGAATGTTTACATGTTTATTGTTTCTTCTGAAGATTTAAACATGTAAACATGAGTGGATTTGACTTGCATGAAAGGTTTTAGTCCCTTATTCTAGGATTGGGTGTATTTTTCTGGGTTTAGTCTTTGCTAGTAATTTTTTGGTTTCTGAGTTAGTATTCTTTATATGAATTTTGTCTTAGGTTGTTGATTTCTGCGTCATTTTAGTTTATTAATGGTTCTTAAATGTATGTACATGTTTGTTGATCATTAATCTAGGATTTGTATGGCTTAAAAACACTGATTTAATGGTTTTTAATGTTTGATTATTTCATCTTACTTTTTGCATGAAATCAATTAATCATGACGATTAAGTGTTTATTGTTATGATCCAGCCTCAAATTCTTGTTTAAATGTTGTTCTTACACGTCTTAATGCCTCCAATTTGAAGGTATCTAGTATGGCTTTGGATTTACATTTTCTATGTTTTCCCAAGTGTTTTTTATGTTCTTGAGTAAATTCAAATGTTTTTTTTCTCTTTTGATCTTTATTCTTTCTTTATTGATTTTGGGTCATGTTTATGGGTTTAGCCTTTGGGCTAGAAAACTTAGCCCACGTGGCTGGACTAAATCTATTTATGATAAGGCTGTGTTTGTTTTTTTTGAAATTTTCAACGAAAAAAACACAATATTTTGTCCATAAAGTGCATTTGTCAAACACAATCTTATAAATTTTTTAAGCCTTTGATTTTTAGTTAAGCCAAACACACCTTATTGATTTTTCAGCAGTGGTTATTTTCTTTTTTTTTATATGTTTTTGCCAAATATACCCCAAATAAGTCCTAAAAATTAAATAAACAAATTTGTGATTATCCAGTATGATTTGGCTAAAATTCCAAAAATCCATAAGAATCATATGTTTATTTAATTTTTATAATATGTATTTTATATTTAAAAAATAAGAAAAAAATAAGGCTTAAGAATGGTTAGGTTTTAACCTGATAAGATAAAGATTTTTTTATTGAAGATGACTTTTCTTGAACTCTAGATAAACCAACGAATAAAAACATGACTTTAGAAAAACAATCAATCAATAACGCAGCTTATTAAGGTGGGATGTACTGAAGGTGATAAATCTTTTTCATACACAATCATGAATTATTAAATTTTCTGGTGATCATAAACTAGATGGCGACTCCTGAATCTTATTAATCATATTTTTTTGTGATTAATCACAAAACATCCAAAGCTCCCTCGATCCAGGAGCCATACCTTTCATTCAATGTCCCAACAATAATTAAAAAATCATGAGGAAAATATGAATTTGCCCTTTGTATGTCAGTTTTAATTTAATTTATTTTATTTTTTTTTATTTTTAACAACAATGTAGTCATTTTGTTATGCTAAATAAAAGTAAAAAAAAAAACTGAAAAGCCTCAGCTTTTAAAAAAAATACATTTAAGGGTATTTAAGTAATTTAATTGTTTTGAAAAAGAAAAAAAGACTAAAATATCCATGTATGTCAGTTTAATTTTTTTTTTTATTTCAATGGTAAATATATTATTTTACTTTGTAAAAAAAAAATATTACTCTATGCCATTCAATTTTGGTAAAACCAAATAAACCATGTGAAAATACCATTTTTCCTTTTAAGCATCACATATTTTGTTTTATAATGGAGGACAAAATCGTTCTTTAATTGTGCAATATGAACAATAAGACATTAATCCCTTTTAGTTTTTTCTGTGATATAAGTTAAATTATAATTTTTTAATTAAAAAATTTAGTATTAATTTGATAAAAATAATAAAATGACATATACGACATCTTCTGCGTAAGAAGAAGATAGATATGAATAAAGAAGATGAAAATTAAGATAAAACACGAAAACCTAATGTGGACAATTGTTACCCATTTTTTGGATGATGTTTCTTTTTCCTTTAACCAATGCTTATTCAACACAAGTTTTTTTTTTTTTTTTTCAAGTATCACGGTATTGATTATACTAAATAAATATATATTTTGCATCTTTAAATAAGAAGAAGGAAGCCTTGTAAATTTGAACTCCTTCCTTTGCAACTCACCACATATTTAACACAAACGCGTAAGAGTATATAAATTTACAATTTGTTTTTAAATTATGAAGTTAAAGATAGGAAAATGCAAATTGATACAGATTATATGAAAATATATAAGGTAAATTATTATTTGTTTTAATTAATTAAATTTTATTATTAATTTGGTGGAAATAAAAGGAGATTTGTCGTATATTTTTATGTATATAAGATTGATATGAGAAAATAAAAGGAGAAAATTAAAAAACAAAATCAGAACATAAGATAATAAAAATCAGAACCTATTTTGCAACTTTTATAATGTTTTAATTTTTTATTTTAAAAAACAGATTTTCAGTATAAAAAGAAGTTTTTCCAAATACGCAAAGGTTGGATTATATTTAATAAACATGTATTTTGTATCTTTCTCCGAAGCTAGGTTGGAAGGCTTTCTAAGCTTAACGTACGGTTGTAATTCACTATAAACTTAGCTGAAGCTAAGAAAAGCATATTCCCAGAGTCACAATTATTATATATAAAAAACAAGAAGAAATTATTAAGAAAGTAGGTTTCACTCTACTATCAGTTTTCTAAGATATTTATGTATTGATTTAGACTAATAGAAGTATACTAGATTTGGGTATCTTATACGCTGGGGTTGTATTATTTGTTTCATAAAAAATGATATTTAGGTTAAACAAACACGTTTTAAAGAAAATAATTAGGCTAGATTAAGAATGTTTGGGTTAAAAAATTGTAAATTTATCAAATTTAACCTTTATATGTTTTTTAAGCCATATATGAAGCTATATGTATAATTTTTTTCCACTCTAATTGGGATAAAAACTAGACATTTTGAGTTTTTTATTTATTTATGGTAAGTCTAATAACTCGTTTAAGCGAAAGAGAAAAACATATTTAAAATCAGGCTTAAAATCTAAATGCAAACAAGAAAATTTTAAAATTAACTATTTTTCATATTATTTGTGAATTCTTACAAAGTAAGGATTTATTTACATGTAAAATCCTTAGTTTTCATGGATTTCTTACTTTTCAAGAAGATAGCATTAATTTCATATCGATTATACATCAAGAAGATTTTGTAATGAAGACTACAAACTACTGTGTGGGAATTGCATTTAATTTTCTAGTTGGTTTAGGATTATTTTATCTATTCTATTTAAAAAATCTTTTTTTTTTTTTTCAGCCTTATTTAGAACATTTTACCTTGTATAAATATGATTATTTGACTTCTATTTAGTTTTTTTTTCTAATATCTTTATGTTCTTGAATGACTAAAGGTTTAGAGGTACAGTTAGCAAAGATATGACTGAAACATTTACATTTAGCATATTGAAATTTTGAACTCATCCTAGACATTTCATTGATAACTCATTTGCCCTTATCTTATTTATAAATTTAGCCACTACTAGAATTAGACCTACAGAGTGGAGCACTTAATAAAGTGTTTTGATGTTTTTTCAATTGACTCTTTATAAGCAACTCATAATGTTGCATTATAGTATAGGCTTGGTCAAGAATAAAAGCATCTATAAGCCTAACCTCTTTTCTAAAATCATCATTCAAATTTTTATAAAATCTACACAAAGTCATGATTTCATTCTCTCTTATAAAATATCTCATCATATAATCATTAAACTATGCTATACACATATTAATAGACTTGTTCTTTTATTTTAGATTATTCTATTAGTCTAAGAGTTTATTCTTATAAGTTTGGGGTATGTACTTCTCATATAGTTTTTGTTTTATTTTAGTTCAATCAGTTATGTGAGGTTTATCTCTCATCTCTAAATAATCATCAACATCTCTCCAAAAAAATTTCGCTTTACCAATGAGCATCATTTTATAAAATTTAACTCTTTTATTATCAGATAAGTTGTGTCACTCAAAAAATTAATCAATATCACAAATTCATATATTAAAGATCCAAAGGTCATGATGACCGATAAAAGTGGGAGCTTCTATTTTGTTAAGGCTCACAACTTGCTCACCAAGATCATCTTGTGTAGGGCAAGCTAAATGATTGTCATGTTAGGGCGTTCAGGGAGAACTTACCTATAATGGTTATTCCTGTAATATTTATTGTTCTTTAAGTTACTTATTCGAAAGCTCTCTTGAGACTCTATTCTTTTAAACATGTCTATCGATAAATGTAGACTTAAGCTTGGACACTAGATAATCATGACACAAATACATGCAATACTAACTTAGAATGAAACTAAGATCACATACAATTCCAACAAGTGAAATCACAATATAAAAATAAAGTTAATTCTATTTTTTTTTATTTTTAAGATTAATCAAGAACAAAATACACCAAAAAAATTTAAGCATATATTGCTAGACCTTTAAATGTAAATAATTAATCAAACACATTGTCACAAAGCAAAGATTCACAATTATCAAAGAATACTAGATACTAAATATCAATAACGAAAGAGATTATAAATAAAAGTTAAAAGATAAAAATGCAAGATGAGATTTGGGTTGTAAGACCATGATAACTTGAAGAAAAAAAAAGAGTAAAATGAAATAAATCACGAGGGCTAATTTTTAATTAACTTGATGTTAAATGAAAAAAAAAACTATTAATTTAAAAAAAAATCAAACAAGTTAACTTGTTAAAACCAACAACATGGGATATGGGACTAGGATAATTATACAGAAAACAAACATCAATAAATTATAAAATTTAATTTTTAATAAACTAAGTGTTGAAAAATAATTTTAAAAAATATCATTATAATAAATAGTATTCTATGACGTGAAACACCTAAAAAATCACCATTTTTTTTAATTTTTACAAATTTTAAGTTTCACTTTTATTCTAGTTTATGTAATCCTTAAAAATAAATAAAAAACTTATAAAGTTTTTGGCACAGTGCCAACTCTTTTCACACCCACGTTTAATGGAATCGTCGTATTACTGAATCGACAAATTTTACAATACAAGAATTCCTAAGAAAAAAAAAGAAGAAGAAGAAGAGCGGAGGCGATTACGTAAATAAATTACGATGAATAGGTCCAGTTTCTTGGCTCCGGTGGTCCACAAGATCCGCGGGCCCACCCGCAAGAATAAACTATCTTTCTGGGCTCCATCTTACAGTTGTTAATAGCTTGTAATTATTTTTTAAATAATTTTTTATTTTAAAATATATGTTGATGTTATTTTTTATTTTTTAAAAATTATTTTTTGATATTAACATATCAAATAATTTAAAAAAAATAAAAAATATATTAATTTAAAAGTTAATAATTAAATTTTTTAAAAAATATTTTTAAAACATGAAAATAAAAAAACAGTAAATTTTTTCGGCTCATAAATATTCAGTACAATACGTGAGAACTTAAATCCACTTGTTTAATCCTGCTAAGACTTTGCAGAAAGAACTGGAATTGGGTTCCTATGTCGATCACATCTTCAAAAGCATATTTATGGTAGAATTAAATATTCTCATCCTCAGAAACCAAGAAGATTTCACACTGCATATTTCTTTTTTTTATTTTAATCCATTTTGACGCTATATTCGGCAGGCGAGATGGAAGAGATAGCACGAACTACGAGGAAATGATGAAATAACTCGTCCCCTGTTTGATGGAAGAATTCAGACAAACGCTAAAAAATAAGAGGAAAAAAAAATGTAATTGATTTCTTAATGTGTTTGAAAAATCCTGTGAATAAACCCACATCATATGAATTGGTACCAGATATTATGCCCGCGTGATCTTATGGGCTTGTGTATCTTCACGGGTTTATAAAAAAAATCATAAAAAAATAAAAAATAAATCATATAAAAAAAACATGTTAATCTACAGTATTTATAAGGAAAAACTATAAAAATAAATTTTCAATCAGTTTAATATTAAAAAAGTAAAATAGATAAAAATAATTTTTTAAAAAAATAAACATAACAAAAAAAATCATACAAAAAAAATACTATAATAATATATGATTTCCGTTGAAAATGATCATTTTTTTTTAGATTTTGATTGTAAACAGGACTAGACAAATAGAAACACTTTTTTTATGCACTGTTAAATTTTTTTTTCTGTTTTATGAAAGCTTCTCATAAGATTTAGAGTTTATTAACGAGATTGAAAGTTAGGAATTTAAACAAGCCCATGAATCATTTAATTGTTAGAATAACTAAAAAAAAAAAAAAACCTCTTTCTAAAATCAAATTTGATATTGGAAAAAAAAAATTTAAGTCTAATTAAAAAAAAAAAAAAAAAAAAAAAGAGCTAAGAAGAGAACGTAAGAGAAAGAGAAGAAAAGGCTAGAGAAGAAAAGAATGGGAGATGAAAAAACCTGCAACTTTTCAAATTTTATTTAATTCATTAAAATTATTTAACATTTTAAAAAATAAAATATAAATACTAAAATTTTAACTAAAATAAATAATTAAGCTCATGGCTCATTAAATAAAATACTTAAAAATATTTAAATTAAACCCAACAAATAAAATTCAATTAATAAACTACAATTAAAAATTCAGCTAAAGCTCAATTTTTCAATAACTTGGGATATCCTTCATTACTTATGATTATATGCGTGCATAAACAATGTAATGAGTAATGTCTCATCACAATTATTCAATGATTTATATGATTGTGTATGATAATTTTATTTTAAAAAAATTAACATTAATTTTCCCTTTAAAATCCATAATTTTATTGTTTGATAATAGTGATTTTCTTTATCATTTCCTCTAAATTTACAATAATAAAAAGATAAACATCAAAATAAAATAAATTAAAATTTTTTAGAATACACTGATCTTTGAAAAGTAAGTTTTACAAGCTCGAGTGGTATACATTTTATAATTAAAAAAATATTTTTTCTAGACTATAATTTTAATTGAAAAAACATCTTATAATTATCAAAGCTCTTCATCAATAATGTTTTCATCTAAAAAATAAAATTACGTGTTGTTTTGATATATAATTTTTGTTGGATAAACTGAATAAGAAATTTATTTTATAATTAATTTTATGGATAATTCTTAATTGTATAGACATTAAACATGTCCTTTTTTTTTTATCAAAGGAAAGAATAGAACAAGAATTTGTGGAAAAGATAGTTAAATAAGAGATTTGAGATGTAGGGACTTAACTGGAAGCAAAAGTCATGTAGGCATTAAATTGTATTTACTGCAAAATACAAGGATTGAAAAACTTTCAAATAAGGACTTATAGATCAGAAAATAAATACACGGGTCAACGAAAAAAAATTTAAAATTCGGTGACAAATGAACAAGCAGCATTTTTTGTTTTCTTTTTGTGAACTCAGGTCAACATTGTGATTGACTGTTCGGAAATACAAAGCATGTAGAGATCACGGAGTTGAAAGGCATTGAGTTCACACTTGTAACCAAAGCGTTGTAGAATTTTTCACATGATAAAAAGAGAGGTAACGGACCCTTACAGGAATAGAAAATTATGGAAGAATCAGGAGAAAACATCCAGAAAATCAACAAGTTCCAGTTGAGCTGTCTAAAAGACAAGAAACAAATCATCCAAAGAGAATCCTCTAAGATCGATGCACATCAAAGCATATTACACAGCACAGCACTACCTCTGAGTTCAAAGAAGCGCACTTCAGGTCCACCACACCACTCTTAATTGTTTCCAACATCAAGAGATTATATGGACTATCAGTCAGCCGTCCAGCTCTGCTCCACTACTTCACGAACTCTGCGGTTGTACTCCCGCTTAGTCTCACTGAACATGCGAGCGGCTTCAGAGTTTGCTGGGGAATTTGGGTTTGGATCACAGAGCAGAGACTGGGAAAAACACAGAATAATCTTTTGTTAGTATATACTACAAACTTTCAAAAAACATTTCTCTGAGTGGCAATAATATCAATGACGATCAGCAAACTATTACATCAGATAAAATATTGACATGCGTGTGAATGCCTATACTAGTTGCCTATGCGTGTGAATGATCACTTAGAAGTTACAAACATGCAAATCGTAGGTGTACTATGGTACAATCATCTTGTATATGAGCCGGAAGCCAAATGATGCAAGTATGTACTGGTCAGAACTTGCCACTATTTAGTTGCATTCAAAGTGAACAGATCTGAGAGTATATGTCTATACTATGTGACACCATTGAAAGTCGACTCATTCATGATTCATAACAAACACTCAGCACATATCAAGATGAAACAGAAAGAAGAAGAAAACTTTGAGCTTGGATTCTGCATTGATTCTGAGATAGGCCAGAACATGATCACTTAGAAGTTAGAAACATGCAAATTGTAGGTGTACTACAGTACAATCATCTTGTATATGAGCCGGAAGCCAAATGATGCAAGTATGTACTGGTCAAAACTTGCCACTATTTAGTTGCATTCAAAGTGAACAGATCTGAGAGTATGTCTAAACTAAGCGACACCATTGAAAGTCGACTCATTCATGATTCATAATAAACACTCAGCACATATCAAGATGAAACAGAACGAAGAAGAAAACTTTGAGCAATATGAAGGTAATCTATAATAGCAAGGTAAAGGAATTTATCTGCTGAAAGTCCCCTTTATGAAGGTTCTTGGGAGACGTGACCTTGACAGCCCACCCTTATGTTTTTTCCCCCTTCTTTTCTTTTCTTTTGTTTTGCTAAAGTAGCTGCAATTAAGATTTGTGGATTGTGATTCACAACCCTACCCTAAGACATACTATCTAGAGTTTGTCTAAGTTTTTTAATGGATAGTTATTCAAATATTGCTCATGGTTTCTCAATCTCAAAAGTCAACCACATGAATCAAGATAGTTAAAACACAACATGAATAGCAACTAATGAGTACAACACAATAATTCTTCATTACTAATATAAAAAAAGAAATGAGCTGTAGAAATTCGAACCTGGATGGAGGTAAGTATAGCAGCAACATCATATATCGGACTCCACTGATTTTGTAAGATGTCCAAGCATATACTTCCATCTGCATAAACTGGTGATACGAATTGAAAAAAAGTCAAACAATCCAGACAATTGCCAATACTCCAAAAAGAAGAAGACAATCTTTATGAAGAAAAGTCACATGCTAGTTGATTTCGAAAAAGCAAGAGAAAATTACTTGTCAAAAAGAAACAATGTAAGGAACCAGTTCACTGATTTACTAATGCAAGCAAATATACAAGTAAAATATCAACATACTGTTTGGATGAAACATCCGTGAAACAAATCGGACTGTTGGAGGTTTATTCGGATAATCCTCTGTGAATTGAAGAGTCAACTTAAACGTCCCTGAAGAAGATTGAGAAGAAGTTAGACACCATAAGAGAATGCTATAAGCAAAACAGTATGCACATAAAATGTGTGGCTGAACACACACCCAGTTACTGGGGTATGTATATGTCCAAAGGTCAATAGAGCGCACATCCCAGAAGGGATTAATTGTAATAAACCCATCACTGTTTAACAAAAAACATGAGAAAAGACTTCAATTACAACCTATTCCCAACTGCTTGATCGTGCAATTACATTAAAATACTTGTTGATACACATGAATCAAGTGGATGCCTTTATATTTCATCACTCATCCAAGTCTTTCTCGTTCCCCTTCATTCCATTACTCCACTTGCTAACCAACCAACCAACCAGAAGGATGGGTTCCTTTCAGCTTCCTTCCTCTAATTTTTTATCTCCAAACTAAACACAGCGAAACATATTTACATAACTTCCAAAATCTATTACTTTCCGATATTCCACATCAAAATATTTGAAGATTAGGAGTAGTAGTCATAGCGTCCAGGGTATGTGTCCTTGTTCAGTATATACCCTATCTTAAACATGATCGAGACTCCTAAAATTGCAGGACTTAAAGCTGCCCAATAATAAATATAATAAATGTAATCAATCAACATACAACCATAACCCATCGTCCAATAACACGAAACAAAACAAAACAAAACAAAAGGGGGGTAATATAAAAAAGATTAGATATACTGAAGAAAAAGCAAGAATCAGAATTACCCACCTCCATCCCATGGAGTATCATCAGGTCTACGAATAAAAAAAAAACAAACAGATTAATAAGAAATCAAGAAAAGAAAACGAAAAAAGAAAAGAAGAAAGAAAAGGGTACCCGAAAATAACAGCGTTCCAAAGCATGATGTTGTTGTCTTGGGGGGCACCACTGATGCCGGCAGGTGGATCCTGCTGCAGCCTCTTGAAATCCCTCATCAACCTCTTCCTAGATGGGGTTGACATCTTTCTGTTTCTTCTTGTTGTTTCTATTTTTCTCTTGCTTTACCTTTCTAGAGAGAGAGATCTGAAAATTATAATGATGTGAGTATATCTATCAAAGAACAAAGATCCATGAGAGAGAAATAGAGGACGAGGAGGAGGAGGAGGAGGAGGGTTTGGCTTCTTTTTTCTTTTTCTTTTTTATTGGTGGGGTGGGGTGGGGTTTGTTCTTGCGTGTTTCGCAAAAGTGGTCTTACTAAGCTCGTCCAATATAAGAGACTTCTTTCCGTGTTTAGTCATTCTCTCAACACATTGTTTGCAAAACACCTCCTAAACTTTAACCTTATTTTGCACTTGCTTCATTTGACTCTTTTTTTTTTTTATCCTTTTAATTTTATCAAATTACACTATTTGTTTTCTTCTTTCTTTTTATTTTTCAATGTGGATGGACTAGACTGACTTATCTATCAAATTTAAGATTAGAATATGGTTTCGCAATGAAATAAAAAAAAATATGAATTGTTAAATTTATAATTTATAAATAACTAAACATCATATTATTAACATCAATAATGATGACATGATGATATTTATTAGAAACAACAAGAGAATAATTAATATTTATTTGTGATTGATGATGGAGAAAGGAGTAGTAAATTATAAATTTAATGGTGAAACTCTATTTATTGATAAGAGATGGCAAAGAATAAAATTAGAGGAATGGATGAAAATAATTAAATTAATTAAATCTTAACTATATTTGAAAGAGCAATTGATCAAGATAATAGAAATTTTGATAAAAAAAATATAAATTGGATATTCAAATTTTTATTATTTCACTCAAAAATTGAAATCTTTTAAAAAAGATAATCCAAATAGTATAGTTCTATCTACACCTATAATCTATAGATAAAAATCCCATTAATATATATATATATATATATTTTTGCAATTTTTTAACCAATTTAAATAATTTTGCATGATCATATGATCATTAATTTGAAATATTGATCTAGAATCAATTTACAAGCTTTTATATTATTCTTTAATTCCATTTTCTCTTATAGCATACTTTTAAATATTATTTTTTTCTTTTTATGTTGAAAGTTTATTATTCATCTTGCTCGTCATTCCATTTAAGCTGGGCAACTTTTTTTAATAAATTATTAAAGATAATATTTGTTGATAAGCCTTTATATTTCCTTCTTCAATGCAGAACAATTCTCAGATTATATTGATGTTGAATAACACCTCGTGATACATGTCATTCTCGTTCCTCCTTTATTTTAGGTTGGGCATCTTTTTTCATAAATTATTGAAGATAGCTCTAGTTAATAAACTTCTTTATTTTATAGTAGTCCTCTATATTATTAATATTTTTTGGTTATGGGTATAAGGATTAGCCTTCATGAGAAGGGGTATTGTATGAAATCAGTATCCTTAATTGTGGTATAAACCTCTATTAGGGTTATTTTTTGGAGCGTGGTCAAAAGTCCAGGAAAGATGGAGGAATTATGAACTTACCCATTCGAATTCATCTCAGTAGCCCTGGACTATTTAAAGACCAACCACACTTGTAGGACTCTTTTCACTTCTGAAAGCGTGGATGAGAGTATATTTCTACACTCGTTTTTTAGGATACTTATGTTAGGTAATGAGCTTTACACAAAGATTTTCAACGTTAAGGATGGATATAGGATCCAAATTATGATACTATATATAGGCTGGGCCTTGAAAAATGATAGGAGAATCATGCAAAGCTATGCATATCTAGTACACTTTTCTTTGGTCTATTAGCCTATCATGGTTGTTTAGGTTTATTTTTATGGAGATAAAAATATCTTGAGAGACAAGTGTCTAATACATGTTTGGCTAATGGAGAACCTCTCACTTGGTAAGGATATATACTTATACATCTAACACTCGTATCACCACAGACTTAACTTTGCTCTAGGCTCTTTTCTTGTCCACTACCTGAGGAAGGCATTAACAAAGAGTGGTGGTGATATCGGTGGTTGATCCTATAATTGTGATTATATATTAATTTATCATTTGAATCTCTTTTACCATGTTTAGAGCATCCACTTGAGGAACTCTCTTTATGATGTTGAGGATGACTTTTTATGAGGGTTGTGGGATGGATGATGCTCTCTCATACTCTTTTACATCTTATAATGGCTTATTCCCTCCTTAAACTAAAGTTGTTTGCACATGTTAGGAGGTGTTAGTTGTACAATAAATGGAGAAGCCATCTACCGTGAAAGAGGTAATGCCTTTAATTTATTTTGTATAGACAAAATAGACTCTATAAGCATTCTCATTTGTTGGTGGAGTATTTGTGGTGGGAAGGTATATGACCATCTCATGTCTCGAAGTTTTTGAGTTGCTAGTCATGAAAAGAAATAAAAGATATGTTAAAATAAAGGAAAATGAAATTATTTTTGTTCAAATTACTTATATATAATACCAATGATAAGGTTTAGGAAAATTCCCAGAAGATTAAGCACATTTCAAGGTTGATAAATGGGTTGAACTATTGAATTTAAACTTCTAGACTTGAAAATCATAAGCACTTAAAAAACAATTCTCATGTTGGGTTCAAAAGACCTTCTAATGCTCGAGTTAACACAAATATAAAAGAAATGAAGTCTTATAGATTACGTGATGTATATGTTTGCAAATATATAATTAAAAAGATGATAACAATATGCACTGATAAATCTGAAAATAAAAACATCTTTACTTGGTTCATAGATGTTTATATAGTCATAAACCATGCTAACTTGTATAAAGATAAGTGTAGAATGGAAAATATATGTATTACATGATTTAATAGCAAACATTTAAGGTAACAATTCCTAAAAACTAGTGGTTCAATATTGATTGAAAAAAATATTGTCATATAGGTCATCCACTACATATAAGTATTCATAATGTCGTTTTATTAATATAGTTATGACATAAGGATGCAGAGGCATTTAATTTGAAGTACCAACAATACAAAAAGTGAGTAAAGTAGTTTAAGGTTGTGGCTTTCTTGTTTGGACTTGTGCCTTTTGATAGGTTTATCCAGCTATCTAGGTATGTTGTTTTATTGAGCTATATGAATACCCCGAGCTTGTTTTAGAGATTAGTATATTGTAAGATAGTTGGGTCAACTAGGTTTCTTAAAAGTTCACCTATACCAAAAGAGCATTGAATCACATTGCAAGCCCAACTTCAAATATATATAATTTGCATTTAGGCTTCTAACTCTGAATACATTTCATGACCCATTAGTTTTTTTGCTATAGATTATGTCTTGTACTCTGTATCATGTTTATGATATCTAGGGTTGTAAATTCTAGACCCATCATGCAAAATACTTCTAATTACTTAAATTATTCTAATTAAAATGCAAAAGAAAAATGAGAAAGGGTTGTTCCTATCTTTATTGGCTTTATCTTTCAGTGGATAAGAGTTAAAATACTTCATATTCTTTAATTTCTGGATTTGTTTATGAGAAATAATTTACAGGGAATCTTCTCATTTAAATAATGATTGAAAAAAAAAATCAAAAGCAAGTGAGATAGATATAATTGTATATGAACCTTAAGAATATATAGTTCTATATATTTTGTTGATGTAGAAGATCATATTCATATAGTCTTTAACCCTTAATACCTTTAGAATATTGTATAGGACTAAGGAAACATAGTGTAAATGCATTAAAATATAGATACAAGTCTATACAGAGAATCTAGAAATAATATAAAAAATCAATTAAAATTTTGTAAAATTACTCGGTGAAATATTACTCATTTACTTCAATATTTTTTTCATGAATAAAGAAAAAAAAAATCTCTTGTAAAGTTCAAAAACAACATCAATAAACAAACAATTTCAAATTGATTTGTAAGAAAAATAAAAAATGGCAAGGGTGATATTTGAACGAATGATTTTGGAGTGATTTAATTAAAATATTAAAATTTTCAAAAAGAATATTCATTTAATAATTTTAAATGCTATAACATAACTTCCTTTGAAGGCTAGAATTAAAACAAAAACATAAATTTTACTCAGTATTTCAATATAAACTAAGAGAGATAATATTATGGATTTCAATAATGCTTTTCTATTTTTTTTTTGTCTTTAAAATATTTTCTATTTCAATCTCTTATTTTTTTATTTGGAATTTTTTCTGTGTCGACTAGGAATTGGATCAAATAATTTATTTAAATTAGCATGCTATAAAGTTCTCTAGGTGTCAAAAAATATCCCGACATCAAATTGATATTTTATTTGCCAAAATATAATTCAATTATATTGCTTAAAATAAATTGAGATTAAGAAGACCAAATTTAACAATAAAACAAAAAAGCAACCTCTTTTTTATTTTATTTTTAATATAAGCGAGGGCTGATTTAAAAATGTTAGCCCCAAAATTTATTTTTTTTTGGACATTTTACTTTAAAAATTTTATATTTTTGATCCAAACTTTTTTTTTTTATTTTAGTTTTTGAATTTAAGAAAGAAGAGGGATTTGCTGGAAAATAGGGTATGAGAAAGAAAGTTCTTGGTTGTCCATTTTTTGGCAGCCAAAAATATGATCTCGATATAATAAGATTTATTTGGTGAGTGTAATTTTATTTAGGTTTAATTGACCCCTCATCTTGCTAGGAAAATAAGACTTGAGCTTGAATTTTTTTATTTATTAAGAATTATTTTTAGATTTTTGATTGATTAAAGGTTGTTTTGAGGATTATAAAGTTTTTCTTTTTTTGGCCTTTTCAGGTGGAAAAAATGTTGAAGCAAGTTTTCTTATTTTTAGAAGGCAGGTCATGATTTTCCAGCCGCCTCAGATGGCTGAAATAAAACTATTTTTTTAAAAAAAATAATAATAAAATAGATAATGCATCATCCATCATTAAAACAAAGAAGGATGGAAAGATGCATAAGCATGGCCTTATAATCTCACGCACCTACCTTTTTTTATGGGGTAGTTGCATTGGCTCACCCAAGCCCAAGCATTTGATCTTTTTTTTCCTTTATTTTTTCTATTTTCCCTCGGTTTTAATTATAATTCACTAAAATAAATTACTTAAAAATATAATTGGGGCATTACTTTGTTAAATATTGCTTAATTTTTATTTTGTTTTCAAATAAGATTATATTATTAGCAAACACTCTTTTTTTTACTGCTACTTCAATTTTATTAGATAACTTTCTTGCACGTGTATTTTTATTAATATAATTTAATAAAAATAAATTTTAAAAAACAAAATTATTAAACTCAATCAAGTTCATGACTTGGATGGTGGTTTTGACAGGTAAATTAAGATTGACTCAGGTCAATCTAAAACATTGTCTCTTAATATTTAAATAAAAAAGTTATAACAATGTTGCTTTTTTAAAATAAAGTTAAACAAAATTTTGATTGGGACAACCAAATCATGTTTAGACCCTCTAAGTCGATCGGATTATAATGAAGTATCTCCTATTCAATTTGATATTAACATGATCCAAGAAAATGAGCATGTTCGGGGGTCTTCAAGTTGACCCACCATGTCAGATCATGTTTAATGACACTATCAAAAAGTTTTCCATGGTAATGCTTGAGTAGTGTATCATTTTTATACTTTTTACTATATTTACTATATTTGCATCAAAATTATCATAATGTTATTATTTTTAATTAAAAATTTACCTTTGTGATTATAATAAGATGTTTTCTAAAAAGTAAATATTTTGGTAAAAATGAAAAAAAAAAACCATGTTAATAAGATAAAAAAGGTTTTAATTAGAGATATAAAATTTTACCTATATTTGAAATCATACAAGTTTTTTAAAAATATAAATAAGAAAAGAATGAATCATATTAGAAAATTATTTGCTTTCAATGAAATTTAAATTATTATTTTTTTATTAAAAAAATAATTATTTTCATATAATAAAATAATAATGTTTTGAAAGCATCCCTACATCTCAAGACATACTTGGTAGCATTAATAACTCTTTTTAATATTTATTAGTACCTATGATTATTATTTTTTATTAAATATATGTATCAAATTATCAATTCACAATTAAAACTTATTTTAATCCTAGAAAATACATTGACAATGCTTCTTCTTCTTCTTTTTTGCGTTAATTTTCTTTTTCATCTAATATGTAGCGAGAAGAAAATTTATTTCATTGAATGTATATGATATATTAAAAAAATCTTATAAGAAATATTTAATCTCGAGCTGAAACAACAATATCCTAAGCATGGCACCAATTCCTATTATTATGAATTTATATTACCGTCCATCCTTAATGAAAACAATTGAAGTGACTATTGTTTGTTTCTTTTTATCTTTTAAAAATATTTAAAAATAAATAAATTTTTTCTTATTTTTTTTATTATTTTAAATTAATTTTTTTTAATATTTTCAGATTATTTTGATGTTTTAGTATAAAAAATAATTTTTAAAATTAAAAAATATTATTTTAATATATATTTTTAAATAAAAATACTTTAAAAAACAATTATTATCATATTTTAAAATATCATAACTATATAGTTTACCCATTCATTAACATTAATAATTAGTCTTATTTGAGAGTGTGATTGCGATTATTTTTTAAAGTGTTTTTTATTTAAAAATGCATCAAAATAATATTTTTATTTTTTAAAAATTATTTTTGATATCAGCGCGTCAAAATGATTTGAAAATACCTAAAAAAATATTAATTTAAATTAAAAAAAAATTAATTATTTTTTAAAATATAAAAATAAATCGTGTTTAGTGAGACAACATGCCACCATGCACGACAGATTTAATAGATAATGCTACATGGCGTGATGATCCATGGAACATCAAAACCATCATAACTAGTAAATGAGTTCAAAAAAATCTTGGATATGACATATCGGTAGACACTCTTTCTCATCATTATTATTAATAAAAAATAAAAGACATGTTTTTTTTTTAAGTCTATATTGTTTTATATTTAGTTTATTAAAAATTATGATTTATAATTTATTATGACTTGTTTTTTTACATCGTTATTTTAGTTTTATAATCCATGTTACGAGTTAACCTGGTTTTTTAATATAGGCTATCAATCAATACTTCTAATTATCATTATCCACCATATCATTATTAACAAAAATTATAATACATGGTATTTTTTTTTAAAAAATATATTTTTTTAATATTTAATTTATTAAAAATTAAAATTTATAATTTATTAAAATTTATTTTTATGAAATTCTTTTAGTCTCATGATCTGTGTTACGTATTAATCCAGCGACTCTGGTTTTTTTTTCTTTTTTATTAGTATTTTTTTTCAACTTCATCATTTATCATTGAGTTGATTAGAAATTAAGTTTCATTATTTATTTTAGTTTGCTTTCTACGAGGTTATACGAGTTTTATGTTTCAAGTTGTGGATTTTACAAGTTAATTGAAGTTGAGTTGAGTTGTTTTTTGCTAATTTTTTAGAATTAATTTTATTTTTTAATTTCATTCTTTAACTTTGAATTGATTGAGAATTAAAATTTAAAATTTATTTCGATTTATTTTTATATTAAGTATTATAATATTATGATCTAATTTGATCCAAGTCAATTTAATATATTGTTGTTTTAATATTTTTTTAAAAAATCATCTTAATATTTTTTAATTAAATTATATTTTAATTATTTACCCAAAATTTAAATTAAATAAACCTCCACACAACTTTCCTTTTTTGTTTTACTAAAAATACATGATTCCAAAATTTCTTTTTTTAATTGACGCAGCTCAACCCTAAATTAGTAAATTATTAGATTGACCGGATCAGGATTATAAACACCGCCTCGGTAAGGTACAAAATGAACAATCTATGGACAGCGACTCAACCGCCATTCGGATATCCTTGACAGTTACTAAACCTTGCGTTCTTATTCAATACACTGCATGGATTATTGCTTAGTAGGTAGGTAAAAAATGAACAATCAATGGACACTTCTGCTGATTAGGAGTGTTATTTTGATTGTATTTATTTTTTAAAATATTTTTTATATTAAAATATATTAGAATAATATATATATTTTTTATTTTTAAAAAATTATTTTTGAGATCAGTATATCAAAACAATTTAAAATATATATAAAAAATTAATTTTCTACAAAAAATAATTTTTAAACTTTTATAAAACATGAATTATATTATTTAAAAATACGGTGTAAACCACATTCCAAATAAGCACTTGTCCATTGATTGTTCATTTTTTACCTAATTACTAAGCAATAATCCATGCACTGCATTAAATAATAACGCAAGGTTTAGTAATATTACAATTAAAAAAATATCTAAGATGAATTAGAAAAACACTATTATCATTAGAGAAATCACGAATAATGTTATTTTTTAAAGTCTTTTTGAATTCTAATCGTTAAATGTTTTTTTATATATATAAATTTCAACTTTAAATATTATATCGACTAGATCTTAAAATAATATTTTAATGTTTAGTTAATGTTCAATTTTATATAATAAAATTTGGATTTTTATTAAAAATTTAAGGATTAAATTAAAAAAAATATATTTTAAACATCCTATAATATGTTTGTTTTTTTAATTTACAATCGAATTTTTAAATATTACATTTTTAAAATTATCGAAGTAAATTTTGAAAATTAATAAAATAACAATAATATCCTCAAAGCTTGAAAGGTAATTACCATTCAACTCATTTTTTCTCTTCGTGCTAACTATCTCTTCGCTCAAGTTTTCTCTCTGTCAAACACAAAGGAAAAACCCAGGCACAAATCCAGTAACTTCCAAAACTTTTCCCTATGCCCTCTTGCTGAAACTACTTTGTAGAGAATCACACAGTTAGATTGTACTTGCATCTAGAGGATTAAAATTAATATAACAATATATAATATTTGTTTTAATTTATTGTACATGAATGAATTGTAAAAAAAAACCTATATAATTTAGTTTTATTCAAATAACTTACTATAAATATATAATGGTCTTTGTATAAGGTAAAATGTTTGGAGTAATACCAAATTGAGTCAAAGCAATGAAGTTAATTTCATCTTCATAATATATTCATCACTTTAATGTTGTTGGTCTTTATACCTATTAAATATAAACATACAAAGTATATAAGAAATATTAGCTAAAGAGAAGCATTATTTATGCTTGATAAACTTTGAAATAAAATAAAGAATAATTCTTACATATTTATTTTAATTGTGCTCTTTGTTTTTTCATAGAATATAAATCATCGATTATCATATTAATTATGAATCTTTTAGCAATTTTTTTTTCTATATAGACAATCAAATAATTTGCAAGAAAATCATCCTTTATTCGATTGCGATGTCTTGTTTTAACAATCTTCATCATTGAAAAAGTTTGTTTAGTAGTTGTTGTCGAAACATGAAAAGTCAAAATAAGTCGAATCAACCTGTTAACTAGTAGATAAATTGTTGATTTTTCTATTTTAACCAATCCTTGACATAACTCAACAATCAATGACTTGTTCTTTAACTTTAGATGATTGGGTATATCAAGTTAATAATGTTGCCACTGAAGTCTTAAATAAATTTTTTTCTTGATCGAAAAAATCTTCAAGATAGAACTTGTCAACAAGTAAGCATATATCTTCAACATTGAATAATTTATAACTATTTCTAGGATCTAAAGTTGTGCTCAACTTAAAAAGCTTGATCGTCTGCCCATTGAATTTATTATTTAGCTTTTGCAATTGTTGATTAATAATAGCTGTAAATATATCAACTTGATAATGATGTTCAATTATTACTGATTTTTTTTACGGTGAGATCGTCCAACACTAGAAAAACAAGCATTCATATCAAGAACTTCAATGTCTTGATGCTTACAAAATGACATCACTTCTTCTAAAAGAGTTTCCCAATCATTATCTCTTAACTTCTAAATTAAAGTCTTTGTGGTAGTCACCAAATGCATAACATTTAAAATGTCTTGAGATTTTTGTTGTAGGGCTTGGCAAAGCACGTCAGTAATTTCTATAACATTCTTCATTATATGTAAAATGAATGCAAAATCAAATGACATTAGCAACTTAAATGAAAAGGCCGCATCTCCACGTTGAGAATAAGTAGATCTATCTAAAGCAATGTTTTCAAGAACTAAGCAAGTTGCCCCCGTACATTTTTATTAAACTACAAATTGATTTGAAGTGCAAACTTCATCTGCTATCTCTAGGTTGTTGCAAACCACTTACTCGCTTACCTCCTTTACTCGTTTTAATCTCACCAATATGAACTAAATGTTCAATTGCAGCTTCTTGAAAAACCCGTAATTTATCATTATACTTACAAGAAGCACTAACAATGTTAATAATAAAAATCAAATTATGAAAAAAGTGTGAATATTAGATATTTATCTAACTGCAATAATAAAAGCCAATTGTAATTGATGAGCTAAGCAATGTACATAATATGTATAAGGACAATCATTGATGAATAAAGCTTACTAACCATTCCACTCTCCATGCATATTATTAGCATCATCATACCCTTGGTCTCTAATATTTTGAACATCAAGATTGTGATGAGATAAAATAGAGAAAATCTCTTCTTTAAGAGTTGAAGCAGTTGCATCTTTGACCTGAACTATATTAAAAAATTATTCTCGTATAAATTCACCTTTATCAACAAACCTAATAACAAAGGCCATTTGCTCTCTTCTAGATTCATCTCGAGCTTCATTAACAATTAAACAAAACCTTGCATCACTAATCTCATGACGAATTGAAGACTAAACATTTTTAGCAAAGACATGCAAAATTTCTTTTTAAATTTGATGTGAGGTGTATTTAGCATTTTGTGGAGCATTACCCAAAACAATAGCACCTATTTGTTCATTGTATGATACTAAAAGTTCCATCATTTCAAGAAAATTACCTCAGTTTTTTTTATACATATTTTGGACGTTCATCATGCCTTCTTCTTATTTTGTTAATGGTTCAACCTAAAATCAAAACATATATTGTAGAGGTGAGAAAAAAACCAAAAAATAGATTAAACCAAGAAAATCAGAAAAAAAAATAACTGAAAAAACCGAACTGTGAAAAAAAAAACGGAATAAATCGATTAAATTTTTTTAAAAACCAATCGGTTCGGTTCGGTTTCGGTTTTATAAGCCTGAAACCGAAAAAAACCAAACCAAACCAAACCCACACTGAAAACTGAGCTAAACCAGAAAAAACCGAGCCAAACCGGGAAAAAACCAAGCAAAACAAAAAAAACCGAGTCAAACAAAAAAAACCGGTTTGAACCAGTTTTTGTTCTAATATAACCGAACCAAATCGAAACGGGTCGGTTTGAACCGGTTCCGATTCGGTTTTAATTTTTTTTTAAACCTGTTTGGTTACTTTTTTTTGATAAAAACCAAACCGAACAAAAAATACTTACCCCTAATATATCATGAGAAAAAAAATGATAATTTTGGTGGCTCTACTAAAAACAAAACATAAAAAAAATTCAAGTATAATCAAAACAAACCAATAAAATATATCTAATTAATTAGAAAAAAAAATCATTATAACAAGAATTCAAAAAAAAATTGGTAGAACTAGCAGATCTGAGAAAAATAATATAGCAAAAATGATAGAATTATATATAAAAAAACCTTGTTTGATGAAAGATAAATTAATTAGTAGCTCTATTTCAATCTTTTCGCAGGGAAATTCCGCTTGCAATTTGTATTTTTATTTCTATTTTTAACCTTTTATATTAAGGCTACATGGATTTATATTAGGCCTGCAAGGAGAGAAGATAGCAAAGTACATTGATGACTTTATATTTTTTTCATAGTTATTAAACCCGGCTAAGGGGTCGGATCTTGGGTTCTATGGGTCAACTCGGGTTAACTCGGATGAACCCAGAAATTCACTTCTTTTTCTTTCTTTTGTCAGCTGTTGACAACAGCTTCAATACCTAATAAAATTAATATTTCCACAACTTTGTAATTTACCTTCTCTTTCTAGTAAAGCATGTTTCCATATATTTCCAGCCAAATGGCTCCATAAACTACGGGAAATGCCCCACGTTACAATTTAATATATTTCTTGGTCAACTAAAACTTTTGAAGGAAAGACACACAAAATCTAAACTTTTCCCTTTCTCTACCAAATAAAATAACAAGTCGCCGCTCCCGCTGCCTTTAGATTTTCTCTCCCAAAACCAGCCTCTCCCAAAACTAGCCAAAGCTTCCTTTTTTGCTTGGCCAAAACAGCTGCCATGCGCGACTGACTATTAAAAATTGGAAGATAAAAGACATTTTCTTCCCTTTTTTCTTCACTCTCGTTCTAGAAGGCATTCCGTCAAGCAATATAGGATGAAGACCCCAACCACAACTTCCCTCATCCCTTTCTCAGTCATCCCCTTGGTTTTTTGGCCAAAACTAGAGAGCCTCTCCTTTTTCTTTTCCAACCGCCTCTGTCTCTTGGCCAAACCAGAGCCATCGCCCCACTGACACAGGAGACCAACCCGACCAGCCTCTCCTTCGACCAGCCTCTAACAACATCATCCCTCACTCTTCTTTCCTCTTTGCTGCTGCTAACAACAATTCATTGTAGAGAATATGATGAAATAAGAAGGGAGGTTGAAGGACAGAAACCACATTTGAAAAGGGAAAAAAACCAAGTCTCGCTTGTGTAATGGGTCAACCCACCAAGTCGACCGGGGTTTGCCGGGTTGTTGTACTAGTTGGTCTTTTAACAAACCCGAACCGGTCTAAGTCCTAGGTCAACTGGATTGACCCGTCAAGCCAGTCCGGATTTAATAACTATGATTTTTTTCTTTTCACGTAGATACCATAAAATCAAGAATAAAGATCAAAAGATATTTTCTATAAGAAGTGCCCACCTCTTTGAAAGAAAAAAACATCACACCTCTTCACACTTAATTACCAAATAAAAAAAATTGAAATTTCTTAAGGGGCCGGCCCTGCTTGCCCCACCTTAATTTCAACCATGAGAAGAGGCTGGGTCTCTTCTACATGTATACCAAGTTTGCAAACTTCTTTGTGAAAAGACGAGGAGTAAATGGGTTTTAGAGGGTGATAACTGAAAAAGGACTCCAATTAGAATGTGTTGGACCTGTGAATGATATGTTAAGAGTACAGGTAATCTCATAGGCAACCGGTGCTTCAGTCTAGTTGCCATTAGTTTTCTAGGTTTCCGATTAGAAAAGATTCTTAAGATGAAAGAGACTATCAAGATAAGAGGGCTGCTTCCTTTTTCGATTGGATGACCATGTATTTTTGGTGATTTAACATTCGAGGATGAAGGTGACAATGTTGGTTTTACAATAGGAAGGAGAAAGGTTATTGTGCATAAAATGGAAGAAATGGGGAGACATTGTAGAGATCGTGGTTCACGGTGGGAAAGATGGGCGAGAAGGACTACTCTCTTTCTTTCTTTTTCTTTTTTGATGTTTTTTTTCAAGTTTTTTTGGTGATATTTTATTATTTTTAAGCTTTATAGCTTTTTAATTATTATTTCAAATATAATTTCATAATTAAATAAATGTTTTTGTTGATTTTTTTTATGTTAATTTTTTTTTTATCTAAACCCCAGTATTTATAGTTTACTAGACCTTAATTAATCTAGTTGAACTAACTTAACTTACTGAAAAATAAACCTCTCTCAATAATAATTTATTTTATTTACAATGCTTGAATTTAAAATCTTATTTTAAAAAAATAAATGTCAAATTATTTGAACAAATCATCATTGAATTTTTTTACCAACATTTCAAAACTCACGTTATAAAGTATAATATTCAAAATCTTAATTACAAAGTGAAAAATAAAAAAAACCAACCAGGTAATTTTCCATCACAATTACAATGGATGTTTCTTGTAAATGTATAGTCAAACTTTATTTTTTAATTTTTCTTATCATGAAATTATTCTAATTTTATATTCATGTTTATGAAGTCTGAGAGTTCGAGTTTTTTTTTCTATATAATTTTTTTTAATATTTAATAATTTAATAATTTAGATAAACTTAAATCTCGTTTTTTTATTATTTAAATTATGATTAAATTCATAACTTAGTTCTTGAATTTTTTATTTTAATATATTTTTTATATTGAATTTTATTTTTACTGGATTATAGCATAGCGCTGAAAATAAATCTAGATAATAAACTTACAAGTATAAAGTAGAAATTCAAAGCATCTAAAAACTTATTTGGACAGTGTTGTTGTAATTATTTTTTAAATAATTTTTTGTGTTAAAATACATTAATGATTTTTTTATTTTTTAAAAGTTATTTTTAATACCATTATATTAAAATAATTCAAAAATATTAAAAATATATTAATTTAAAATTAATAAAAAAATAAAAAAAATTTAAATTTTTTTTAAAATATTTTTAAAATATAAAAGCAAACCAGTATTAAAGCTTAGAAACGATGCTTACACGCAAACAACGAAAACACAAAACACGGCGTATGGGAATAATTTAAAAAGGAGTCGTTACTGATTTGAAACGGGCTTTCACTGCCTTTCGCTTCTTCTATTTGTTTTTTAAATATAAATTTCCTTAATTAATAGATAATAATAATAATAGTGAGAAAGAGCAGCAGCAGCAGCAGCAATGGGCTCCTCTTCTCCTTCTCTTACCCTTCTTTACTCTTTGATATTTGCCTCCTCTGTGCTCCTCTCACGTGCCACTCTCAAAGGTAATCAACCTTCTTACTTACTTTGTTTTGCTCGCTTCCTGATTGATTATCACGATCTGTTGTGATATTTGGAAATTAAACTGCATGTCGCTGTCGGGTCCTTTTTTTTTTTCAAGCTTTTGGAGATGAGGCTGCTGGCATTTCAAATCCGTACAGTATATTATTTAATGGGATTTAATGTTTTTATCTATTTATTTTACGCTGTGATATTTGTAGTATAGTGAAGAAGAATTAATTGGATTATTTATGAGGTCTTATAAGTTATCAATTTTTATTTATGGGGTTTTGTTAGAAATCACTACAGGCAGGCACGCTTGGTATTATTATTTAGTGGATTTGATATTTAAATCAGATGATGAACGTAAAAATATTTCGTTCGATAAAGAAATGTTGCTGTATTGTGGCTGAATAGGTGTCTTTTTCTTATGCCATTTGAGTTTTGGAAGGTTTAAGGGGGAAATTTCTTGATATCATAAACTTTGGAAGAAAACTCTTATCTGGGTGGTTTTCTTTTGGGTCTTTATTGGTATTTCTAGCTTGCCTTGTGCTGTTTGGCTAATTTATTTTTTTCTTCATGTGACTGAAAGCATTTTCTTTGAATTCTCAAAAAAAAAAAAAAAAAAAACACTTGTTTTGAAGTCTCTAACCTTCTATTGTACTTTAAGTGATTTTTTTTTTGGCCTTTGAATGATCATACTTAACAATGCTTTCTACAATTACAGTTCTTGATCCTGAGAATCCAGCTCTGGATGTCACCCCGTCTCGCTTGCTTGGGCATGTGTTTAGCCGTGATGTTTTCTTTTGTGAACGAGTTAAAGTTTCTGGTCACTCGAGATGGAAACTCAGTAGTTATGCTAGTTCATTTCGAGTTACTTTGGCTCCATCTGCAGTAATACCGGAGAGATTGCATAGCAAAATTCAGGTTTGCTTTCACCGGTAAGTGAATTTCTTGACTCTTTTACTTTCTCTCTTCTTTCTCAGTTTGATATTCTTCCTATTACAGAGTGAAAATTTTATGTCTCATCCATGGAGCACTCGCAGGAATGCTTCCCTTGGATTATGCCAGTGTGAAAAGGATAATTGGATGGCTGTTCAGAAGGGGCTGTGGAGAACTGCCATGTCTCCTTATGAGGAGAGATATGTTGATGTAAAGTTCGTTGGTGATACTTCTGGATCTGTCTCAATCGCTGTTGATGAAGGTTTGGTTCCCCTTGTTCCCTGTCATGTTCGTTTTTTCACTATATTGAAATTTCCTTTACTGATTCTGATTAGTTGTCGTTTTCGCAGATATACAGCAATGGCGCCTCATGTGTCTAGCAGCTGGATTTGTTTTTCTATTGCTGGCATCGATTGTCAGCAGTTGGGTTCCCTTTTATTATAGCACTTCAATGGCTATTGGGTTTTTTCTGGTCATTATATTCCTTCTTTTTCAGGTACATAAGTTTGGTTTTGTTGTTTTCAGATCTTCTTCCCCCTTTCTCCAATGTTTTTCTTTGTTCTCTCTTTGCCAATGCTGGTATCATCTTAAAATGCATAACCCAAAAACATTTTTCAATAAAAATTCTTGAGCATGATGATTACTTGAAATTATGGTTAAGGTTCCAAATGTGCCATTATGTCCCTGATTGAGTTATGGATAAATAGTGATAGATATGGAACCCGTCTATGTCCCAAACAAAACATCTAAATGTTGGCAAATAACATGTTGCATCAAAACATATAAATGTTCCCACTAGTTTTTTGTGATCAAGTCATAATTTTGTACTAGGGTATAAACAGTACAAAGGGTAGACACACCTCTAAGCACAACCTTTCTTCTAATATCATCATTTAAGCCTTTTTAAAATCTATTTAGGATCATCGCTTCATCTTCCCTAACTGCACACCTCATCCTATGCTCATCAAATTGTGCCACATATTCCAAAAGATTTCCTCTATAAAAACGAGGCAAATACTTTTCTTCCAACTTAGTCTTCATTTCAACCCAATTAGTGATGGGGGTCGACCTCCCTTATCCAAAGACTCTTCTACACTTTCCCAATAGAGTTGAGCGGTTCCACTAAGTTTCATCTTTGCAAATCTTACCCTCCTATTCTCAGATAAATTAATACAAGTCAAAGAATTGATCTATGTCACGAATCCATCTATCAAAGATCCACGGGTCAAGTTGACCCTCAAAAGTTGGGGTTTCTACCTTGATATGCCTTATGACTCGCTCATCAGGGTCATCGTAATCGTGATGACCTTGATTGCGATTGTATTGACAGTTCTTAGGATGAGCTGGTCTTTGACGGTAATTATTGGAACGCTCACTATCATTAGGATCAACAAGGTCATTGTGACCCTAGTGTTGGTTATGGTGGAGGTTCCTACGAGGAACTGGTCTTTGAGGATTTCTATAATTGTCATTAGAATGCTCAGTCTCACTAGATTGTTTTACTTGCAAAGTTTATATGGACTCCATCCTCCTAGAAAGGTTGTTCATTTGATTGGACATGTTGCTCATTTCCGTTCGTATAAGTTGTAATTGTTCTTGAATATCTCTAAAAACATTACTAGAGTTCGGGTCCATGGTAGCTATGACTTCTAGATTATGTACTAGACGACCACTATGTAAATGCATGCAAAAACTAATCCTGAGACTGAGATCACAAATAACACTTGCAAGTAAAAACGCAAAATAAAATTATAGCTAATAAAAAAAAAAAAAATTTATTTATTTATTTTAAATAATTTTTTTTTATTATTATTATCTTGAAAACTAAGTAATGACATATTTAACTAGAAAAATGCGCAAGCAAGCAATGTAAGTCCTCTAAATGCATACAAGGAATCCAAACACATTGTTTCAGTTTCCCACTAATTTAAGCAAGCTTCACAATTAATGAAAAGGATCAGATCTTCAATGACTCAAAATTAGAGTAATTCAATTTAAAAGTGGGTTATGTAATTTAGTTATAGGCAAGCACAAAGAATAATATTAATGCTAAATATTGGTTAACAAGTGTAAAAGCATACCAGGAATGATGATTTTCAATGGTTAAAAATTCTGATCGTATGATGTGGCAGCGAAGGATTACGTGGCAGCAAACATGACAAGATATGTTCGCAAGACAAATGACGTGGTGAGATACGCTGACATGACAGGAACTTACGACTTGGCAGACGACATGGCAATAAATGATGTCATGGCCGATGACACAGAGGCTCTGACATGGCTAGGTTAATTATTTTACTAGCTTATGTTTTTTTGCTTCCCTAGCTCCTGTAAATTGTTGCCGCTATTGTCAGCGATGGCACACGAAGCAGGGCTTCGTGATTTTGCTTGGGCCCGGCGGTGTGAGGGAAGGGGTGATGGTGTCGCTGCTAGACAGGGGCCTATTGATCCGTTGTCGCTGCTGAAGGCAAGGGCACTATGGATGGTGGCGTTGCGGCTGGTGCTACTGGTGGTTTGTAAAACTGAGTTGGAACTGAAGATAAAGAGCTACTGTGGTTGCGGCGCTGCGGGTTGTTGAAGGCAGTAAATTGGCGTGTACTTGTGTCTAGGTTGTGATCATTGGCTGTGATCAACGTTGATGTAGAATGGACAATCGCTCTGTGGGACTGATGTGCAGGTCTTCTCGGTGGTGGGTCTGCCGCTGTGATTGGCTGATGGCGGGGTGCCGTTGCTGAAGATCGCTATTGTTGATGATGAACAATGTCGATGAACAATGTTTTTTTTTTAGATCAATCTAGGGTTAAACATAAACATATGGATTGTTTAATTGTAAGAACAATTAAAAGCCATGCTCTGATACTAAATTTGATTCGAGACAATAAATAATAAGTAAAGTAAGAAAAGAAAGAAGCTTTAGAGAAAGAATAAATTTAAAGAAGAGAAGAAAAGGGATTGGAGGTATGCAAAGTCTGCAATATTATCATAAATCATCAAAAACTATCTCACAAAATAACAGAGAAACATATAAATAGTAAACCCTAAAACATCTCGCTATTGGACTTGGCTAGTGGGGACACCAGACCCATATCACAAACTACACGAGTATATGGACGGAGACGACGGATGATGGCCCAGCCTATCACACTTTGGTTGGGAGACTAAGCTCATTTGGGTCTATCTCATTGTTATTTTATTTAGCCCAATTGAGCCTGTCACATTGTTATTATATTTATTTGAAATTATTTATGTTAAACAGTTTGATTTGATGGGCCTAGTCCAATAGCGAGATGTTTTAAGATTTACTATTTATATGTTCCTCTGTCATTTTGTGAGACAGTTTTTTATGATTAATGAAAATATTGCAGCTTCTGCATATCTCCAATTCCCTTTTTTCTCTTCTTTAGCTTCTTTCTTTTCTTACTTTAATTCTTATTATTTATTGTCCCGCATCAAATTTGGTATCAAAGCTAGGGTTTTAATTGTTATTACAATTAAACGACCCATAATGTTTATGCTAAACCCTAGATCTGGTTTGATCTAAACCAAAAAAAAAAATCATTACAGTTCAAACAAAAAAAACACCTACTGTTCTGATTAAAAAAAAAAAAATCATTGTTCATCATCAAAATTATGTGCATCAACGTCGATTGGAAACTCTGCCTCAACTCCGGTCACACCAAGACCCACGACGACATATTCTCCTACAGAAGGCCCCTCCCCATGCCACCAACAAATTACATCAAATCATCTTCAGTGGCGCCTCCACCGACTAGTGGTTCCTCCCAGCAAAGGTAGCGCCTCTGCCAGTGTCGTCCTCTTCGGCGCCAACGATTAAGCTTTAGCTGGCACCGTCCACAGTACCATCGCCAGCCACCTTTAGCAACAGACAGTGTAGTAGAACCGACCAGCGACAACCACCACCCCTAACAGACTGCAGTGGTCCTCGCCTTTAGCAGTCAGGCCGCGCCGCCAGTAACAAGAAGTGAGGTAGGGAAGATTGAAACAGGAGCCGGTAAAATAATTAACCTAGTCACATTAGAGAATTTGCATCATTCGCCACATCAGTAATTCGTGCCACGTCGGCGTATCCAGCCACATCATCTGCCTCACCATCATAGCCTGCCATGTTAGCTGCCACGTAATCCTTCACTGCCACATCATATGGTCAGAATTTTTAACCATTGAAAATCATCATTCTTGGTATGCTTTTACACTTGTTAACCAAGATTCAACATTAATATTATTTTTTGTGCTTGCCTATAACTAAATTATATAGCCCACCTTTACATTGAATTACCTTAATTTTGAGCTTATTTAGCATTGAAGATCTTATCCTCTTAATTAATTGTGGAGCTTGGTTAAATTAGTAGGAAGACTGAAACATTATGTTTGGATTACTTGTGTGCATTTAGAGGACTTACATTGCTTGCTTGCGCATTTTCCTGATTTAATCTGTCATTACTTAGTTTTCAAGATAAAAAAAAAATTATTATTTAAAAAAAATTATATTTTTTATTATTTTATTTTATTTATTAGCTATAATTTTATTTTGCGTTTTACTTGCTAGTGTTATTTGTGATCTCAGTCTCAGGATTAGTTTTTGCATGCATTTATGTAGTGGTCGTCTAGTATATAATCTAGAAGTCATAGCTACCGTAAATCCAAACTCTAGTAATGTTCTTAGAGATATTTAAGAATAATTACAACTTATGCGAACGGAAATGAGCAACATGTCCAATCAAATGAACAACATTTCTAGGAGGATGGAGTCCATAGAAACTTTGCAAATAAGACAGTCCAGTGACAGTGAACATTTTAATGACAACCATAGAAATCCTCAAAGATTAGTTCCTCGTAGGAATTGCCGTCATAACCAACACCAGGGTCACAATGACTTTGTTGACTCTAATGATAATAAGTGTTCCAATGATTACCATCAAAGACCAGTTCATTCTAGGAACTGTCAACACAATCACAATCAAGGTCATCTCGATGACCTTGACGAGCAAGTCATGAGGCATATCAAGGTAGAAGCCCAACTTTTGAGGGTTAACTTGACCTATGGATCTTTGATAGATGGATTCATGATATGGATCAATTCTTTGACTGACATAATTTATCTGAGAATAAAAGGGTAAGATTTGCAAAGATGAAACTTAGTGGGACCGCTCAACTCTATTGGGAAAGTGTAGAAGAGTCTTTGGATAGGGGAGGTCGACCTCCTATCAATAATTGGGTGGAAATGAAGACTAAGTTATAAGAAAAGTATTTGCCTCGTTCTTATAGAGAAAATCTTTTGGACTAGTGGAATAACTTGAGGCAAGTCTGCCAATGAATATGTGGCACAATTTGACGAGTATAGGATGAGGCGTGCAATTAGGGAGGATGAAGTGATGACCCTAAGTAGATTTTGAAAAGGTTTAAATGATGACCTTAAAAGAGAGGTTGTGCTTAGAAGTGTGTCCACTCTTGATAATGATTATATCCTAATACAAAATTATGACTTGGTCACAAAAAACTAGTGGACGAGATGTCAAGACATTCGTAGTACTCCTTCTAGATCCCAACCTGGTTGTAATAACTCCATATTGGGTGCCCCACCTTGTAAACCCAATCCTTTAATTTCCTAGATACCTAGAGAAGACTAGGGTAAGGGTATTTTCCATGAAACACCTAAAACTTCAAGAATTCAGTGTTTTAAGTGTCAGGGTTTTGGTCATATTTCATCTAGTTGTTCTAATAAGACTTTGTTCATCAAGAGGCAAGAGGATATGGGTGAAGAAGATAATTATGATGATAAGGTATATGAACCCTCGATGATTTTCAATATCTAAATGAGGATGATGAGTCTAACTTGCTAGGATGTGTTAGGTCTATATCCACTCAAATCAAGACAATCAGGTTAGGTGTGGTTAGATGTCATTTAACACAATCTAAAGGAACTGAGGATTGGAGAAGGACTGTTATTTTTTACATTTACATTAAATGTGGAGATAAAGAGTATAAGATCATCATAGTCAGTGGTAGTTGTATTAATGCAGTTTCCTTGGGTAGTGTATCTCGTTTAAGCTTAAAGTCTATTCCACACCCTAAACCCTATTGTGTATATTGGGTTAATAATACATCTATAGCGGTTAAAGAGAGATGTCTTTTTCCCATTAAGATTTTTGACTATCATGATGAAATTTGGTGTGATGTCATTCCCATGGATGTAGGGCACGTCATTTTGGGTAGGCCATGGTTATATGATTTGGACGTTACAATCTTTGAACGATCAAATTCTTGTTTATTCACTTTTTAAGGTAAAAAAATCCAACTTATTGGATTACCTCCAAGGTCTAATGATAATAATCAGAAGAAGAATAAAGTGAAAGGACTTAACATAATAAGCCCTAGGGAGTTTGATAAGAAGATTTGTGAGGAGTCTATTGTTTTTGTTGTAGTGGCTAAGGAGATTGTAGAAGACTTTTTAGAGGAGCCACCTAAAGAGGTAAGAGAAGTGTTGAAATAATTTCTAGATGTTTTCCTTTTTGAACTACCTGATACTTTACCCCCTATGCGTGATGTTCAACATGCCATGGATTTTGTCCCTAGGGCCACATTACCAAACTTGCCTCACTATAGGATGAATCAGAGTGAACATGCTGAATTGTAAAGGCAAGTATGTGAGTTGTTACAAAAGGGATTACCAAACTTGTCTCACTATAGGATTACCAAACTCACTTATACGAGAGAGTTTGAGCCCTTGTGTAGTACATTTACTGTTAACACCTAAGAAAGATGGATCATGGAGAATGTGTATAGACAGTCAAGCCATCAATAGGATTATAATTAAGTATAGTTTTTCAATTCCTCGATTGGATAACATGCTAGATATGATGGCAAGAGCATAGGTCTTCTCTAAGATTGACTTAAAGAGTGGGTATCATCAGATTAGGATCCGTCCGAGAGATGAGTGGAAAACGGCATTTAAGACTAAGGATGGTTTATATGAATGGTTAGTCATGCATTTTGGTCTTTTCAATGCATCAAGCACTTTTATGAGAGTAATGACACAAGTGCTTTGGCTGTTTATGGGAAAGTTCTTGGTGGTATACTTTGATGATATTCTTATTTATAACAAAACTAAGGAAGAGCATTTTGATCATCTTATTCAAGTTTGTACCACCCTAAGAAAGGCAAGTTTGTTTGCAAATGTCAAAAAGTGTTCCTTCTTTACAGATCAAGTGGTCTTTTTAGGGTTTATAGTGTCATGGAAAGGAGTCTCTGCTGACCCTAGAAAGTCCAAGCGATAGTAAATTGGCCGAAACCTAAAACTATTCATGAGGTTCGTAGTTTTCTTGGGCTCACGACTTTTTATCATCGTTTCATTAAGGGATTTAGCACCATCATGTCGCCTATTATAGATTGTTTGAAACAAGGTGAGTTTAAGTGGAGTAAGGGAGCTAATAGAGCATTCAAGGAGGTTAAGAAGAAGATGATGGAGGCCCCAGTAAAGCGGCTACCTGATTTTTTTAAAGTGTTTAAAGTAGAATGTGATGCTTTGGGAGTCGGTATAGATGGAGTACTTAGTTAGGAACGTCACCCTGTAGCCTACTTTAGTGAGAAAATGAGACAAAATAAAAGTACTCAACTTATGATAAGAGGTTTTATACGGTGGTTCAGGCCTTGCGTTATTGGCACCATTACTTGTTACCACAGGAGTTTGTTCTTTACTCCGACCATGAGGCCCTCTGCTATCTTAAGTCCCAAAAGAAGCTCAATCACAAGCATGGTCATTGGGTTGAATATTTGCAAGCATATTCATTTGTTTTGAAACATAAATCTAGAATAGAGAATAAAGCTGCAGATGCTTTGAGTCTTCGGCTAACGCAGTTATCTGTAACGAGTGTTGAAGTCACAGGATTTGAGAGACTCAAAGAGGAGTATGAATCGTGTTTAGAATTTGGAGAAATATACTTAACATTGAAGAATGAGAATCATCGTGTTATAAATGGTTATCACCTCTAAGATGGATACTTATTTCGGGATAATAAGCTTTGTATCCCGAAAACATCCATGCATGAAGTTTTAATATAGGAGACTTTTAGGACATTTTGGAAGGAATAAAACCATCGAAGAGGTGGAACGTCAGTTTTTCTGGTCTAGTTTGAAAAGAGATGTAGCTAAATTGGTAGGTCAATGTCGAACTTGCCAACTAGCTAAGCATAGAAAACAAAATACTAGTCTTTACAGCCCATTGCCCGTTCCCACTTGCTCTTGGCAAGATGTAAGCATGGATTTTGTGGTGGGCTTCCACATACTGCAAAGAAACATAATTCTGTTTTTGTGGTTGTTGATCGTTTCTCTAAAATGGCCTATTTTATTCCTTGTACTAAGACCACAAATGCTTTTAGAGTTGCAAAACTCTATTTTAACGAGATTGTCAAGTTGTATAGTCTTCCCCAAACTATAGTCTTAGATAGGGATGTTAGATTTACAAGTTATTTCTGGAAAACCCTTTGGCATATGGTTGGAACCAAATTGAAGTTTTCTACTGCTTACCACCCCTAAAATGATGGTCAAGCTGAGGTAGTTAACTGGAGTTTGGACAACCTTTTAAGGTGTCTAGTGAGTGATCATAATAGGAATTGAGATTTGATTCTTCCTACGGCCCAATTTGCCTATAGTAGCTCTATCAATAGGTTAATTGGTATGAGTCCCTTTGAAGTTGTTCATGGTTACAAGCCTATGAAACCTTTAGACCTTCTGCCCATGTCCTTTCATGCTAAAGTGCCTAAGTCAGCCGAGTCTTTTGCACGTAGAATTCAGGATTTGCATATTGAGATCACTAAACAGATTCAAGAAAGTAATGCACAATATAAACTTCAAGCTAATTTACACAGACGACATAATGAGTTTAATATGGGAGACTGTTATGGTACAAATTAGACCTGAGCAGTTTTCTTCGGGAGCTAATCGAAAATTGCATGCACGTAGTGCCGGGCCTTTCAAAGTGCTACAACGGGTTGGTCCAAATGCTTATGTTCTTGATTTACCATATAATTTTGGCATTAGCTCTACATTTAATATTGAAGATCTAGTTGCATACCATAAGCCATTTCCTATTCCAATTGATCTATTTGAGATACCACTTAACCCACCTGATGATCTTATTGAAACCTCTATCCCTTTCACCTTGACATCAGCACAATAGGATAATATTGATGCTATTTTGGATGAACAAGTTGTTTTTAACAGGAATTGTGAGGTTCAACGGTTTTTAGTTCACTGGGTGGGTCGATTTGTCTTAGATTGCACTTGGATTACTAGAGATACTTTACAATAGCTTGATCCAGATCTTTGGAAGTACTATCAGAGGCGGTCAGTGCTACACTCGACGGGGTCGAGTTTTTCTAACCCCGGGAGAGTTGGTGGGGACATCATATCCACACCACAAACTACACGAGTATATGAATGGAGACGTCGTAGGATGGCCCAGCCTGTCACATTTTGGCTGGGAGACTAAGCCCATTTGGGCCTATCTCATTGTTATTTTATTTAGCCCAATTGGGCTTGTCTCATTGTTATTTTATTTATTTGAAATTATTTATGTTAAACAGTTTGATTTGATGGACCAAGCCCAATAGCGAGATGTTTTAGGGTTTACCATTTATATGTTCCTCTGTCATTTTGTAAGACAATTTTTTATGATTAATGAAAATATTGCAGCTTTTGCATATCTTCAATCCCTTTTTTTCTCTTCTTTAGCTACTTTCTTTCTCAAATGCTTTTTTTTTCTTGCTTTAATTCTTATTATTTATTGTCTCACATCATTGCCCCATCAAATCAAACTGTTTAACATAAATAATTTTAAATAAATAAAATAACAATAAGATAGGCCCAAATGGGCTTAGTTTCCCAACCAAAACGTGACAGGCTAGGCCATCCTACGTCGTCTCCATCCATATATTCGTGTAGCTTGTGATGTGGGTTTGGTGTCTCCACCAATCACTTTGGAACATTGATGTTGGTTTTTGTTATAATATATTTTGGTCATATCATTGATGTTCCCAAACATTAATATGCTTTTAATATTTTCAAGTTACAATTCAATGCATGCAATTTTGCGATTCTATATTTCATCTTAGTTTTTCAGCTCAACATTTTATAGATACACTTATTATGTTTTCCTTTGCTTTAATGATTCAGGGAATGAAATTGTTGCCAACTGGAAGGAAAAACTTTTTCCATCTTTTCATATATGGATCAGTGGTGAGTTTGCTTTTAGTTTAGCTGTAAGTTCCAATATTTTCTTATCATTTCTTCACACATGCTCCCTTTTTTTAGATAATTTTCTTCTTTCTTTTGTCTATGATGCATAGCTATCTTTTTATCCAATTCTGGTGCAGCTTGGAGCTGTCACTTTTGTTTTACATCAAACTTCAATTCTGGTAAATTCGATTCTTGTCAATTTTGGGCTGAGTGAAGAGATGCACTATCTAGTAAGCCTTTCTCTTTTGCATAGTTTTATAGCTTACTTGCAATTACAGATTCAAGGGAATCAATGTTCTAGAGCCATTCCTGCAACGACCACCGTCTCACCATGCAAGCACTCACATATTGATACTACATTAAATCTTTTGGGTACCTAATGCCAACGACTTCAATTTCTCATATTTTCTTTTGGAATATCCATAAAATTATCCACAAGCTACGTTGGCTGTTCTAATAGGCTTCTTAAGACACATATTTGGCATTACTTTCTTATTTGATAAATGTGATTTATTCTGATAATATTTAAAAATTTTGATAAAAAAAGAGAGATACAGCTTTTACTTAATTCAAAATCCCCTTCTCTCAAAGCACTTGTACACAAAGAAAAGAAGGGGAGAACCAATTGTGTGCATAAGGTCCTTTTTACTGTATTATTCTCCACATAAAGTTCATTCTTTATTTGCTTCTTCCTAACTGTTATTTTATGACCTTTCCCTATTTCACTACAGGTCTACATATTTGTATTAGTAGGGATTGTTCTTGCTGGAGCTGGTTTAGGGTACTGGATGGTGAGGAAATTTGTAATCTCAAAGGATGGAAGCGTGGATGATGGAGTAGCTCAGTTTGTTAAATGGGCAACACGCATTATTGCATCCATCTTTATTTTCCAGGTATGACATGTGTTCAGGTTGATTCCATTGCTCAATGATGAACTATACAAAGATTTCTAAAGTTGTTAAAATGCCTCAAAATTGAAGAATCATCATACAGTTGCAGCATTTTACAGATGTACCTTTGCCCCATTGTACATCCACACATATAAATACAACTAGAACCCATGCATGATGATGGCATGGATAATGAAGTTCACCTATTTACAATGAATACCCTCCTTCATTCGTTGCATGAATAAATCTCTTATGCCGCCATAGTCCACAGATGCATGAGGGGACTTGTTTAATTTATATATAAAAAAAAAGGGGGGGCGGGAGTTACTTTAGTGCATGAACACAAAAAAGCTTTAATGTTTTAGATAGTAGAAGATGTCATTAAAGAAGAAAAGCTTTATAAATCACCTAGAAAAAAGTTTTTTGGGGAACATAGAGGCTACTGAAGGGCCAATGATGCAAGCTTCAATCACTTAACAAGACCTTACTACCTATTCAAAGGTATCCAGTTCTTTGTTTTGACAAGAGAAAGTGAGAGAATGGTAATTGGTTATCTGTGACTTGCTTATATTGTATGATATTCCCTAAGTTACTACTATCATTGGACAGAATATTATATAGGATGAGGTAATGCCTCAGCAGACTTTGATTGTTGTTAGCCAGCCCTTTAGATCATGTTAGATAATTATATTATGTCATGGTTTGTGTACTTGTGTTGGTTAAAGCTGCTTTTCTGTTCACCGTGTTCTGCTTCGTGCTGAATTCCATTGTGGCAGTTGGCCTTAGTTTCAGCCCTGTAAGGCAATTCTTTGATCCTTCCAATAATTGTGCCTTATTTTCCTATGACAATGAGACAAGATGAGTGTGAACTTGCATACATCCTCTTCACACTCCAGAATCCATGTAGTATAGACTCGACTTTATTCAAAAAGCACCATCATCATTCACTACCTTGGGCACTGTGTACATTGTCATTCTATTACAATCTTCTTGTGTCTACTAGCTTAGCTTTTTTCTTTTTAGCTCATTTATCTTCTGATGCAAGTGAAGTAAATCTCTTGTAGTTATTTGAAGGACAAATTTTGTTTGACAGCAGATTTGAGTGATGACTGATGGGTGACCTTTCATATTCTTGTTTTCCTCTTCTTTCTCAGAGCACTCTTGATACTCTTTTAGCAATCGCTGCCTTGGTTTCTTCTTGGGCAATCTGCACTCTTATTTTAAAGAGGTGGTATCGAATGTGAGTACTATAATTTTTATGTCCCTACCTTTTTTTTCTTAGTACTTTTGTTTTGAAGTGGATGCATTCCGCTAAAAAGTTGGTAAATTTTGTATCAAATTAGTATTTGGAATCTAAAACAAATTAATTGCCTTGTGAAACGTTTTTTAGCAAATTATCTAGATTGTGCATCTAAATGGTCTTAAGAAAGTTATTTGGATGGGTGGTTGTAAATCCTGAAAAATAAATGTTTGCGTAAATTACAAACTAAATAAATGAAAAATAAAATTGAAGAAATTCATGTACAAATTTAAATAAAGAAAGACCTATATTGGTTGCTAATATGGTTTTATATGAAATGTATCCTTGAATGAGGATAGTTTATGAGATATGCTTGTGATTATAGGAGGGACCACATGCGTGATGCTGCAGCAGCAGCAGCAACAACAACGGAGCACGAGTAGAACTTCTATTGTAGGTAGGTAATTTGCACCTATGCTTCTTAGTTAAATTTCATGATTTAATATATTATTAAGGTGAAATGTGAATTAGCGAATGTTAGATATTATATGAAAGAATGAAAGTTTATGTAATGACATTGTTATTTTGGATAGTATCCTGAATGTATATGTGTTTAAGGTGAACGGTCTTTTGTGTGAATTGCCAATTGATGGAAGTATGTGTTCAAGGTGAATGGTCTTTCGTGTGAATTGCCAATTGATGGAAGTATCGCTGACATAGAAAATATGAGAAGTGTGATATATGGCATGGACTAACATACATTTAGTGTATGTTAGGATCCCAGGTAAGGGGATCACCATGTATTGCCTAACATATATTTAATGTATGTTAGGGTCTCGGGTAAGGAGATTGCTATGCATCAATGCCTATAAGGTGATGATGATACCGGTGAAATTGGTATCGACAATGTGTTAGGCGGTAATAGATGTGATTGATTTTATGGAATCTTGAATAGAAGTTGGAAATGGAAGATGAAACAGTTTTAGTAGTTGAATGAGAAAGAGTTCCAATAGAAACAAAAGGGAGAAGTGAATAGAATAAGAAGACATGTCTACCTTTTTAAGTTATTGGATATTTGTGTTACTATGCTTATTGTGATATTCATGTTTCAATAATATATATTTTGTTTCAGGACCATCGCATGCACGACAGGAGTAGATTCTAACTTTTGTTCACTTTCTGTTATGTAGTTTAGGGAGTATATCTTTGTATTTTGTAATAATGAAACATTTATATAACTTAATTTGTATAATTAATGTTAAAACTTGAATAGATGAACTTAACTCTAAATTTCATATAACCATGTTTCATGTATGCGTGTTTATCTCATTTACCCCTCTATAATGATATATGTTGTTTAATGTATGTTATAAATATTGTGGTTAAGATGATGATGATGATGGTTGTGAGATTGAGACCCAGGATAATTGGGTCATGATTGAGTTATGAAATGTGAGATATTAGAAGTGTAAACAGGTTATATGTCGATAACTTGGGACTTTCCAGTATAGAGAAGACTTCGCCGAAATTTCAAAAGACTTCTATATGAAAACTATATAAAAGAAAACATTTGCCCTGTTTGCTTATATCTTTGGAGGTGATTTGTTCCTGAAAAATTGAAAACGTTACAGTGGTTGCCATGCTCCTTGTTCATAAAGTTCAATCAACAGATGTTGAATTTGTTCAACGTCATCTTGACATCCTACATTAGAGTTGAAGTTTTTTGAAAAAAACAGGTTAAGTTGGACACATTTCAGATGGTATAAACAAGGTTGTATTATTCTCTGTTTGTAAAGTGCTTGTGAAAGACTTGTTTGTTTGTATGTGTTCTAAATATTTTACTTCGTCTATTAGCATTTAACTTCAGAACTCAACTGTGATTTCATGCAGGGATCAATCAGATTCTGGGGGTGCGCATGCTTGGCTCCAGCCCACAGGACAGGTGGCAAGATATAGACGTGTTGAATTCCTTAGCAGGTCAGGGAAGATGCGCAGCAGTCCAAAAAGCTCTTCTGCCTGGACCAATTCCCCTGTTAAAGGTGAGTAGCTAGGACCACAATTGTTACACGATTTTGGTGCACAAAGTGGTCACACAGTAAATACGAGCCAATGGATTAGAATCTTCTTGCTTATTTTGTCCTTGTTCTACAATTCCACTTTAAGCCATTAGGCTCTGATGTCAAACATACTATAAATTATGAAACAATCTCTGAACTAAGAATTCATATAAAACAATCCTATTTCATTCACAAAAAAATGTGAAAGAATTCAAAAAATAATTTTGACAATACAAGGCAGTCCCAAAATATTTAAATTTGTACACAGTTATCCTGAATGCTATTATTATTATATGATCTATCTATCTATCTATCTATAGTTTGTTCTTGAATTTAGGCCAAAATCTTCAAGTCAAGGACCGAATGGGCATAAGAAAAAATTGATTCAATGAATAAGAGTCCAAAATATAGATAGATAGATAGATCATATAATGATATAATTAGCGAATAGGCCTAATTCTTTTATATAATGTGAGTTTCTTTTCTTGGCTTTGGCAGGTTTGGTATCACCATCTTCTCTTTCGGCAACAGTAGATAAACAGGATTACTACTCAACCTTCCACAAGACACCAAAGCAAAAGAAGTTCACAAAGAAACAGAGGGAGGATTTCACCAGGGAATCAACACACCAAGCTGCGGCCGAATGGGCAGCGTCACCGGAAGTCACCGCTGGATCATCAGGAATGCTGATCGGATTCAACTCCTTCCAGGTGATAGCTCAGAAGAAATGGTGGAAAGCAAATCAGACTCGACGGGCGAGACTGGGAGTGGCAAGCCATTTTTTAGCCTTTTTAATCGGCGGTGACTGGACCAGAGAAATCAAGGTAGCAATCAGGGATCAGGTATTTAAATTGTGCAGGAGGTGGCACTAGTTTAGGAAATGTAGTTTGCTGCACCAACAAGCCGAATGGCTTTTTTTCTAGGATTAGCTAACCATTTGGCTAACAGTTTGTTTCCAGAATTAATCTCCTAAGGACATGCAAGGTTACCTCTGTAAGTAAAAAATCACAGTTGTGCACAGAAGGGAAAGCCATTACTAGTTCTTGATTACTTTCTGCTTGCTTGTATGGTAATATGCGGTGGGAGGTGCTTCTACTCCCACTACACTATCAAAAAAAAAAAAAAAAAAAGTTGATTCCACCATCAATTAATGCTTGTGGTTGTGGTCAATGGTCATAATTAAGTTTAATTATACAGTAGAATACTTTTTAACCATAACTTTTTATATATGTATTAAAATCCAAAAGCAAAAGCAAGAAACAAGAGTCAGAAAAAGAATAGTTTGTTTCAAGTATCAAATCCATCCATAAGCATGTAGCCATTCGCAAGGTGATGGAGTTTAGTAAATAAAACTAGTGGGGGTGGCCTGCCCAATGCTACGGGTTATTATTATTATTTATATTATATATATATATATATATATATATATATATATATATTCAAGAATATTAGATTATCCAAAAATTTTGAGTTTGGTTGTAATATTTTACTCAATAATAATATTTATAATAATTATTATAATACCAATAATAATATTTACAATACAAATAATAATATTTTTCATATTGGTAATAATATCAAACTTATCTGACTCGGGTTTTTATAGTTTTTTATCCCTTGAAATCATATTTATGGTTTTTCTTCGATATTAATAAATTGTTAATAATAATGATAATGATAACAATAAAAATAATACTAATGATTATAAACTTGGGTTTGGCATCCCAGCCACATCCAAGTTTTTGGGGTCTGGTTCCCCTAATAATAATAATAATAATAATAAACTTATTTGATCCAAGTTTTTATAATTTTTAATTCTTTCAAATTAAATTTATGTTTTTTTTTTCAATAATAATAATATTTTTTTTCAAATTCAATAATAATAACAATATTAAGAATAAAAATAACACTAATAATCATAATAATAATATTAGCAATATTCATCATAATACAAATAATAATATTTTTAATAATAATAATAATAATAATAATAATAATAATAATAATAAACTTATATGACCTAAATTTAAGTGAGTCTGGCTGCAACGCCAAGCCTAAAAGCCTTGGGTTTGGCTACATTAACAGACCCAAGAGCCTTAGGTTTAAGTTTGACTGCAAGACCGTATCATGAAAGTGCGATAACTAAATAGAAAAAAAAATTAATATTAACAACTAAAATTAAAAAAAAAAAGATTAATTGAAAAGGGAAAAGCAAAGAAAAGCATTATTCCAATGAATAGTGCTTTGCGAGGAGAGGTAAAGTAAAATCTCCTCATGAGATCACGATAATCTAATGAAAAGTAAAGAAAACAAATTATAAAGTTTAATTCTCAATCAAATCAATATTAAAAGATAAAATTAAAAGAAAAAAACTAATTAAGAAAAAAAAATCTGAATTAACCAAGTTAACTCGCCAAACCTGGGATCTGCGTCATGAGAGTGCGATAACTAAATATTAATTTTTTAAATATTAACCAACTAAATCAAACAAAAAAAAATTAATTAAAAAAAAGAAAAAAAAACATGTAACTAGTAATATGTTTTTCAAATTTATTAATTATTATATTAGCAATATTCATTATAATAAAAATAATAATATTTATAATCGAAATAATTATATTTTTAATATTAATAATAGTATTAAACTTGTATGACTCAAGTTTAAGTGGATTTGGCTGCAGCAACATGCTTAAGAGCCTTGGATATGGGTCTGGCTATTAAGTCGTGCCATGAAAGTGTGATAACTAAATTAAAAAAAAAATATTAGAAATGAAATTTAACAAAAAAGAAAAAGATTAATTGAAAAGGAACAAACAAAGTAAAAAAACAAAGCAAAGCATTATTCCAATGAATAGTGTTTTGCGAGAAGGGATACAGTAAATTCCCCTCATGAGATCACGATAATCTAATGAAAAGTAAAGAAAACAAATTATAAAATTTAATTCTCAATCAAATCGATATTAAAAGATGAAATTGTAAGAAAAAACTAATTAAGAAAAAAAAAAAAAAAAATTAAAACAATCGGGTTAACTCATCAAACCTGGGATCCATGTCATGAGAGTGTAATAACTAAATAGAAAAAAATTTAACATTAACGAACTAAATCAAACACAAAAAAAAATTAATTAAAAAAAACAAAGCAAAAAAAAAAAAACCTATAACTAAAAGGTATCTGCCTTTCAGTGTGGATTTGCATGGTGCAATCCACATTGAAAAAAAAAACCTATAACTAATAATAATTTTTTCAAATGTATTACTTATTATATTACCAATATTCATTATAATAAAAATAATAATATTAAACCTCATGAGATCACGATTATCTAATGAAAAGTAAAGAAAATAAATTAAAAAGTTTAATTCACAATCAAATCGATATTAAAAGATAAAATTGAAAGAAAAAAATAATTAAGAAAAAAAAATCTAAATTAACCGGGTTAACTCGCCAAACCTAGAATCTGCGCCATGAGAGTGCGATAACTATATATAAATTTTATTAATATTAACGAACTAAATCAAACAAAAAAAAAAGATTAATTAAAAGCAAAAAAAAAAAAACATGTAACTAGTAATATGTTTTTCAAATTTATTAATTATTATATTAGCAATATTCATTATAATAAAAATAATAATATTTATAATCGAAATAATGATATTTTTAATATTAATAATAATATTAAACTTATATGACTCAAGTTTAAGTGGAATTAACTGCAATAACATGCTTAATAGCCTTGGGTCTAGCTGCAATATCAAACCCAAGAGCCTTGGATGCGGGTCTGACTGTTAAGCCGTGCCATGAAAATATAATAACTAAATAAAAAAAATATTAAAAATAAAATTTAACAAAAAAGAAAAAGATTAATTGAAAAGGAACAAACAAAGTAAAAAAAAACAAAGCAAAGCACTATTCCAATGAATAGTGCTTTGCGAGAAGGGATATAGTAAATTCCCCTCATGAGATCACGATAATCTAATGAAGAGTAAAAAAAACAAATTATAAAGTTTAATTCTCAATCATATCGATATTAAAAGATGAAATTGTAAGAAAAAAAACTAAAACAACCGGGTTAACTCATCAAACCTGAGATCCATGTCATGAGAATGTGATAACTAAATAGAAAATTTTTTAACATTAACGAACTAAATCAAACACAAAAAAATTAAAAAAAAAAAGCAAAAGGAAAAAAAAAAACCTATAACTAAAAGACATCTGCCTTTTAGTGTGGATTTGCATAGTGCAATCCACATTGAAAAAAAAAAAAAAAACCATAACTAATAATACTTTTTTCAAATGTATTAATTATTATATTACCAATATTCATTATAATAAAAATAACAATATTAAACTCACATGTCCCAAGTGTAAATGAGTTTGGGTGCAACGCTAAACTCAAGAGCCTTGAGTCTGGCTGCAACATCAGATCCAAGAGCTTTGAATGTGGGTCTGGTTGCAAGGCTATGTCATGAAAGTATGATAATTAAATAAAAAAAAATTTAACAATAAAGAATGAAATTAAAAAAAATTAATTGAAAAGGGACAAACAAAGAAAAAAAACAAAGCAATGAATAGTGTTTTTGCGAGGAGGGTTACAGTAAAATCCTTTCATGAGATCACGATAATCTAATGAAAAGTGAACAAAACAAATCATGAAGTTTAATTCTCAATCAAATCAATATTAACAAATTAAATTGAACTAAACAAAATAACTACGAAAAAGAAAAAAAAATCTGAATCAAATGGGTTAGCCAGTCAAATATGGGGATCCGTGTCATGAGAGTGTAATAACTAAATAGAAAAAAAAATATTAAAGAACTAAATCAAACAAAAAATTTTAATTAAAAAGAAAAGGCAAAAAAAAAAAGCAAAAAAAAGAAACCTATAACTAAAAGCATCAATCTTTTCACTGTGGATTGCACAGTGCAATCCACAATATTAGCAATATTCATTATAATAAAAATAATAATATTTATAATACAAATAATAATATTAGATTCACATAATCCAAGTTTAAGTGAGTTTAACTGCAATGTTAGACCCAAGAGCCTTGAGTCTGGCTGTAACACCAGACCCAAGAGCCTTGGATGTGGGTTCGACTGTAAAGCAATATCATGAAAGTGTGATAAATAAATAGAAAAAAATTTAATATTAAAAAATAAAATAAAAAAAGATTAATTGAAAAGGAAAAAACAAAGAAAAAAAAAACAAAGCCTTTACTATTTCAATGAATACTACTTTGTAATGAGAGGTACAATAAAATCCCCTCTTGATATCACGATAATCTAATGAAAAGTAAAAAAAAGTAAAATCATAAAGTTTTATTCTTAATTAAATCGATATTAAAATATGAAATTGAAAGAAAAAAAACTAATTAAAAAAAGAATAAAAATCTGAATCAACTAGGTTAAATCGTCAAACTTAGAATCTGTGTAATTGAGAATGTAATAACTAAATAAAAAATAAAATAATATTAACAAACTAAATCAAATAAAAAAATTAATTAAAAATAAAAAAAAAAAAAAGTTAAAAAATATATAACTAAAAATATCAGTCTTTTTATAGATAACACAATGTAATTTAAAGTAAAATATTGAATATCATAATTTTAACATTTATATATTGAAATCTCAAAACAATTGGATCAAGAATATGGGATTGTGAAAGTGAAAAATTAATAATTAATTTTAAATAAATAAATAAATTTTAATAAAATCATGAAACATGATTTTGATTATAATTTTAAAAGGTGTTTGAAAAAATAATTAAAAAGTGTTTGAAAGAATGACAATAATTATTTATTAAAGTATTTTTTATTAAAAACATATTATTTTTTTAAAAAAATTAAAACATCAAATAATCTAAAAATACAAAAAAATAATTTAAAAGAAAATAATAATTTTTAATTTTTTTTTTAAATAAAACAAACGTTCTCAACGAAATTAAGCTATGAGAATATCTATTCCAGACAACTTTAGAAGAAAGGACGCCCACCACCCACCATCGTCACTCACCATGCAGACCGGCAGGCCCCACCCTCTCTTTATAAAATTAACCACACCCTCTCTTTCTTCTTCAAAAATCGAAAAAAACTTCCCCTCAAATTCCCAGCACCCAACACGCTCCCTTCTCCTTTCTCAATGCCACCCACCACCTCGTCACCACCGCCATGCACATCCCCGACCTCTTCGCTCTCCATAACAGAAACAGTAAACGGGTCCCACAAATTCACAATTCAAGGCTATTCATTAGCCAAAGGAATTGGTGTAGGGAAACACATAGCTAGCGAGACTTTCACTGTTGGTGGTTATCAGTGGGCAATTTATTTCTACCCAGATGGCAAAAACCCTGAAGACCATTCCTCTTATGTCTCTGTTTTCATCGCTCTTGCTAGCGAAGGCACCGATGTTCGTGCCCTTTTCGAGCTCACCTTGATTGATCAGAGTGGTAAAGGCAAACATAAAGTTCATAGTCACTTTGATCGCTCCCTCGAGAGTGGACCATATACCCTCAAGTATCGCGGCAGCATGTGGTATAATAAGATTCTGGGTTTTCTTTTTTACTTTTCTATTGTAGTTTCCTAATTAGGCATCAGAAGAACTTGGGATCTTGAGTAGAATCAATTGCATGATAGAGTAGAGTGATTGAATTTAAAATAAAGTTTGTTTGCGGGATGGTTGATGTCATTTATGAGCTGTGCTAATTTGTACGAATGCAGTTTCCGAGTGATCTAATTCTGAGCCCCGCTTGAGACTTGCAGATGAGACGCTGCCAATTAAATTGTTGTTGGTTTTTCATGGCCTTCCTTTGTGTGGTTTACTTTGTGGGATTAATGCTCTTCCACTATTTGGAACCTCTCCTATACTATTAAGAGGATATATGCTGTTTTATTTATTGAAATGGAATATTAGAGTTGACTTTGGTGATAAAATGGCATTTTCTGTATTTTCAATTTTACGGTTGAGAACATCTAAAGTTTTAAGTGATCTATAGATTCTTTACTGATACAATTTTCAGTGTTTTTACCTTTTATTTTGTTGGAATTGGTTATTAGCGTATGGAATGGTTTCCAGTTCCTATAGCTAAATGTGTGCCCTTTGTGCCCCCCCTCCAGGGGTTACAAGCGATTCTTCAGACGAGCAATGCTTGAATCGTCAGATTTTCTAAAAGATGATTGCTTGAAAATTCACTGCACTGTTGGTGTTGTGGTTTCCACAACTGATTGCTCGAGATTGCACTCTATAAAGGTCCCTGAATCAGATGTTGGAGACCATTTTGGTATGCTATTGGAGAATGAAGATTGTTCTGATATCATTTTCAATGTGCAAGGGCAAAAGTTTCATGCTCACAAGTTGGTATTGGTTGCTCGGTCTCCTGTATTCGAAAATGAACTTCTTGATGCAATGGAGGAAGATAACAGCGAAAAAGTTATTTCAGATATAGAACCTAAGGTTTTCAAGGTATCATTTCTTGAAGTGTTCTGCTTTACCTTTAAATAATGAATTATATGTTTGAAGCATGCATTATTTTAGAACTCAATTTACTCCAAGTATTGATATTTTTGGTGCAGTCGTGGAAATTATTTGTTCTAAAGATTATTTTAGTCTTTGAAGGTTTTGTCTTAGGTCAGTTAAGATTATTTTAGTCTTTGAAGGTTTTGTCTTAGGTCAGTTAAGTAATTATGCAGACAATCAGACATAATTCAAAATTTGCCAAGTTTGGTTAAAATATTCTATTAACCACCCACTGTAATGCATATAATTGAGTTTTTACGCTAAGATACATCCTTCAACTTGAGTTTTATTTCTATTTTATTTTTGGGTTACAAGGGACAATAATTTTATAAACATCAGAATAGGAGAGCAAGATATCCTTTGAAATAACAGTGTACCAAAAAAAACGAGCTTCTCAGTCCTGCTGTTTATCAGCCAGGGAATTTTGCCAAGTCTCTGCAGCAAAAAAACACAAAGAAGCTAAATCATTAGTGTTACCCCATGGAGTTCCAAAACCCTTTGATTTGATCTCAAAGGGTGCTTACTGCTGAATGGAGCTGAGGATCAGCAATGACAAGAGAAGATTTTAATGTGACCATTTCCCTCTCATAGATGTTTTTGATGACATTTATGAGACTTATATGGGATTGGAAAGAAATGTGTCATGAAATATGTATGAAGAACATTATGTTTATTCACATTGTAATGCTTGTCTCAAAAACAAGCAGATATGAAATTTAAGCTGTGGAATGAGTTTTGGTACCTGTAAAATCATGAAATATTTGGATATCAAATATAAAGGGGCCATTCGAAGTAAATATATGCGTGGCCTACAATAGAGGGAAAGAGAAATTTTCCAGCCTTGTTTTTTAATATCTTCTTGCATGTCTGTTGTCCAGGCTTTGCTACATTTCATATACAAAGATGATCTAATTGAAGATGAGGAACTTTCTGCTTCTAGTTCAACTTCTGTGATATCTGTGTTTGACACATTAACTGCAAAATTGTTGGAGGCAGCAGACAGATATGACTTACCTAGACTCAGACTTATGTGTGAGGCTGTACTCTGCAAGGATATATCTGTGAGTTCTGTTGCCAAGATTCTTGCCCTGGCTGATCGATACCATGCTATGGATTTGAAGTCTGTTTGCCTAAAATTTTCTGCTGAAAATCTCGTAGGTATGTTCTTGTTTTATTTCTCATTTTCAAGGTTTCTATATAGAACAGTTTGGACATTGCTTTACACAAACTGCAAAAATGATGTTTTTTTTTTTATTTTTTGTTGTTCTTGTGATTAATTGACTAGCCACACTTGGGATATCCGTTGCATATATTCAGGTTGTACTGAGTTAGACCATCATTTCAATGATCTTAGCAACATTTATATGTTTGTGGCCCTAAAAAGCAGTTCTTTTGTGAGTAGCATCTGATGGTTTCTGAGGTATTTGTCTGTTACTGTATCCTCTCTTGCATCAACTATTGGGACGGGTTTTGTGGCTTATAGACTTTAGTTTTCAACTCCCTCTTTCTCTCTTCAATGTTGGCTTTTATTCAAGGCAAAGTCATTCTTACAGAAATCAAATGAATTATGACTATTTCTGTAGGCTTTCTTGAATAGAAAACACATAAGAATTTCTTATATGAGAAAGAGGGAAGGAGGGGGGGTATTACTAACCTGGTAATTTTCTTTTTCTTTTTCTTTTTCTTTCTTTAAATGCTGAATTATTGTTGTTGGAGTGCATTAGATGGTCTAGCAAGTAAGTCACATGCAACCTCGCAAATTATAACCAATTTTAGGTTGCTCGCATGAATAATGATACAGCTTAAGTGCAAATGACATGTGGTGATAAAAGAAATTTTGGCTGGAGGGACAGTTTGTGGATTTCAAGAAAACTACTTCATTTCTTTGGTGGGATGCATAAAGGTTGTTTTTCTTTGTTTTCACTGATGCATGTCTTTGTTTATGTGCATTTGTAGAGAGGGGAGGGGTTTCCTTATCAACAACATAATTTTAACTTGTGAAATTTCCTTATTCTATGTTTAGTAAGAAAAAATATAATCTAAACTTGTGCAAGGAAATGTCTTAACTTTTTTCCTTTTCAACTTGAAAATGCACACCCAATGGTAATCAACCAGCAGTTGCCTTGTTTAGGAGTTAGATACTGTATCCATTAGGCCACTGGTGCTTCTTCTTATGTGCTAGGCCATGTAAAAATTTCTATGTAGTTTTACCGGTTTGTTTCTGTTTTATTTAATTACTCTACAGCTATTTGTTTGAAATGGAAGCAAAAAGATTCTTAAAAGCAAAAAAAGTAACGCAAGTTCAATGGTCCAATGTTGGACACGTTTGATCTGAAGTTAGGGACCGGTTTTTATAAAAACCTTTAAAGCTTGTTGGCCATTTTCCAAATGCCACTGGTTGAACTGGTTTTGACTGTTTTGCATTGCATCTCTCTCCATTGGAACCAACAAGCTGGAAAAGCTCTTGTCTATAGTATGGTTTGACAGTCTGGTTTGTATAACCATGCTATAGTCTTAGTGAGCTTACATAAAGGAGATGATAAAGTTGTGTTTATCATTTTTATGAGTCATTTTATGTTGTCCTTTGAATTGCTTTAAAAAGCAGTCCTGTCTCAAATACAGCTGTGAAGCTATCTTATATCCCATTTACAGAAGTATAGTTGAGCCAAGGGCCATGGACTATGTTTAGCACTTCTGCATTATGTTTGATCAAAATTTCCATCGCTACATTTAGTTGAGGTGAAAAGACTTCAAGGAAAGTTGTCTTGCTTTCCGTATTTGAACTCCTTCCCATAACTCTCTTTGCCAATGAAGAGCATAAAAATGCTCTTTTTTGCCAACCTTGCACTCTGTATATGTATATTATTGTGTTTTGGCTACCTGTCAGCCACCAAAAATAACTTATACTTTCACTGCTGATGTTACTTGTGTGTTTCGTGATTGCCCAGGTATAATAAATGGTGGCAAATATAATGCGATTTCTTCTCCTTTTATCTAATTTTTAAAGCCTGGCATGTGAATGGGCGATGATGTAATTATAGAACTGAGACCGGCACATTTTCTTTTCCTATGGGATTGTTTTGTGCTGGAGGTCCCAAGGCCATGTCACTAGGAAAGGGATTGGAGCTTAGGATTTTTATTATACATAAGCTTTTCTCAGTGTTTAATTATTTGTTTGCTTTGCTTGTTCTGATTGTATCATTTGATGCAGCTGTTGTACAGTCTGATGGTTTTGAGTATCTGAAAGAGAACTGTCCACTGCTGCAATCTGAGCTCCTAAAAACCGTGGCAGGATGTGAGGAGGATGTCAGTGGAGGTGGAAAGAGCCGAAGCGTTTGGGCACAGTTCTCAGATGGAGGTGATACAAATGATAGGAGTATCAGGCAACCATGGGAAAATGGAGGGGAAAGGAGCCAAAACATGTGGGCTCAACCTGAAAATAGCAATGGAAGGAGTCCTAGGCAAGAAGAATGACATGAAAGTAACCTTGATTTGTATTTTGACAACGGTGGAAAGGGATGGGCAAGTAACCGGGAATGAGGTAGGAGGAAGACAAGGAACAGTATGAAAACATTGTCTCCGTGATAGAATTGTGTATCCTCCTTTGGTGTTGCAAATACAGCTGAAGACATTTTCGTAAGAACTTGTAATTTATCCGAAGAACTTGTGATTTCTCTCCAGAAAAGGTGATTTTCTAATATTCTTCAACCTCTGAAATTCATTCAAAACTGAAATAACGGTAAAGCAATGCTGTAAAAAAAATTGATATGAATACTAAATTAGGGGCGAGCAAAATAAGTGAATTGTTTAGAGAGTAAGCCCTAGTTAGCTTGATAATTGCAGGCAAATATACCGATGAACAACTGGTGTTAAAAGGCAAATACATACATGAGTGAGAAACTGCTGAGTTTCAAGGGTTGGAAAAGAAATTAATCTCTGTAAATATGCACATTACAAAGAGAATTTGAAAGCAGTGGAGGATAATTAACTCGTTGAAAACTCCCTGCAGAAATTATCAACCACATAGAGAGTTGCTGGTGAAATAGTCATAGAGAAGAAAGTTGTTGAAGAAGTCCTTGAAAATTTATTGCAGAAACTTGAACATGTTGCTACAGCTGAGAAGATAACAGACATTGGCTTACAATATATGAACTGATGGATTATATCAAGGCGTATGAACATGATAGTGTCATGTACTGCAAATCAGAGCATGCTTTTTAAACCAAAATCACAAGGCTCGGATGCTTGTAAGAAGTTATTTGCAACAAAATGATTGTACGTGTTCCCCATACTGAATATTGAAGAACAAATCTTGTAAAAAAAAAAAAAAATATATATATATATATATATATATATATATATATATATAAAAGGCTTTTTTTTTTTTTAAATCCTTTTGAATTTCAAACCAATGAATTCTAGTCTAAATCTCAAGACTAAATGGACAAAAGACAAGAATATACAAAACAGCAAAAGTAATACGATTTAGCTTATTCACTGGAAAAACCCTAAATTTATAAAAGAAAAAATATACATTTAATATCCTATAGTTTGATAAAGTCTAATATATATATATATTTTAATATCCTATAGTTTGATAAAGTCTAATATATATATTATACTATCTTTGCTGGTAATTGATCCAAGCTTGGAAGAAGGGTGGAGGCTTGTTGAGGAAGCCATTCTTTTCATCTTGAGTGACCGGTCATGAGCCTAGGGAGGGAGGCAAGGATTTTGTGAAAATTCTACTAAAATCCACACTAAAATTAATTAAAATAAACACTAAAGAGGGTTAGATTGAAGTGATCATGGGGGAGTTAATAGAGTTCTACGTTAGGGTTTGGAGTTTTCTTGGTTATAAAAAGAGGAGAAAGGGACGGCAAGAATATGAGAAAAGGAGAAGTGAAAAACTTATCTTCATCACCATTTTCTTAGATTTTAGATGGTAAGTTAACTTGTTTAAAGTATGGATACATTTATTTTGATGAATAATCTTGTGACGAAAAATTGTGTAAATGATTAAATTGAATCCATATTGGATTTTGATGTTTTATTATGCTATTAATTAGAATTAAATGGATAATTGGGTGATGAACCAAAATTACAAATTAAGAAGAAAAAAATTGGCCTTTCTCTTTATGGGTGTTTTGGCCAAGGTGAAAAAAAAAAAGGAAATAATGTAGTTTGAAATTTTATAGCAATTGAAAATAAAATTGGATTATTTGGGTTTTGTAAGAGTTAATTAAGAGAAAATGTATATAAGGTGTTCTTTAGAATGGATTTCAGCTAATGGATAAATTTAGAGGGTAGATGGATTAAATTGATTTAATCAATGTTAGATTATGATTAATGATATAAAATAGTATAAATGGTGTGTTTAATGAGGGATGATTTTTTTTAAAAAAGACATGTTACTTAAATTTATGAAATTAGTGATATGAGAAATATTAAAGGATAGAAAAATTATTTTATTTGATTTGTGTTGTTCACGATGAGAGAGTTCCAAGGCTCTAATATGTTGTGAAGATTTGAATATTTAGTGATGGATTTTAAGATGAAATCTTAATAAGAAAACTTTGGGAATTTAGGTGATGGGCGTGTAGTAATAAGAGAGGTCATTGGGACTATATAACAGCAAGGAAGTATTAGTAAAATATGTAATAGAAAAATAAATGCATGGTATTGTATTTAAAGAGTTTACAAAATTAATTTACATAATAAAATTAAGGATTCTACTCATTATATATAAGAAGTATGTGAGTATAAAATATATCTAATTCAACAAAATCTACCCTTAATATATCAACATTGTCCTGTAGTGTGCGATAATTCTGCAAATGACAGTAATAAAATAATAAAAAAATTAATAATGAAATTTACAAATATACACTAGCATTTAAATAAATTCTAATAAGTCTCAACACACTAATTATCTTTTTCTTAATAAACATTTTTTTCCTTTCCAATCCAAAATCTTCATTTATTTACGAGCATAACCTCATCTCCATTCCAAAAGTTATATTTAATATTCACAAACACTTCATCTTATTGGTTTCCTTCTACCAATAAAAATGACATATTATTGCCTTACATTCAACCATGAAAGTAACATATAGTGGCTTTCACTCAACGATGAAAACTACAAACATTAGCTTTCATCTAGATATGAAAGCAATATAACAATGACTTTCATTCATCAATGGAAGCAATAAACATAGCATTGGTTTCCATTCAATGATGGAAGCTACAAGCATTGGCTTTCATCCAGGTATGAAAACAACATAACAATAGCTCTTATTCTTCCATGGAAGCAACAAACATAACATTGACTATTTTTATTTTTTGTTTCAAGAAAACAATACACATTGGTTTTCATTCAATATGAAAGCTATATATTCATTGGTTTCTCTTCAACAATGAAAGCAACAAACATTAGTTTTCCATAAACCTTTTGTCAAGATATGTGTGTCAACTTTACTAATGTTTTGTTAGAAATCTAAGATATAAGGCCACAACTTTTATAAAGAATGATGAACCCAGTTCTCCCATTTAGATATCAAAAAGTACTCATTACAGTAACATGTGGGGTTGTCCAGTAGGTTTCAGGTTAGACCTTTCATCACTTGTTTGCTTATATTTGGAGTTTCATAGCTTTAAATGACACAAAACCAATTGCATTTGAAAGTTAATATACACAACTATAACTTCCATTAAGATAGGTATATCATATTTTATCATTTTAAGAGTCAAGTTATACTTAGAAGTCTGATGACAAATCTGTATTGTTTTTAGCTTATCACTTTAACAAGCAATTAAATGCTTTAATGTATCTCTTCATCATTCAAAACACCTATTTTCTTTCAATATCTTTTCTAATACAATTAAATATGAATCTTACATAAATTAAACTAATCAAATTTACCCTCTATAGAAAAAAATCTCTCAATCAAACCGTGGTTAAATGACTATTTATAGTAAACAACATCATTCCACCATAACAACATCGAACCACATCATTTTGAATAATTATATCACACTCATAACTCATTAAATACTCCATTAGTCTTAGTAAAAGGAATTCTCACATTCAAATCATAATAATCAAGAAGAATTTGTAAGAAGAACAAGCTTTTATCCATTTCGATTTCTTTCTCATTTCCTTCCCTTGCTCGCCATGACCTTATCTCTTTTAAATCTACTTCTTCTCACTTCCCCATACATGATTTCTCTCAATTTAGTGTTTAGGAAGTTTATCTTTCACAAATTTACAAGGTTTTCCTTTAATTTTCTTATTTCCCCTAGTTTTATTAAACTCTCTCAAATTTCTCTCTTATTTTATTTTCCTCTTAAATGGCCAAACATAGGCCATATATTTATACCCATTTCCTTGTTATTATCATCGCCATCATTTTTCAAATAACATCCACGTATGGAACTTTACAAACCAACCCTTTTTAATACCAAATAATAAACTATAAATACGTTTCACAATCATGAAGGTAGAACAACTTTCAAAAGAAAAATCAATTTTGGATTCCATGTCATTAGAATTTTTGTTTTTTTTTTCCAATAATCCCCTATAGTTATATGAATTTTTTGGTGGATTATTAATTGGAATAATTTTGTTGATTTGGTTCGTCAAAGAGTCTTTTGTGTTTGTAAGCTTGGTTCTACATAAAGAGTTTGTAGAATAATCATCATCATGAGTTTGATGCTACTAGTTAATGTCAAAGATTTTTATTGGTTTGGCTCTAGGAAGGTGACATGATCAAAAGATTGATGTCTTATCCCAAGTGCAAGAGTGTCGAAGTAATAAATAACTCGGCAAGACCGAGGTCGAACCACAGGGAGGTGAACTATATAAATTACAAATAATAATAATAATAATAATAATAATAATAATAATAATAAGTTAAAGAGGACTTTGAGATGTAAGATTAATGTGAGGATTCAACAATAATAAAAACAAATGTCAAGGTTAGAGGATCCACTAATAGTATTAAAAATAAATATAATATAAACTCTTTTTATTAATCAACAAACCATACATAAAGGAAATTTCAATCGGATGATTTATCCTTAATATTTTATTATAACTTTTTAACATGATCATATTAATTATGTTATTTAAGTAACACCAAACTTTTAAATATTGTCAAGAATTCATGATGTTAACTTATGTTAACAACAAATCAAGTTTCTTTCATAGCACATGTGTAGGTTATACCATACGGTTGGCTATGAAAGTATCAAGCATTTGCTGTACTAAGTGTTATACAACACAAATCTAGATAAACCATTTAACAAGCAAGGGATTAAGAATTAATAAGATAAAAAAAAAATAAGACATGTTAATAACAAACTTTCTTAGATATAAACATTGAAGTCTATATTGAGTTTATATTATACGTATCCTAACACCATTAGTGAAACCTTTTCACCTTGACATAATGAACTTAGCTAAACATAATGAAAAAGATAAACATAAATAAACAACATAAGAACATAAGTATAGTAAAGGAAATGAAAAGCATAAATATAAAATAAAAATAAAGATTACAAAATACAAAGAAAAAAAGTGATCTTGATCTAAACAACCAAGATGCCTAAAAGCATGACAAATACCTTCTTTTATAGGCCAAAATTTGGAACTATTGATTTGATGACTAATTGTTGAGTGAGTGGCCACATCTTGACTAGGTGACCATCCTTATCTTCTTGTTTGAACAAAATATCATTGATAACGTCAGAATTTGAATAGACTTAACTCATGAAAGTTCTAGGAAATTGTCTCAGCTTTACAGGAAAAAAAAATTAAGGTCATTTAGACTTTTAGAACTCAAGATATGGGCTGAACACTGAACAGTGTCTCGGCTGCAGGATAGATTCAAACTTCATTATGGCTACAATTTGGACTTGAAAACAGTCTTTTTAAATCTTGGACTTCTCATGAAAGTTTTACGTCTATGTCTTAGTTTTTCATCCATATAGATCAGACCTAAATCTAAGATCTACAGCTCCAAATATGACTCAATGACCGAATAATGTTCCAGTTTGGACTAAACCAGCATCTCTTTTCTAAGTTTGACCCTCTCTTTGTCTTTTAAATTTTAGTAGTTAAACTTATCAATTAATCATTTGATTTATGTGATAGGCCTGCATTTAAGATGAATATTTATCATAAATTAAAGATATCTTTTAGTATCAGACTTGTTATTATAAAACATACTTTCGTTAATGAGTTATTGATACTTCAAATGAAAAATTATTATATAAAACCTTGATAAAAATGCACTTTTAAGTACTAATCAGGAGGCATTTGCTAA